>NC_143478.1:31091126-31408001 GCF_027475165.1 Benincasa hispida
GCAGAAGTTCCCAACTCACTCAGGATTGAGGTCATGTTACCTATGGTCATCCTAGTGAAGTGAAGTCTCTGTCATGAATGGTGTTATATAAACGAGACGTTAACACTTTGTGGTCAGGTCTTATACAAACTCTTTGTATAGGACGCCCCCTTCGCATGTCCCCTACACGAATGATCAGGATCAGACCATCTGTGACAAGTCACAACACTTGTGATCATTCCATAAAGCGGGCTGCATCCGTAGCGTTACCAGGATAAGGTTTCCCTCCTATATCCATATACTACAGACCATTTTGGTTATCACTCAAGACTAGATCCATTTGTATGTCACCACATACATGCTTAAATTACATACAGATAACCAGGGCTTTTATGTTTATTAGTTTGTTGTAAAGCAAATAAAACATACAACTGAGCAAAAAACAAGATGTGAAGTAAAGTCATATATTATACAACACAAGCGTTCATACAAACTACAGGACATGAGACTTTAGGGCATCAACCCCAACAGTAATGACCTGACTCCCTAAGACTTGAACTAGGTCATTACTACATGTATGTATACATCTCAAAACAACACTTTATATGAATTGGCTAAAACCAAATAAATTTTATAAAACAAATAACTTTTATTAAATCTAAATGATTGAAAATCTTTGATCAGGGTACCCTTACAAAAAAATAGAAAGAAACACTAAAAAATTTACCTAAAACATCCAACATTTGCAAAATCTAAAGTTTTAAATTTAACGGCAAAACTAATATCTAAAACATGAAAACATGGAAACATAAGTGAAAGCATCTGACTAGTCCCAGTGGCATGGTCATAGATTCTTCCCATCATTCATCGGTGTGTTCTTACTCTTACCTGAAAAACATAACACAATAAAGAATAAGTATAAAACTTAGTAAGTAACCCTACTACCAAGGTTGCTATGCATTCATATCCAATAGATCCAACATACTAGTGGGACATGCATATAATTAACAAAATCCTAGATGACCATCTAGTAAGTGGTTTAACTTAACCTAACACGCATCTAGTGAAACGAAGACTCGTAAATATAGCAGGTCACCCATCAACACCCAGTAACATAGTAGGAAAGCAGTCGATTTTCGATAACATAGGAGGAAACCCGTAGGCTTCTGGTAACATAGTAAAAAAACTCGTAGGCTTCCAGTAAAATAGTAGGGAACCTATCAGCTTCCAGTAAAATAATAGGCAATTCGTCGGCTTCCGGTAACATAGTAGGAAACCCATCGGCTTCCAGTAACATAGTAGTGTTAGGAGAGTAAATCATCACTTTTATCTATAGACATATCATGTTTTCAGTAAATTTCACAACATAAATCATAGTACATGCCTCATAGTTCCGCACATAATCATATCAGGAACAAACTTAAATCATAGTCATATGAGTAACATACTTTAATCATCATGCTCATGAAAATTTCTAGTCACATCTTGCTTTTCAATATCATCCAGATAAATTTATTATACTGTCTAAGTCGCCTAGCTCAAGGTTAGTTCCAGTAGTAAGATTACTTACCTCAAAGTTTGGACCAAGCAACAAACAAACCAAAATCCTTTATGTCTTGAATAAATAAAACGATCATGAGTCCACCCCTAATGAATGACTTACTCCAAATTTGCTTCCAACCTTAGCATAAAGACACCTATCTACATATAACTCAAAACTCATAATTTAAAATCTACCTTTCAAAATTGAAATTGTTCCAAAAAAGTTTCAAGGTCTCAAAACTCACCAAGAATTGAGTCAAGACCACCAAAATTGATCCTTTACCTTGCTGGACAGCTTGCTCCTAGTTCCAAAATTCCTCCAAAACTTGAATCTAATACACAATGGATATCAATAATCAAAGTGAACATCAACTGGTATTTAAGATTTAGATGAAAACAAACCAAAATGGCAGAAAAACTCACCCAAATCAAAAGATCTAAAGACAACAAGATTGAACGATGACTGTATAGTAGTTATTGGCATCCATTGTAAGGGCTGGTCGACATTCGACAGATCTGAACAGATGATAGACGTCATCAATGTTCAAAGGAATCTTGGGTGGACGGATAAGAGAGAGATCCGATCAGACCACTCGCGTACAATGATGAAAAAATCAGAGATGAACAATGGTGGGATCTGCAAGTAAACAACAACGACTGACGATCGAATCACGAATTAAAGAGCAAAGGTTTGGCATCGAGTTGGAGCGATGATGGTTGGCTGGTCACGAAGTAGAAAAAGCAGATGTAGGAAAGGTTCTAGCGCGTAGGTCTGAGGGTTGAAAAGAGAGAGAGAGTTGAATTTTCCTTTTTCTACTCTATACATATATATATACACACACACATATATACATATGTATATAAACCTTAAATCCAAACCCTAATTAGATTCTAATTTAATATATGTAATATTCCCATTTTCCTTTCTAAACTTCAAAATCAAATTAAATCCAAACTCCAAGTCCAAATCCCTCAAATCTTTCATTTGAAATTGAAAAATCCCAAATGTTTATCATGTTCGGTATAAATTGAATTATCTCATCAAAATAATTCAATTTAAAAATACAAAAAGAAAATACCCAAATATAAAATAATATTAAGATAATTATCTTAAATTTACCTAAAACTTTGGGATGTTATAGATGCGCCTTTTATTCAAACCCAGAATCAGCCCTTAAGAGAGCAATTCATCTACTTACTCTTAAAATGGGAAGAAGTGAATTTCATCTTATATAGTGTATTTCCAGCTCCCTATTCGGACGAATCCTTAAAATGGTAGGAATATTGAGTCGGCGAATCTGGTCACTCTCACCTATACAGATCAAAGGATTTCCCTCATAGATAGGAGTTCACAACTCATTCAAGATTAAGGTCAAGTCACCTATGGTCATCCTAGTGGAATGTAAGTCTCTTCAAGTAATAGCATTATCAAGAGAGATCAATCATTTTTGTGGTCCAGTCTTATACAAACTATTTGTATAGGATACCTCCACTCACATGTGTTCACGTAAATGACTAGGATCAAATCGTTTGTAACACTTTATAACTACTTTAACAATCACAAAGTGGGTCGTATCCGTAGTGTCACCAGGATAAGGCATCCACCCTTAGCCATATACCACAGACCATTTAGGTTATTACATGAACATGATCCACTTGTATATAAACCACATACATGTCTAAGTTATATAAAATAACCTTGGATCTTAGTTTATTGGATTAGGTTAATGCAAACTAAATGTCTAATAAAATAACATTTTATTTTATTAAATAAAGAAATCGTGTGCAAATAATTTACAAATTACGAAATCCATAAGATTTAGGGTATTAACCCCAACAGTATAAGTCCAAACCATGAGATGTTTAGTCTCTCTTTATAACACCATTAATTAAAGAGATTAACATTTCATAGGATGACCATAGGTGTCTCGACCTCAATCCTAAGTGAGTTATGAACTCTTGTCTATAATGATAGTCTTTTGATGTGTATGGGTGAGAGTAGTCGGATTTATCGACTCAATAAGCCTACCATTTTGGGGATTCGTCCAAGTAGGGTGTTGGAACATATCTACACAAAATGGACTTCGCTCCTTCCCATCTTTAAGGTAAGTAGGTGAATTACTCCTTTATGGGCTGATTCCACGCCTTAAGCAATGACGCCTCACCTTATGGGTTGATTCCACGTTATGTGATAGGTTATTATTTGAATACAATTTAAATTAAATTAAATATATGACATATAATTAACTCATTAATATTTATTTAATTATATATATTAAATTTGATTTAATATATAAATTATTTAAATTAAATTTGAATTTAAGGAAATAACTCCCTTGGGAGTTATTTGTGAAGTGTGGAAGAGAGTTATAACTCCCTCTCCAACCATTTCATCTTGACTCATGAAAAGAGAATGATATTTCTTTTTGTTTGTGGTCGATTCATTGATACATATCACAGAAAAAGAGAAAAAGTCTCTCTACAAGAAAAATTCTTCTTCTTCCTCACACAAAAAGAAGCTCTCTCTCACAAGAACTCTCCCTACCAAATTAAGAATCTCACAATCCTTGATCCTTGTATGGAGAATAGCAAGGAAATCGAGAGATGGTGTTTTACTACGGGTTCATGTTCGTCTGTGAGTTTAGGAAGAAGTTTTGGTGTTCTTGTGTTCGTGAAAAGGAAGAGGACTTCGTTGAACAAGGTCTTCATGAGGTATTCTTCTTTTTCCCTTTAAAGTATGTTGTGTGTATATATGTTTATCCTGTACATGTTTTATGTTTTCTTTGTTTTCCAAGTTTTCAAAATGAATAACAAAGACATCATCGTTCACACGCTTCCACTATGGAAATCCATTCCTTCAGCTTCGACTTCCAATGAAGTTTTATTTCCTATTCTATTATCCTCTTCTATATGGAGTTTCACTACAAGGCTCTCCATGGATGACTTCTTTCATTTGTGCTTGAGATAACATTTGAAGTCCTTCTAGGAAGGAGAAACTTATCAATCACAGTTGCAAATCCTACCATTATTGACATCACTCCTTCCCATCTTTAAGGTAATAAGGTGAATTTCTCCTTTATGGGCTGATTCTGCGTCTTGAGTAATGAGACCTCATCCTCTCATTGGTCCGAGAGAGATTAGTTTATAGTTGGACTATAAATTGTTTGTTCATTAAAGGGATTAGCGGTACGTAAGGAGTTCGATTTAATTACAAGGGTAAAACAATAATTTGACCTAGCTCGTGAAGAGTCGACTTACTATTGATTGGTTATATCCATGCATACAGATATATATCTATAGTGCGAAAAGTGTAGTTGTGGGTCTTTAGTAGAGTGACCTGCAGTTAAGAATGTGAAATAACTCTTAGAGAAGAGAACCTTGAGCGGAAACAAGATCAATCCAAATTCATTTTTCATTGAATATAAATTTTACAGTAAACAAGAAACAAGATATGCATTTATTTATAAATTACAGCATGTTAATGAAAGGGTTTTAGAAACCTCACTTCCCTTGAACAACTATGAACCTCTTGAAGACTTTCTCCAAGAAAAACCTTGAATATGTTCGAACACGACTACAATGGTTTCCTCGATATTCTCAGGATAAGAACCCAGGAGTGGTGGGCTTTAATATTTTGGATTTGAAGGAATTTTGTGGAGAGAAGGAAGGAATTGAAATTGTTCACTAAAAAAATCCAATTCACACACATAGAACTCTTCTATCTTTTCTCACTATCTCAATCGATCAACCTAGCAAGAAGAAAAAACCTTTTCTTTTCTACATGCCAAATATAACCACCACCCACTTATGTGGATGGAGAGAAAAGAAGGGGAAGGGAGTTGTAACTCCCTCTCTTATGATTAAAATAATAATTAATATAAATATAAATATGATAACTAACTTATCATCTTATATATATATTAAATTATATGTTATATCAAATATAACATAAAACCTATAGTTTTAATATATTACCACATACAATATAAACTATAGTTTCTTTTCTCTCTTATATGATATTTTAATATAAATCACATTTATATTATATTTAACAACTATGAATCCAATTCAAGAAACTATATTTGAATCTCATTCAAATATTTATTTCCTCTCACTAAAGTTATAATGTATCAAATACATTATAATAATTATATCACATATAATTGAAACAACTAAATTATATCATATATAATTAAATCCCTCTACTAATTTGAACAATTCAAATTAATCCAAAAACTGATTCTCAATTAATCTTATTGAGCTACCAATGGGACCTCATTGACCTATAGCTTGAAGCTCCAACGGTATATGAATAATTAATTAAACTCTTTAATTAAATTATTCACTATCCATTAATTGTCGGACACTCCGCTAAAGACTGACAGTTGCACTCTTCGCACTACAGATATATTTCAGTGTCCATTGAATATAACCAATGAACAGTACGATGACCCTTCACAAATTTCTCGTAAGTACAGCTAGGCCAAATTACCGTTTTGCCCATATAGTTACATCTAACTTCTTAAGTACTACTAGTCCCTCTAATGAACAATAGATCATAGTCCAACTATGACTAAACCCCTCTCGAGCTAGGAGAGGGTGTGGCGCCACATTTTTCAAGAACCGGAATTAACCATAGGGAGCAATTTATCTACTTACTCCTGTCTCGAGGAAGAAGTGAATTCCATCTTGTGTAGCTGTATTCCCAGCTCCCCAATCAGACGAATCCCCAAAATAGTAGGCTTGTTGAGTCGGCAATCTGGCCACTCTCACCCATACAAATCAAAGGACTGCCCTCATAGGCAAAAGTTCACAACTCACTCAGGATTCAAGTCATGTTACTATGGTCATCTTGGTGAAATGTAAGTCTCTATTATGAACGGCGTTATATAATGGGACTAAATATTTTTTGGTCCGGTCTTATACAAATTCCTTTGTATAGAATATCCCCTGCTCACATGTCTATACATGAATGATTAGGATCAGATCAATTGTAGCACTTTACAACAATTGTAGCACCTACAAAGCGAGTCGTACTTTAGTGTCACCAGGATAAAGTACTCAACTTTATCCATCTACTACAAACCATTTAGGTTATCACTTAAACATGATCCACCCATATGTCTCTACATATATGTTTAAGTTACAAAGATATCCTTGGATGTTAGTTTATTGGTTTGTGGTTAATGCAACTAAAATATCGTATATTTTATAAACAATGAATTTGAATAAAATATCATATATTTTATTAAATACACAATGAGTTTGTTCAATAATATTTACAAACTATAGGACCCTACGAGAGTTAGGGCATCAACCCCAACAGAATGTTGATTATGTTAATTAAAGAGTTTGATTAATCAATCTCATATCATTGGAGCTTCTAATCTATAGGTCCATAAGACTCCTTGCTAGCTCACTAAGGGTACAACAAGAATCAATTATTTTTTGATTAATTTGAATTGTTTGAATTAAATAAAGAAATTAATTATATAAGATACAATTAATATAATGTGTATAGATACATTATTATATAAAGCTGATTTTGAATAAGATTCAAAATTATACTTTATAATATGTGAGAGATAAATATTTGAATAAGATTCAAATATCAATTATATGAATAAGATTCAAATATCAATTATATGAATAAGATTCAAATAATACTATAGGTCATAATTAATATGAATAAGATTCATATTAAAACTATATGTAATTAATATGAATGAGATTAATATTAAAACTATAGGTTATATGATAGGTTATTATTTGAATATGATTTAAATTAAATTAAATATATGACATATAATTAATTAAAATTAATATTTATTAAGGGGCCTTTTTAAATTAAAAATTATTAAAAAATATCTGCACTTTATAGCAAAAAGTTTTAAAAGTACAAAGCACTTTTGAAACTTTTTGCTATAAAGTGTAAATATTTTTAAGATTTTTCTATTTATAAAAAATTTTCATTTATTTAATTATATATATTAAATTTGATTTAATATATAAATTATTTAAAATAAATTTGAATTTAAGGAAATAACTCCCTTGAGATTTATTTGTGAAGTGTGGAAGAGAGATTTCATCTTGTGAAGTGTGGAAGAGAGTTATAACTCCCTCTCCAACTATTTCATCTTGACTTATGAAAAGAGGAGTTTTCTTTTTCTTTTTTTTTTTTTTTCTTTTTTTTTTTTTTTTTGTAGTTGATTCATTGGTACCTATCACAGAGAGAAAGAGTCTCACTACAAAAAAAAAAAAAAAAAAAAAAATCAATCTTCTTCTCCCTCACACAAAAAAAGCTCTCCCTCATAAGAACTCTCCCTACCAAATTAAGAATCCCACAATCCTTGATCCTTATCTGAAGAATAGCAAGAAAATCAAGTGGTGGTGTCTTACTATGGGTTTGTGTTCATCTATGAGTTTGGGAAGAAGTTCCGGTGTTCTTGTGTTCGTGAAAATGAGGACTTCGATGAACAAAGTCTTCATGAGGTATTCTTCTTTTTCCCTTTAAAGTATGTTGTATGTATATATGTTTATCCTGTACATGTTTTATGTTTTCCTTGCTTTTCGAGTTTTCAAAATAAATAACAATGGCATGAGCATCCACACGCTTCCACATATGGAACTCCATTACTTTAGCTTCAACTTCTAATGAAGTTTTATTTCCTTTTCTATTATCCTCTTCTATATGGAGTTTCACCGCAAGGTTCTCCATGGATAACTTCTTTCGTTTATGCTTGAGATATCATTTAAAGTCCTTCCAGAAAAGAGGCAACTTCCCAATCATAGCAGCAACTTGGAATAACTCACTAATGTCCAATCCTTCATTTCATATATCACCAGTGATAATTTGCAATTCTTCCATTTGATTGACTATCAATTTGGTATCAACCATCTTCTTCCAGTACTTCTTGTCTAATTCTTCCACCATAGTTTTGATGTATTGTAGGCATTACAATAGACATTATACAAAATTTTCTCAAGACCATTAAGTATGTAATTACGACACAAGAAGTCTGAATGCGTCCATGCTTGCTTCGTAGCTTCCATTTCAGGATTTACAGTTCTACTGGGGTAATTAAGTAGTATTCTTTCAAAATGTGAGCAAGATTTAGTGTGATGAGATAGAAGATCATCTTCTGTTTTCATCTCTTGAAGTTGTCTCCCTTGAACTTCTCTGGTTTTTCAGCATGAGGTTTGATAATTGGCGATCCCATCATGACAAAAGTAGCAACATTGGTGGAGGAGTTTGCAACCATTAGTTCAAATAATTAATTCTCTTTATATTGTTTGTGGGTGGGGAGGAGGGGGGGTTGATATATATGGACTGAATACACTAGCAAACGGATTACACCTCAACTAGAAATAGTGCTCTAAATGTATAATATTCAGACTCAAACATAAACCAAATGATGTAACAAGGCTTAAATATGGAAATAATCAAAGACTTGAAAGAATCTCAAAACCTTTGGAGACTCAAAACATAGTCGAGACACGTTTTTTATAAGTGTTGTCTTGAAAACAATTATTTGCATGGGCTGCAAGCAAGCTATAGCGATCGTCCTAGCAGGATACAACAACTTACTTCGACAGAACTGCAACCTCGAACTACTGAATCTAGAAAAACTCTTGGATACTTGCTCTTAACTCTACTCAAGAACAAAGCAAATAAAGAAAGAAAGAAAGAAGAGAACTTTTCAATTCGGAATGTGATACTACAAATGAAGAGCCAAGTTACTAGAGTATAGACTAGCTTAGTAGCTCTCCAAAATACAAAATAAAATCAAATAAATATAAAAATTGAAATATTTGTCCAACTTAACTCAATTGAGTTGTTACTTGACAAAAAGAAAACATAACTCATTCATATTGAAGAAATTACAAATTTAACTTTCATACATGTTAAATTTGTTTATGAAACCTTGTTTTAATTGAAGTTTCAATTTAGTTTGAAAGTTCTAAACAATAAATTCAAACTACACAATTAAATCCATTTTTATGTTTCAAATATTCACTATACTTTCATTTTATTTCAATACATACATACATACATACATACATACATATATGTAAGATTGTATCATCAACAGCAATGGAAGCACAAGAATCATCTAAGCATTCAAATTCACTAATGTTGGCGAAATATAAAGCATGCTTTTGCAGGAAAAATGGGTTTCAAGACATACCTCTTGTAGAACTTCTTCAAAGCTCCTTCACCAGCTGCTATCTTCTCCAAATCTTGTTGTAAACCACCTCAAGATCTTCCCTACTATTCTCTTGGTACTCTAGATTGAGTTGTGGGACTCAAAACAAGCTTGAATCAAAGGTAGAAAGAGAAAAGCTCACTGCAGAGAAACAGCTGAAGAACTCTTTCTTCAAACTAGTTATTCTCTCAAAATCTCTATGAATTGCATGCCCGATTTTCACTCCAATCTCTTCATTATATTACAGATCAACATGCAAAGAGAAGAGTTGCATGAGTTGCAACTCATGCTTGGAGAAGACAAGGCTAAGACATTGCTTTATGTGTGAGCTACTTAGGTTATGGATAATGGAAAAATCATTTTTCCATTTTGTGTATTTTGTTTTCCAATTTTTTCAATTTTATCTAAAAATCAAAAAATGAAAAAATTAATTAATTATAAAATAAAACTTAATTAATTTAATATCAAATATTAAATTAATTTTAACACATATCCATCTTTATATATTTAAATAGGATTTAAATATATAAATTCTCCTATTCCGTTTAATTCTAAAATTAAACATATAACTATATCTCATATAATTACTAATTCCCTCATTTCTAATTTGAACGTTTCAAATTAACTTATCACACTATTCTAGAGCTAGTCCGTTACGAGCTAGTAGGGGGACCTCGCGGACCTACAGATCATGGGTTCCAACAATCCGATATTAATTGGCTAAACTCATTAGACCAAATTAATCCTCATTCGTTAACTTATGGATAATTTCATTACAACCCATAGTTGCACTCCCCTCACTGTAGATATATTATGTCCACATGATTTAACCATAATTAGCAAGTTGACCCTTCACAGGTTGTTCGTAATAACGGCTGGGTCAAATATCTGTTTTACCCCTGAGATTACGTCTTATTCCAAGGCCCTACTGATCCTCTAATGAACAACTGGTTTGTGATCCAATCACCAAACCAAACTCTCTCAACCAAGTAAAAGGGTGGGGCCCCTTGTTCAAGACCTGGATTCAGTACTTGAGAGAATAACCTTTCTCCTATCCCTAAATCGGGTAGGCGTGAACTCTGTCTTGCACCCTATGTCCCCAACTATCTATCCGGTCTTACCCTTGAAATGGGAGTCTTATTGAGCCGACGCTGTTGAGCCAACCCTCAAATATGCAAATCTAAGAACAATCCCGAATAAACAGGAGCTCATAGTTAGCTCAGGATTGAGATCGAGTTACCTAGGTCATCTAGGTGAAATAGTTAGTCTTAAATAGTAAACAACATTATAAAGTAAGAGTGGCTTATTTCTTGGTTCTGATATTATGCAAACTCATTGCATAGGACGCCCCCACTCCTCATGTCATAACATATACGAATTAGGATCACATCGTATGTAGCACTTTACAACTCTTTGTAACAACTACATAGTAGGCTGCATCTAATAGTGCTACCAGAATAAAGTACCCAACCTCATTCATGTACCATAGATCATTTTGACTATTTACTCGAACCTGATCCACTCTTATGTCTCCACATAAAGTTCAAGTACTCATACAATAGTCATGGGTCTTAGTTTATTGGATTTAGACTTTCATACAATTTATGAGATCAATAACAAGTATATTGATAATAGAAAACGTTTATCATTTTACAAACTGCGAGTTTTTAGGACATAAAACCCAACAATATTACATACATACATATATATTTTTCCACCTTAAATCTAAGTTGTGTGAGGAAAGAAAAAGGAGAAAAAACCATGATATCTAAAGGGTTGCTTTTAAATATAGAAAAATGAGTCAACTTATTTATAAATATAGCAATAGACAATGACATTTTGCTATATTTGTAAATATTTTAGTAGTTTTTCCATTTAAAATAATTACCTGGTATATGAATGTGAGAATACAGTTATCTTTATTAGTATAAATCCTTTGTAATTTTTATGGTTAAAAATATAAGGAATACACCATATGGTTTAATCTCCCACTTTATAATTGTTGAATTTCTTTTTTAAAAAATAGATTTTACATATACTATTGTGAAGATATAAGACAATTTTTTTTATAATACGTGGAGTGTGAAATTCAAATCTCTATCTAAAAGTTGATATGGTATAAACTTTATGTTATTTGAACTATAAATGCTAATTTTTTGATAATATGTTGAAGGGTTTGTTAAAAAACATTAAGACATTAAGGGTCTGTTTGGTAGAAAATCTGAAAATAAAAATTTGAAAATAAGGGGTTCAATGAAAACAAAGTTGTATTTTATGTTTTCAGATATGTGTTTGGTAGCAAAATTCATAAATTCTATTCTAATCTAAACAATTGTAAATTAATTGTCGTTACCCACTAAATATTAGTTGACAATAAATTATTGTTAATTTATTTATGAACATGTTTTATGTTAAAAAATACTGTATAATTATTGTTTTGTAATATTATATAATTTATAGGAAAAATTGAAATTTTGGTCCCTACCGATTGGAATAAGTTTGATTTATAATTAGAATTACCATCTATAGTTTGATAAAAGCTTCATAATAAATAGTCCCTATGATAGGGACTATTTAAGAGGATTTAACAAACCATATGAACTATCAAACCATAGTAACTATATTCGAAATTTTTAAATCATATGCACTAACTTTTAACTTTATCTAAACTATAAGGAGCAAACTTGGAATTTAACCTAATTTAATTTATAATTCATTACATAATACATATCTTTATTTAATATAATTATGTATTTTAAATTTTAAAATTCAAATTCTAGATATAAAAAAATATAAAAATATCCGAAAATAATTTTGAGAAACAGAATTCCAAATGGCAAACTAAACAAACCCTAAAACTTTAGGGTATGTTTTGCGGTTTATAACTTTTTAGAGTAAGGCAAACGAAAAGTGGTTTTGAATTTTGTTTGTTTCCTTAGAGAAACTAATTAAAATATGTTGAATTGGAAATCGGCGAGAGAATCCTTCAAAGGTGCGGAAAATCCCATCCTCTTTCTTTCCAAGTTTGAAAACGATGCTCTCATTGACTTCCCATGAATACGCATTACACACTCCCAACTTTGGACCATTTCAAGCACGCCAAACACGTAACAAAAACTTTGAGAAAGTGATTACTCTCCCACACAAATACAAAAACTTTGGGCTTTAGTGCTTTTTTGCCAAAACACTCCCTAACTCAACCATAATCGTTAGAGTGGGGGCTTTTTAGGATTAGGGTTTGATAGCTATCTTACATAAGTGTTTTTGCTTGGGTCAAATTATGTAGGCTAACCCAATCTCATCTTTAGGAGAAAAATTATTCTGCCTATTAGATGATATAATATTAAATTTGTCTTCACTCATTAGTTTAAACTTTTAGGTCAATCGATGAATTAAGATAGTACCAGAGTAGGTTATCTACGGAGGTCTTGTGTTCAAACTTTTGCAATGTTATTTCCTTCTAGTCATATTGATCATATTTCAAGCTCACAAGTGAGGGAGAGTGTTACATGATATGATAAATTTGCCTTCACTCATTAATTTAAGTTTTTAGGTCAATTAGCGATTTAAAACTATGCTAAATGGAAAATTATATTGATAAAAGTTTTAAAAATAAAATATATATATATATTGTTTTCAAAATAGTTGTTAATCCCAACTACTTATAAAAATTTGACTTTTCTTTCATACAACTTGATTTGACTCATTAATAGGGTGTTTGGTGTGCATTTATGGACTATTAGACGCCTTAAAACTACTAAAAACTAATCCTTTAAAAAAGAAACCACTAAAAATAATTTATATAAAAGTTAATTACTTGATTAAACTTCTTTAATTTTAATTATCCCTTGAATTTAACTTAATTAATTAAAATAATAAATAAATAACAATTAAATCATGTTTACTCTATGAATATTTGATATTTCATCCCAAAATTCGTTAAGAGTTGTTATGAATATTCCAAATATCCTCCCCCATTATCTTCTCCATATTGACTTGGCTGCTTGCATAGATAATCATTATATATTAAATATTAGAATTTATATAATAAAGGAAAACTAATTGCAAATATCGAGTTTTTATAATGTAGATTTAAGTCCAGAAATCTGAAAAGACAAAAATAGATCTCATGGTCGGGCCCAGAAATCTGAAAACCATCTTCAATAATAAGTTTAAAAGGTACTCTTCATTAATAGAGCTGTTTAAATTACAGATCTGTTCAAGTAGATTATTTAAATGTTGATGTAGCTTGCTAACTAAGTTGATGATTTGGATTTAAATTTGTCTTGTGAAGTTCGTCTCGTAAAGTATCGTGAAGTTACTTCACGAGACAAACTTCACAGAACAAAAGACAAAAATGACGTGAAGTTGACGTGAAGTTGAGTTAATTTCTCGTGAAGTTACTAAAATGGCTAATTTAAACATTTGAGAATGATAGAAGGTATTTAGGGACTATACTAATTTAAAACTTTAGAGATCAAATGCACTTATTCCAGAAAACTCGGGGACTAAAAAGGTATTTTTTTCCCTATAATCTATCATTGATAGCCTTTCTTTATTAATATTGCCAAAATACTTATCTTTTAGTATAGTTATTTTTGTTGAAATAATTTATTGGCGAGAGAATACATTTGTTTCATTTAGATATTCAAATAGTTAAAGTGGATTAAATAAATTCTTCACTTCAAAAATTAAGCAGTTGAGATCAGTTATAGAAGGTATCACTGATAGCAGTATATCATTGATAGAAACTATCACTAAT
Organism: Benincasa hispida; assembly: GCF_027475165.1. Taxonomy (NCBI): domain Eukaryota; kingdom Viridiplantae; phylum Streptophyta; class Magnoliopsida; order Cucurbitales; family Cucurbitaceae; genus Benincasa; species Benincasa hispida. The sequence continues at coordinate 31,105,617 of NC_143478.1, forward strand.
AGCTTGATATCAATGACAAAATCGGAGAGATGATTTCAAATTGAAGAGCTTCGAAATTTGGAATTCGTCAAACGTTCCTTCCTCTGAAACGTAAATGTGCCACTGAAAAGAATCAAATCAGAAATGTAAAAAAGAAAATATAATAAAGGGAAAGAGATGGCAAATTTGGAATTTTTGAAAAACTAATACCTTGACTGGTCAACAGTTGCTATATTAGCAAATATTCCAATGGTAGAATATAGGACAAGTTTTTTTTCTCTGTTTGTATTATTTGATACAAATTTCCTATATTTACTTTTATGTATCTTGTAAACGGGTCACTGGGACCTTTTAGATATACAATTAAATAGTGAATACATTCATTCTCTACTTTGTACTTTATTCTATTATTTTATAATACGTTATTAGCACGAGTCTCTACCATTTTGGAGATTTTGTAGAGATTGAAGTTTGAAGTAAATACATTAGAGATTGGAGTTGATTTAGTGGAACACTAAGAAAGCAAAAGGTCAGATATATTTTTGAAGTATTTTAGAATTTAAAGTTAAATATGGTGGGTATTTTAATTTAGTCATATATGTGATTTATGCCGTTGCAAATTGATTTTTAAGGTATATTTAGTATTAGTTTATTTTTAAACTTTTAATTAGATCGATGGTAAAAAGTTCCTATTATGAGATTTTCTTTAAATGGAAAACCTAAGCAGTAGGTTGCATGGTAATTTTGGCTTCCTAAACTTTGTTTCTACTTGGTTTTGATTTGAGTTATTCTAAAGTGATGAGATTTTTCAACCATTTGAACTAAAGTTTCGTCTCTGTTTTATGGTATTTGTGTTAAGCATGCAGTTGTGTAAATGGAGTTTTGAGTTCAACTTGGTATGAATAGAGTAATTAAGCATTATTATTAATTTATTGAAAATCCATATAAATCATTGAGCATTCACCTTTTATTTTATATATATGTTTTTTGAGTGCATATGATGCATATTAACATATTTAATGTGCGTTGGATAAGTATATATTCAGTCTTGAATTTTATTTAAAATATATACAAATATGCATTTGTATATTTGTTATTGTTGACCATAAATAATTTTAAATTAAATATATATTGAATTTAAATTTTTAGTTCGATTTTATGGACATGTCAAATATGCTAATGTAGGTTTGCAATATCATTTAGATTACGAAAGTAAATCATGCATCTTATTTTTAAATATGACTTTATATTCGAAAGATTTGATCAAGATATTTTCCTAATTAGTATATATTTTCTATATCTTTGAGTATAATTGTCATATATGGAAAATTAAATTAGGATATTTACTTTCTTAATTGGATTGCATATTTTTTTTTATAAAAATTGAGTTTTTTTTTTTTAAATAAAGATAAGATTCCCTCATAATAATATTATCTTTTTTTTTTTGTTAAGATTATATTTTGATAATATTATGAATAAATATCTAAAATTATCTTGAAATGTTTAAGGTTTAAAATATTAAAGTTTATTTCTTAAGTGAATTAGTTTTGATAAGATGAAAAATAAAGCTTAATAATTCACTTAGATTCATTAATCTAATAATTAATTCTTAATTAAAGGACTAATGAATTAGAAATTAAAATTTCACTATAAGAGAACTTTGTCTAAGTATTGTTCTAGCTAGGTTAAGGTATTTAAGCTGACCATATGAGAACACTTTTTAGAACTAATTTGGGAGTTGAGTTAGTCAAATTTTAGTTTATCATGCTAATATTGAAATTTATCTAATTATTAAATATTTAAAATATTCTCATGTACTTATGTGGATAAACTTGTGAACTTTAAAATTTACATACAGTAATTATATATTTGATCGAATTCTCTCATGAAAAATAATGAATTTCGACTATTTAATATCATTCCCTAAAGTGAATATTGAAATATTTGAGAATTATGGTTGAAATCATATCAATAATTTCGACTATTTAATATCTCTGTTAGGGTTGGGGTTGATGCCCTACAGTCTCGTGTCTTGTAATTTGTAAACAGTTTGTATGAACGCTTGTGTTGTATAATATATGATATTTTACTTCACATCTTGATTTTGTTTAGTTGCATGTTTTATTTGCTTTATCACAAACCAATAAACTTAAAATCCCTAGTTATCTGTATGTAACTAAAGCATGTATGTGGTGACATATAAGTGAATCATGTCTTGAGTGATAACTAAAATGGTCTGTAGTATATGGATATATGAGGGAAACCTTATCCTAGTAATGCTACAGATGTGGCCCGCTTTATAGAATGGTCACAAGTGTTATGACTTGTCACAGATGGTCTGATCCTGATCATTCATGTTGGGGACATGCGAGCGGGGGCGTCCTATACAAAGAGTTTGTATAAGACCTGACTACGAAGTATTAACGTCTTGTTATATAACACTGTTCATGGCAGAGACTTCACTTCACTAGGATGACCATAGGTAACATGACCTCAATCCTGAGTGAGTTGGGAACTCCTGCCATTGAGGGTGGTTCTTTGATTTGTATAGGTGCGAGTGGCCAGGTCACCGATTCAAACCAACCATTTTGAGGATTCGTCTGATTTGGGAGTTGGGAACTCAGCTACACAAGATTGAATTCACTCCTTCCCCGAGGCAGGGGTAAGTAGATAGATAGCTCACTTAAGGGCTGATTCTAGGGCTTGAACGATGTGGCACCAAACACCTTCTCTTGGTCCGAGAGGTGTTCACACATAGTTGGACTATGTTCTATTGTTCATTAGAGAAATCAGTGGTACTTAAGGAGTGAGATGTAACTACAAGGGCAAAACAGTAATTTGGCCCAGTTGTACTTACCAGCATCTGTGAAGGGTCATTATACTCATGATTGGTTATATCCGATGGACACAGAAATATATCTGTGGTAAGAAGAGTTCAGTTGTTCATCTTTAGTGGAATGCCTGACAGTTAACGAATGGTGGATCACGTGGCTAAAGAGTTCAGTCAACTATTCACGGACCATTAGAGCTTCAAGCCGCAGGTTCATTAGGTCTCCTGGGTAGCTTGGATAAAGTCGAGAATCAGTATTTGGATTAATTTGAAATGTTCAAATTGACAAGAGGAAGTTTGATTAGATATGATATAATTAGACTGGTTAATTATAGGGCTAGTTGTATAAATAGAATTCAAGCCCGAAATAATAGAATATGTAATACAACAATAAAATAATTGCATATATAGATAAAAAAAAAATGGTAAAAGACTAAAAAACTCATGCCTAGCCACTATTTTGTTCGCTTCTTCCCGATTTTCTCAAATTAAAAGCTATCACTGATAACAGCTATCAGTGATAACCACTTATAGCTGTTATCAGCTGCTATCGTTGATAGCTTCTATAAATTGTTATCAATGATAGTTGCTATCAGCGATAGCTTTCGATTTGAGAAAAATTAATACAATCTTGAAATATTAGCTTTTAATTTTCTATCAATTATCAGTAGCTATCATTGATTCACTTTCATGAATTGAATCAATGTTGAAATATTACTACTTAAGGCTATCAGTGGCTATCAATGATAAATTTATAAATAGTGATCAACTTTGAAAGAAGACCAACAACTTTGATTACCATAGTAGTTATTACTAATAATCTTTTATCATGGCTATCACTGATAAAAGCTATCAGTCGTTATCACTGATAGACTTTCGTCAATTAGAATCAACCTTGAAATATTAACACTTAAGGCTATCAATGATAGACTTCAATAACTGGTTATCACCTTTGAAAGAAACTCGATATATAGATATCACCTAAACTTTATCACCGATATCACTAACATCACTCATATTATGGTTATCAATGATAGTTTCTTTCACTGATAAGATGCTATCAATGATCTCACTGATATCATTCTATCAGTGACAGTTCTTTATCACTGATAACGTGTTATCAATGATAGCTTCTATTACCGATAACATGTTAATGGGTAGCTTCTATCATCGATAACATGCTATTAGTATTAGCTTCTATCACTGGTAACATGCTATCAGTAGTAGCTTCTATCAATCATAGCCACTGAACACCTCTTTGCCCCTTTCTTGTCCTTCCCAAATATTTATAAGTCCCTTTTCTTTTCGATGGTAGCTTCTATCACTGATAAACATGCTATTAGTGATAACTTCTAGGCATTCCACTTACATTTTAGTTCGAGATTCAACTTGATTAATTAAATTCACTAAGTTGGCTATCAATGATAGATTTCTATAAGTGGCTATTAACTATGAAAATATAATCAAAGATTAAACTATCAATGATAGAAAATATTAGTGGCTATCACTGATAGACTTCATTTGCATTTATATTTATTATTTGTTATAATAATCAAACTTGATGATTGACTTGTTGGTGTTAAGTCAATAATGAATTGAGTACTTTCAAGTCCTAGGTACGAAACTCAACCCTCATAATTCTTGTGGAAAAAAAAAAGGAAGAAGAAAAAATTCAAATAAAGGAAAGAAAAATTTTAAAAATAAGAGAAAAAGAAGAAGCAAAAACTGAAAAAAGAAAAGAAAATTAAATAAAAAAAGGAAGCAAAAACCAGATAAATAAAAGAAAAGCTAAAAAAAGAAAAAGAAAGAGAAGAAGCAAAAAATTGGAGAAAGAAAAGAAAATAAAATAATAAAAAAAAAAGATAAGAGAAGAAGCAAAAATCGGAGAAAGGGAAGAAAATAAAAATAAAAAAAGGAATAAGCAAGAATCGAAGAAAGAAAATAAAAATTAAAAAAAGGAATAAGCAAAAACTGAAGAAAGAAAAGAAAATTAAGAAAAAGGGAAAAGAAGGAAATGAAAGAAAATAAAAAATAAAGGAAAGAAACAAAAATCAGATAAATGAAAGAATAAAATAAAAATAAAAAAGGAAGAAGCAAAAATTGAGAAAGAAAAGAAAATGAAAAAAATGGAAAAACGGAGGGAATAAGCAAAAATCGAAGAAGAGGAAAAATAAAAAGACTAAAAAAAGGTGTACAACAAGATAAGACAAGGGAGGGCAAAATTGGAAATTAAAAAAATCAAAGATTGACTAGTCAACTCATTCATATTTACAAATATTTTAAAGATGTAATATATTTTTAGATTTTTCTCTTCTTCTACTGTGTATTACAAATATCCTTAATTATATATGATATAATTGGCTAAATGTATGAGATACATTATTTTGGAGAAAATTAAATATAAATATGATTTATATCAAGTAGAGGAGAAATTTTTATAGTAGATATGTGATATCAAACTATAGGGTAAAAGTATAATATGATTATATTTATTAATAATTTAATTGGTTAATTATATGATAATTAACCTAAAATCTCTCTCAGACGTGCGTTAGTGGGAAAACAGCGTCGGTTATTGTAACCGGAGAATAAAAATGAAATTTTGTTTCATTTTGAAGGGTTCGGAAAAAGATCGAAGGTTTTTGCGTTGGTGCGGAAACGTAAACAAACGCAAAGTCGAGAGTTTATACTATAGTCGCTCAGCACCTAAACGATCGCCTACCTCGCGCCTAAACGATCGCACATTAATTCCTAAATGATCGGTTAGCTTTCCTAAACGATCGTGTAGTGTATCGTGTTTACTAAACGATCACCTACCTTTTCCTAAGCGATCGTTCAGTAAAATCTACACGATCGTGTAGTTTCTTCTAAGCGATAAGTATCTAGCTATGCGATAGCTTCTCATTCTCTCCCACTTGCTTATCTTCTACATGATCAGTTCTTCCTCCTACCTCTACCAAACTCACCGAAGACCACGTTTTGGGTTCTCACTCCAAGAATACCTATGGCTCCTTTTTGGTGGTGTCATCCCTGCTGCGTTCGTTTATTTGTGGTTGTTTGTGCTGCTGTAGTCGACGTATCTGCTAGACGTTAGTTGATTGGGTAGAGGTCTTCCGCTGCATTGAGTTCTACAGCTTAAAGAGCGTCTTCAACTGGTATGAAAATATCTCCCTTATTATTTTTTGTTCAAAGCATGCCGTTAATTACTGTATATTTGCATAACTGTATGTTTGAATGTATTTGGTATATTTCAGTCACGGTGAAATTGGAGAGATCCGACGGCGCTCATGGAACTCTTTGTTAAGAGATCCTTCATTAAGAAGTTGGAAAACTAAGTTGAATGAAATGTATAAGTATTGTCTCGATCATCATACAAATCAATTTGAACTGGAAGTCAAAAGATAATTCATTTGCAAAATATTGCAAATCAAATGGTAGATGCATTTACAGAACATTTACTGTTGCAAGAAAGTGACCAAGTTATAAAAAATAGTTGCAAATACATCATCTAAAACTAATACCCCAATACAACAAGTTGTCAATACTAATGAGTCTGCAACATGCTTGAAGCATGATAACCACACAGGTTCCAAGGATAAATGTCACACCCCCACCCAGATTATCCTCTAAACCTAAGAATGGATGTGAAGACAATAGTCACCAACCCTATTGTGACAACTAGTGTCCTATATATTCCAATGAACCTGTCTCCTTAGCACTTGTTAAACCTGGTTAGTAGTTAATACCTTCCACAACTTAAAATAAATATCATCAACAGCCCATCTCATACAAGTACTACTAATTAGAATATTACAACAGTATATAATGGTTACAGAAATCCAAGTCCAAATACAAAATCAATGTATATAAGTCCTACCCTAACTTTCATGACATGTACAGACAGAATCATAGTTAATAGACACAGTGGAACACCTAAACTTCAAACTACTAGAGAATCCTGATCAATGACTGACTGACAGATCTACTCAACTTCGAGACGTCTACTGCTATCTGGGGAGAGAAAACATTTAAAAGAATGAGCTTCAAATTCCCACTGAGTGACTATTTAAAATAAAACATGTTTTAACATAAATAACATAGACATGACTTCTCATAAAACATTTACATGATCGATTTCATGTTTTAAAATTAAAATTGGAAACACGAAAGCATATTATATGTTAAACCTTGAATCGAAGCTCATTGTTAGCTTTCAAAAAGAGCTAATATTCCTAGCTCAATTCAGACTCGTTAATGGATTTTATGTGTTTATTTCCCTATTTTATAGGCATCGAGTAATCAAGAGGTAGAATTAATCATTTGGTGGAGAACGGGGTTAATTTGAAGCAATTTGGAGTTAATTTAAATATCCAAGCTTCAAAGAAGTTGAAAAGACCAAAATGCCATCGAGTTCCACCAAGTATGAGACAGCCATCGAGCATCATCGAGTACCATCGAGTAAAAGGCTATCGAGTAATCAAAAAAATGCTACCGAGTGAACGAGGATTGAGTATCGAGCTGTCGAGCATCGAGTAGCGAGTATCTGGCAGCGGACACAGTGTTGCAATGCTATACCAAGCGTCACGACGCTTTAAAGTTTTTCACTGCCAGCGTCCCAACGCATCCTGACACTTCACTCCAACACATGAAGGCAGAAGCATCAGCGTTGCATAGATTCTTTAGAGCATGGCAACGCTGCGAAGAATGACGGACATGGAGCTGAACGCACCTAACACTTCCCTCTCGCCGCATCAGCGTTGCAACGCCTGCAATGGATCCTATAAATATATCTCAATGGCCCTGGGAATCTGCTAAATTTTGGGGGGTATAAGTCGACTCTTGGAGCTGAAGCATAGAGGCTGAAGTCAGGCTTTCTTCTTCTTCTATTCCCTTTCATTTTTAGTGTCATTAGGTTAGATTTATTTTTCAGATTATGAATTTTTATTGGATTGTATCCCATTGATTTGTCTATGAATCAATGAGGTAATCGTTCGATTAGTTCTTGGATTAATAATTCTTGTATTTTGATGAGTTTCCAGTTCAATTTTTATGCTTTAATCTAGAATTATATTTTTCTTAAATCTTGTTTAATTTGGACTTACTTTTATGTGTTGGATTGACACCCCTATGATGAATGCATGTCTTCACTAGTTAAATTCAAGCTGGCATGCATCCTTGCATCGTCCATGCTTTGAATTTACCCTTGTAGCACAAATTAGATAAGCATGCTTAGGGTTTTTTTAGGTTGTTCATGAATCTTTGCATTGCACATTTAATCTAGATTTAAGGAACAAATTGATTATTTGAGCACGGTTTTCCTGAACACTTAATCAACGTAGTTGAATCCTGAATCTTAATCCATGTGTTTCTAGTTCTTTATGGCCCTTGAGGTCCCAATTGCATCTAGAAGCATGTAGGTTAGTTAGGCCACGACTTTCTAGCCTCAACTACGAATTAAGACACTTGATCAATTCAGATTAATCAATTTCGGGCTTATAGAGATTAGTTAATTCGCACCGATTGGGTAGCTATGCATGCATAATTTGAATATATGATATTTTGGCTAAAGACAGTGATTTAATTTACATTGAATGGCTACATGATCCGAGAACTAAATGAATCCATTATCGTTTCATATATCCAATGCATTTTAGTTTTTCCTGCTTGTTTTCAATTTCAAAACCAAAAACCAAAACCCAGTTTATACTATTTTTCCACGGTCAAATCTAACTCAAAAGAAATTAATTCTTCATTTCTCTATGGTTCAACCCCGCACTTACCACTGTTGCTACGTTTTAGTAGTAATAGGAGTGGTGATAACATAAATTTTTTTTTGTTTTGGTTTGGAGTCGACTTAACGACAACAATTCTTGAACTCGAACAAAAATGGCGTCGTTGTCAGGGAAGCCATTGACCTTTCATTAGTTAAATTTCTAGTTAGAATATTCTTTTGCTTTTGATTTGTTTTCCTTTTTGTGTCAGTGTTTTAAATGTGGACAGATATCATCAGTAAGGATGGGGATAATCTTGTGGAGCATATCGGCTTATTGATGACATTTGTGACCTTCGAGGTTAACTTGCTGAGTTAACTTCTTTGGTTAGTCAATTGGTTGCAGGTAACCTGCAGCAAGTACAAGCATGTAGGACTGATCACCCTAAGTAAGCATGCCCAAATTTACAGTGGAGCCCTATGTCGCGAGACTACTCCATAGAAGGGTATCCTAGTTATATGGACAACGATTTCCAAGGGCTCACATGGGAGGAGTAACAATTTCCAAGGGCTCACATGGGAGGAGTCTTATGACTATGGAAACCTAGGATGGGACCAGTTCTACTATGATTCACCCTCTACCACCTCCGACATGACGATGCATGCTCACACCGTCAACCCAGGTATGCCATTAGAAGATGTGATTAGACAACTTACTACTAACAATATTATTTTTTAGTAGAAGATCCGTGACCTCTACGAGAGCTTTAGTCTTCAGATTGAGCTTGTAACTGATCTTCAGAGTTTGAAAGATTCAGTCACTTAATCTTCTGATTCAGTTAAGAAAGGATGCGAACCCTCGTTACACACATCTTATGACATCACTGAGGCATGCGGCGATAAGGTAATCTGTGTCGATATTGAGGATGAGTTAGAAGATAGCATGCTATGTTTAGAACCAGTTTGTGAGGACTATGGAGAACCCAAGCCTAAATCCGTTGATTTTTAGGTGATAGAGTTAGAGGTTGAAAAACCTCGCTCTGTTCTGTCGTCTGATATATCATATATTTCTTGTTCTTCTTGTTCTTAAAAGTCAGTTGAGTTAGTTGAGTCAGAGTCTTTATTTTTGTTGAGTCAGTCCTTGAGTCTTTTGATTCTTTCTTTTTACCTTTTTTGTCTAATATTAAAATACCAAATACAACTTGTCTGGTTCTCTTCAAAAGATGAAGAGCCTTACAGCCTTATCGGGCTATATCGACTCATCCAAGAAAGGACCAGAGAAATACGAGAATTTCTTTGTGTCTTGAAAGGGGACAGGTCACGTCGAGCAATCGACGTTAAAAATTTGTCCTTCTTAGAGGGAGTCAGGTCAAAAATTTTACTGCTTTCTTTATTTATTTTCTAGATTAGGTTTCTTTTTGTTTTTATATTGTAGGGACGACCTAGGAGAGGAGAGCATCTTTCTAAAAGGCGAGCCCGACCACCACCATCCCGTGCGTGACATTTCTATCGGGGGAGGTTTCTGTTCCCTTGTTTTTTAATTCTTTTTTAGCTTTATTTGAGATACATTGGGGACAATATATATTTTTAGGTTAAGGGTGGGGTACTCATTAGGTAGTATACTATGTGCTTTGATTGCCTTGTTTGTTATTTGCTCTATTGTTATCATGATAGTTTGTGACACACTCTTCTATAATGAAATTTGCATGAAAGAACGTTAGGAATGCATGATCTTGATTTTTAGCCCATTTTTAAAACTTTTCTTGTCACTTGCATCCTTAAGTCATTGCTTTTGCGAAATTAAAGCTTTGCATGCTTAGAATTGGGTTATCTGGTTTGTACTTTTGTTGTCACCCCGAAAGGTCCACCTGTGATTTAGGAGTAACTATGCTTGTTTTAAAACAAAACTAGACAAAGTGGATAAAATAGGGCCTACTGTGAATAAAAGAAGAAGAAGAAGAAGAAGAAGAAAATAAAAATGTAAATAAAAGCAAAGTAGTTGCAATTCTTAAAAAAAAATAGAAAAATAAAAAAAAATGAGGCATAACCGATGTGCCTACAAAAAAAAAAAAATAGTGTGTGTGTGTGCATGGATAGAGGTAAAGAAAGCTACCTCCGCCGTGTTTAGTTAGGGCCTACGAGAAAAGAGTGATGGGTTCCTGGTAGTGGGGTGTGAAAGCTAGACCTCTAGGTAAAATAAATGCCCCTTATGTTTTTTGTGTGTGTGTTTAGGCACCCTTGTCTTATTGTTGCCCTATTTGTGCAAGTTAGTATGTCTGAGGTCAATAACCGAACCAGAATAGGGGAAAACAGGATGAGGACCTTATAAAACTCTTCCGGACTGTGCAAGCTTAACTAGCAAAACTCTAGGCTCACTGATAACTTGTAGAAATACAAGTTATTTATGCTACCTTATCTAGATATTGCGGCAAAAAGAGAAGGAATAAGTCGATTGTATGAAAATTAGCTCAAAAATATAATAATTATGAATTATCGCAATTACACCCACTAACATCATCAAGATGGTAGAAGAGGATATTTCTATTCTGTTTTGCAGGAAACCAAGTCACCCTTGCGATCAAGGCTCAACGAGAAACTGAATAACGCATCTCCGTCACATTGCGCCCATCAATCAACAATGAAGAGACGATTAACGCAATGACGGCGCAATGCGACAGTCAATCCCGAGCTGAATTTCAACCACATGCGATAATAAAAACAACACCGCATGCGAGCAACCGATCGAAAGATGCAACTGAGCAATGCAAATGCAGAAGATTGTGACACGTGTACAATTAACCATTGTGTAGATTTGACGATCTGATTGCATAACAGAAGGAATATTTATTCCTCCATCTTCGGAATTTCCATAATAATAAGTGGGGTCCACAAGGCAAGATTCAAAGCTTTTCACCTATAAATACCCCCATAGAATTTAGAAAAGATATACTTGATACGGGTATACTGGATACGGATATACTTGATACGAGGGCTAATTAATTCTAGATTATTGAGAGAAAGGTTGAGCTGAGTACTGATCGAAAGAAATCCAGGAAAAAGAGACAAGGCCGAGAGGTGAGTCTCAGTGCAAATCTGCCAAATCCCCGTCGTGAAGTTCTTGCTTAGACCCCTACTACCGGCTGAGCAAGCCTGAGAAGGAAACTCATCCTTCCGCACGATCCATCCACACCGACAAGCAAATCTCCATCCAGATTGGCGCCAAGACGTTGGCGCTTATTTGTATTTGTTTCTAACTATATTTCATCAGTTGTATTTCATTCTCTTAATCTCTTCATTCACAAATCATGTATCAGACGCTAATAGTTTTATTGAATGTCTCGATCATTTCCATTTCCACTTCTCTGTCTATTTTCGTTCCTCCATTAGTCATTTTCTCCATGAAATTTTCTTAATCCCTTGGTAATTAATATGAATTAAACGAGTAACTTAATCTGTGCTAAAGAGATAAATGCATTTAGCTAAGGCATGCTAGATGCCATCTTCACCTGTGAGAGTAAAAGTGAAGATGTCATTCTAATTTGTCGAAAGAAGGTTAGAAGAATACGTTAACTAAAGCAAGTAGTACTTCTAGAGATGGAAGTAACCTTGCGTTCATTACGTTCGTCCCTGTTTCACCACAGAGATGTGGGAACGCGGTCGATCACTGAGAGGTGTACCCCAAAGGAAAAGCGGAACAGTACTTGTATCTTTAACGTAATTAAGGAACTTGTGCTGTTTATATTAGTTATTTTTTCTGTTTCTGCTTCACACATAAGACTTGTCACTGTATTACAGGATCTTTGTATAATCTTCACAGCCAGCCTTGACCTTGGTATCTTTGTCGAAATGTGCGGCAACTTCTCATTACCTGGCATTACCCTAGAAAGCATTAGATTGTATTTGTTCCCTTACACCTTGAGGGATGAAGCCAAGAGGTGGGTTCACTCACTGGAACCGAATGAGATCACATCATGGGATCAGCTGGTAGAGCGATTCATGAAGAAGTTCTTCCCACCGGTCGTCAATGCAAGGAGACGAAAAGATGTTTTGAACTTTGAGCAAATGGAAAATGAGACCCTGAGCATGCCAGGGTGCGATTTAGAAGATTGGTGAAAAACTATCCGCATATCGGGATCCTCGATTGCGTTTTGTGGAGACCTTTTATAACAGCCTAAACAGATCAACGGAGGTTGTTGCTGACGCCTCTGCGGCAGGAGGTTTTATGAGCAAAACGTATACTGAGGCTAAAGTCATCCTTGACCGCATATCGCAGAACATGGATGACTGGATTGATGATGGCTATGGAGGCCGAGGAGCCGAACGAAGAAAGAACGAAACTACCATTGTCCCTGCGGAGACAATGACCACGTTGGCCGCTTAGATGGCCGCAGTGACCTCTATCCTTCAACCGATGGCAATCAATCAAGGAGCCATCCCCCAACAATCAGTGCAACCTGCTGCACCGGCTCAAGTGGCCGCAATAAATTGCATTAATTGTGGAAGGGCTCATGTAGCAGAAATGTGCCCATCGAATCTCCAGCAAGTATGTGCCATCCAAAACAACCCTTTCAGCAACACCTACAATTCGAGTTGGAGAAGCCATCCTAACTTCTGTTGGGGAGGGAATCCTAACCAAGGGGGGCCAAGCAACCATCAAAGTGGAAATCGAGGAAATCCTCCTTTTCACCATAACTCGAATCAGGGGCAACCAAGGAAATCGCATAACCAGCAGCCCTCATCTTCAAACACCTCTGGAAGCTCATTGGAGGCCCTACTGAAACAATACATGGATAAAAATGACGCAGTAATGCAGGCGCGGGCATCTTCAATTCGAAACTTAGAGATCCAATTGGGCCAACTGGCATCTGAGCTGAGAAATAGAGCACCACGAATGTTGCCCAGCAACTCAGAAGCCCCGGGATCCAATGGAAAGGAGCAATGTTCCTAGAACATTGGGCAGGCAAGTCGAACTGCCTGCAGAGATGTGGATTTCGCTCACTCAAAGAAACGCATCTTCCGGTCCATATCTCACATCTATGATTAATGCTTTCTTTAAATTCCTGTCTTATTGAATTCCTGAATTTTGTCTTTACTTCTTCATTTAACTTGTTTCTTGACTTTATGAATTTAATTCTTCATTTATTTCCCTTGCATTTATTTTTGTACCGCCTTTAATTCTCTTAACTTTTTTGTAATTAATGCGTTAGTCCTTAATTGGTGAATGATTGAGAAATAAAGGGAAATTTATTGTCGCAAGTCATAGCAACTTGCATTGACGAAAAACAAAACAAAACAAAATAAAATGAAACAATCAACATCTAGTATGTACGGCGATGATGGACGCATCTTGAACCAAGCAAGATATGCTTTGCGTTCATCCAACTCAAATGCGTTGAAACCGAGGGGTATGTTTCACGCGTATATGTCCTTTGCCCGTCCTTGGCTAAATGCACTATGTTGAGGTAGTGTTGCGCTGGTAGTAATACCGTGCGCCCGATCCTCTAGAAATGTGTTTAGTTAAGGGGTATGTTGCGGAGATGCATGCGTTGTTCCCCTTCCTCTGCGAAGATGCAGTTGCGTTGGTGAACATATTGCGTTAATCTTTACCTTGCGTCCATTCGAATAAAACATTAAAGAAAATTCTTTTTGTCATTTAATGAGTCCAAGCGTTTTGTATCTCAAAGCAATAATGATTCTGTAGACGAAAGGACGTTTTTCTGAAATTTCATAAATGAGGCGATGGGCCATTTGAGTGTCTCGAGACCTGTCACCATGAAAACCGCATTGGGCCCACTACGGCCCAACCTATAAATAAGAACCCTTCCCCGTTTGTGAATCATTTACCTTATTTTGCAAATTGAAAACCCTAGCACCCAGCATACGAAGCTTTCTTCTTCCTAGAAACCCAACGATTTTCCAATCCTTCCCAGCTTATCATCCATGGCCGATCAAGCTTCTCAACACTTTGCTTCACCATCAACCCCTTTCTTTGACCAAATCGCCATGCGAGAGGCAACATTCCTCGCTGTTAGTCGTAGACTTGCTGCCCAACCCCACACCATCTCGAGAATCGCCGGTAGAACCCGGAGAAACCCCTTAGCCGTCAGACCTCCTCAGTTTAAGAGGGCGCAAAGCATTGAGAGCACACCAGTTCCAACTCTTGCCATCTCAACTGAGAGTGAGAAGAAGAGATGCGATGATAAGGAGGTGTTTGGTAACATTCTGAGCAATCTAGAGCAAGGAGGGGGATTACCCGAGGCAGGGGTTGTCAACCAACCACTGTCTACGGAGGAAGTGGTGGTGGTGGTGAATGAAGAGGTGATAAAAAGAGGCATTCTGGCCTTAGAGACTCCTGAGGTAACTGCCAACGCAAAAACCTATGACGGAACCTCCAAAGTTGCGGTGGAGGAGATTATGGTGGCTGAAGTTGCGATGGATGAGGTTGCAATGGAGACACAACCAGAAGTAGTTGAAGCAAAAAAGAAGAAGAAGAAAAGCAAAGGGAGAAAGGTTGACGAGACGGAGTCTTCTCATCATCGCAAGGAGAAAAAGAATAAAGAAAAGAAGGATGATGACGAAGATGAGGAATAGAAGAAGGAAAGGAAAAAGAAAGAGAAGGAAGAAAGAAGAATACGCTGGCATGAAGAAAGACGCCTAAGAAAAGAGGAAGAAAAGAAGCAGAGGGTTGCAAGCCCGAAAAAGGATGGAGAATCAACCTCTATAAGGGAGAACAGGGGGGAAATAGCGCAATTGATGGAGCCGGTGCAACCTGAAACAACGCAAATGCTTACGACGGAGGAAGGCGAAGAAGGAGAAGATACCTCCTTGATGCGGCGTTGCAAGGAGAATGCACCGCAAGGGTCTACTATTGACCCTCAAAGATTAATCATCGCATTAGAAGAATAGGAAAGAAGAAGAAAAGGAGAAAAGGAGAAACAAGAGAAATTGGAGCACGCAAAACTCATCATGGCAGAAGGAAATCGCAGAAGAAGACTGCAAGATGGGGAAATGTGCAGTAATAATATGATCGCAAGGCTTGAAGCGATAAGGCAGCGCGAGGAGGAACAGTATCTGTTACTGGCCTCCGAGCAGTTTGTAGAAGAGTTCGAAAGAGAAGAGGAAGAGGAAGAGAAAAAGGAGAAGGAAGAAGAAGAGAGGAAATTGGAAAAAGAGAAGGAGAAGAAGCGCGAAGCTAATAGGCGACGCTTACAGAAGAAGAAGGGTAAAGACCTCGCAGAACGTGAGAAAGAGGAACAATGCAAAGAGCAGAAGAAGAAGCAAAGGCAAGCAACCCGCCTTGCATTGGCCAAAGTAGGGAGCCCGCATCGGCAAGGAAATGTCCATCGAAGAGAAAAGAGAATGATGACATGCTGATAGAGATGGGCTTCTATCCTGCACCCACTCCACTACCTGATCTCATCACAAGTATGATTGTGGAACATGGCAGGGACACATTTTGCCAATGCCCAGCCATTATTCTGCCTTAAATAGTGAGGAACTTCTTCCGCGGGCGTCTACACGGAACTAGGGATGCGGTGACCTTCAAAGGAGAAACGATGTCCTTCAGCACAAGGGACGTCAATGAGATATACCAAATGAAGGATAACCCGGATGCACCGGGGAAAAAAATTATTGATGACCCCACAGAGCAACAAATGGAAGATGTGCTGAGAGTTTTAATGCAACTGGGCACAAAGTGGTCAGTTTCACTCAAAGATATCCGCACCCTGGCATCCAAGTCCTTGCTTCCGGAGGGAAGGATTTGGTCTAATTGGTCAAGAAGCGGCTGACCCCAACAACGCATGATAAGACGATTTCAAAGGATCGAGTCATGGCCGCATACTGCATCGCACGCGGCATTCCAATCGACGTAGGGTAGCTGATCGCAAGACAGCTCAGAGCACTGGTGGGGCACATCTGAGGGCAGTACTTCTTTTCGTGGATTGTTTGAAGTCTGTGCCTGACAACGGGCGTAGGCATTAATGAAGAGCCTATGCCTGAAGTCCACGGCCTCATCAATAGAAAGATCTTGAGGTTGCTCCTCAAAGACTCCCCACATTGCCCTGAGCTACCCTTAAAGAGGCCCGCAATCTATCTCAATGCGTCGTAGGAACCAAAGCCTAAGAGACCACGTAGAGAAGACAAGGGAAAAAAAAAGGTCCAAGAGTCAACAACGTATGATCCAGAAACTTTGGACCCTTTGCCCTTGGTAATTCGCCCTCCAAGCCCACCCACACAACCTTCTTCTCCATGCCATGAACACTTTACCAATCTTCTCCTCGTTCCCAATTCTCCAACTGTTCACCCAGCAGCTCTAACTTCACCCTCAGCCTCATCACCGCAACCTTCCATTCCACCGCCGCAAGTTGATAACCCACACGATTTGGGCGAAGGCAACTTTGCCCAGCCCCAAAACGATGCTGGCGAGACATCGCAGGCAAAACCCTCCATAACCTCTCTGGCTGCTGAATTAGCAGAAATGCGATCACTTCTTACCCAACAACAACAACAACAACTTCTCTTCCAATAGCAGCAACTCTTCAATCAACAACAAGCCTACTTAGACCAGCAGTTTAATGCAGTCATGGAGCAAGTTGATAGTATTCAGCGTAGTGTAGCCACATCAAGGGAGGCGCTGATCAACATACATCACAACACTCATATGATCAACTGCCACCAAAGACAACTTACAGAGCGAAACAATGAATACTTTAATTTTCTCACAGCATACCTTCATGGTCCATTGGTTCCCCCGCATCTCAGGCAACACTTGCTTTTTGAAGAGACTTCTTTTGCATCACCTCGAAACCCTCCTCTAGACCCTCCTGCTCCTCAGCAATGATCCTCAAATATTTTTTTTTATGCGGCCATTCTGCAATATTTTTATTCAATTCATTATTTTTTTTAAGTTAACGAAATTCTTTGATTCCTTGTATAGGCGAAAATTTTTGTATTGCATTAATTTTTAATTCTTTGTATACTTTGTTAATATTCAATACAATTGAGTAAATATTCTCTTCTTTTTGCCTGTGCCTTTTTCTTCATCATCCTTTGTCAATATTTGCAATATTCTGATCTTCTATTTCAGCGTTCTTCATTGTGCTGCCATGATGTAATATATGTTTATACTTAGAAACATTTCCCATACTTTGTAAATTTTGACTAACACTTAGTTAATTCTTAGTTTAGCAGTACTTTACCTTTCATCTTTTAAAGTTCTGCTCAAACCTTCTTTTTGAAATTTTCTTCTAAGTGTTTGTCTAGTCTATCCAAACAATGCAATGAGGACCTTGCTCATCTTTAAATTTGAGGGTGGGGAAGGTCTGAGCAGATAAGATCAGGAATATGTGATCTTCAAGAAAATGTGTTCATTTTCTATAAATAAAAAATAAAAAAAAATTGCCAAACTCCAATGTCAACGCAAGGAAAACCTCAAAAATGTTCCCAACCTGATAAGAGTTTAGTTGTAAAAGAAACCTGCTCGTAGTTGAATGTTCGCATGACACCCGTGGGAGCAAGCCAAAACGAAGGTGGGTTTCCAAGAACAACGTAGTATGAAAAAAAAATGCAGAAGAAAATAAAATAAATGCAAGAGACAACTCCTCCGAATATCATGAGTTAAAGTTGAATTGGCACACAACCATAGCTGGATGTTCGCATGACACCCGTGGGAACGAGCCAAAACGAAGAGTGTAACCATGACCAACAGTCTCTAATAAATGACGCAAGATTTGACCACCACATATAGATATATCAAGTTGTTTTGACAAAGAAGAGATAAACATTTTATTTTTAAACTAGAAAAGCATCTTTGAGCAGAAATTTGTTATATAGAAGAATAAAGTAGGACTTGTTAAGAATTAGCAAGGATAGAAGGAAATTGCAATGTCAAATAATGTGCCTAAGTGTAACATTTGAAGCAACCAATCGACGCAAAAATATTGGATAGGAATTGAACATTATTGTCTTAGTAGAAGATATGCTTGAGGACAAGCATATATTTAAATTTGGGGGTGTGATAACTTGTAGAAATTCAAGTTATTTATGTTGCCTTATCTAGATATTGCGGCCAAAAAAGAAGGAATGTACGTCGATTGTATGAAAACTAGCTCAGAAATACAATAATTATGAATTATCGCAATTACACCGACTAACATCATCAAGATGATAGAAGAGGATATTTCTATTCTATTTTGCAGGAAACCAAGTCACCACTTGCGATCAAGGCTCAACGAGAAACTGAATAACGCATCTCCGTCACATTGCGCCCATCAATCAACAATGAAGAGACGATTAATACAATGACAGTGCAATGCGACAGTCGATCCCGAGTTGAATTTCAACCGCATGCGATAATAAAAACAACACCGCATGCAAGCAACCGATCGAAAGATGCAACTGAGCGAAGCAAATGCAGAGGATTGTGACATGTGTATAACTAACCGTTGTGCAGATTTGACGGTCTGATTGCATAACAGAAGGAATATTTATTCCTCCATCTTCGGAATTTCCATAACAATAAGTGGGGTACACAAGGCAAAAGTCAAAGCTTTTCACCTATAAATACCCCCATAGAATTTAGAGAAGATATACTTGATACGGGTATACTGGATACGGATATACTTGATACGAGGGCTAATTAATTCTAGATTATTGAGAGAAAGGCTGAGTTGAGTACTGATCAGAAGAAATCCGGAAAGAAAAGAGACAAGGCCGAGAGGTGAGTCTCTCACTCATGAAAGAATAAATTGAGAATCATTCTTATACATGTGCTTTATTGATTGATCATAATTGATTTCTGTTCTTGATTACAAAATTCATTCTAACTAACTGCTGAGACTGGAGTAACAACGTTACAAATTAAACTAGCATGTTTTTAATTACTTTCTACTTGATTGTGTGTTTCTACCTTGCTTAGGACGAGCAAGAATTAAGTTGGAGGTGTTTGTTAGCTCTCAAAAAAAGCTAATATTCCTAGCTTAATTTGGGCTCGTTAGTAGATTTTATGTGTTTATTTTTCTATTTTGTAGGTATCGAGCAATCAAGAGGTAGAATTAATCATTTGGTAGAAAACAGGGTTAATTTGAAGCAATTTGGAGTTCATTTGAACATTCGAGCTTTAAAATAGTTGAAAAGACCAAAATGTCATCGATTCCACCAAGTATGAGGCAACCATCGAGCATCATCGAGTACCATCGAGTAAAAGGCATCGAGTAATCAACAAAATGCTACCGAGTGAACGAGGATCGAGTATCAAGTTGTTGAGCATCAAGTAGCAATTATCTGGCAGTGGACGCAGCATTGCAACGCTATATCAAGTGTCGCGACACTCCGAAGTTTTTCACTGCCAGCGTCCCAATGCATCTTGACGCTTCGCTCCAACACTTGAAGGCAGAAGCATCAGCATTAGCATTGCAATGCTTCAAAGAATGGCGGACATGGAGTTGAACGCGCGCGCAACCGAGCGTTGGGCTAAACATTGGACTACTTGCTTGACGCTTCCCCTTCGCCACATCAGCGTTGTAATGCCATTCCAATCGTTGCAACGCTACAATGGATTCCTATAAATATATCTCCTCGGCCCTAGGTTAGAATATGTTGAATTTTGGGGGGTATAGGCCGATTTTTGGAGCTGAAGCATGAAGGCCAAAGTCAGGATTTCTTTTTCTTCTTCTATTCTCTTTCATTTTTAGTGTCATTGGGTTAGATTTATTTTTCGAATTATGAATTTGTATTGGATTGTATCCCATTGGTTTGTCTGTGAATCAATGAGGTAATCTTTTGATTAGTTCTTAGATTAAGTATTCTTGTATTTTGATGAGTTTCTAGTTCAATTTTTATGCTTTAATCTAGAATTATCTTTTTCTTAAATTTTATTTAATTTAGACTTGTTTTTATGTGTTGGATTGATGCCCCTATCATGAAAGCATGTCTTTGCTAGTTAAATTCAAGCTCGCACGCATCCTTATATCGTCCATGCTTTGAATTTACCCTTGTAGCACATATTAGATAATCATGCTTAGGTTTTTTTTAGGTTTTCCATGAATCTTTGAATCGCACGTTTAATCTAGATTTAAGGAACAAATTGATTATTTGAACACATCTTTCTTGACACTTAATCAACATAGTTGAATCCTGAATCTTAATGCATGTGTTTCTAGTTCTTTATGGCCGCTGAAAACCCAATTGCATCTATGAGCATGTAGGTTAGTTAGGGCACGACTTTCCAGCCTCAACTACGAATTAGGACGCTTGTTCGATTCAGTTTAATTGACTTTCGAGCTTGTAGAGATTAGTTAATTTGCATCGATTGGGTAGCTTTTCATGCATAATTCGAATATATGATATTTTGGCTGAAACAATGATTTAATTTACATTGAATGGCTACTTGATCTGAGAACTAAATGAATCCATTACCGTTTCATATATCCATTGCATTTTACTTTTTCTTGCTTGTTTCAATTTCAAAACCAAAAACCAAAACCTAGTTTTTACTGTTTTTCCACAGTCAAATCTAACTCAAAACAAATTAATTCTTCGCTTCTCTGTAGTTCGACCCCGCACTTACCACTGTTGCTACATTTTAGTAGAAATGGGAGTAGTTCAGTTATAACATAAATTTTCTTTTGTTTCGGTTTGGAGTTGACTTAACGACAATGATTCTCGAACCTGAACACTCATTATTATTCCTATAAAGCACCTCTACTTCTCTGTCTAAGCATATGGGAGAGCCCTTTTGCTCAATCCCTAATAACCTTAGTTGAGAGAGAGCTTTTTTGCTTGATCTCGTCAACATTGATAATATGGGTCATATGTGCACGTAGATCTAGATTAAGTCCTAACCACCTTATCATAGCTTCGGTGTCGAGGATCCCTAATTTAACTAAATTTTGGGTACTGTACCATGCCTTGTACCAACATTAGAGTAGGGTTTATACAAGGCATTTAAACATTTAAAACATACTATAAATGTAATTCAGAATACTCATGGAGTTAACCATACTTCATAAATTTCATGTCATCACATAATGCCTTGTAAATATTAAGTATAAATCATAGGCATAAACTTATTGAAATCGCATGCTAAACTCACATATGAAATTTCATTTATTTGAAAACATGGATCATGCGTCCAATAGATGAGTAAAGCATGTGTCATAGAAATCATGGTTTAAAAACTACATGTTGAATCAGATTATGCGTTAGAAATCATACGCAAAAAAGATCATTAGAAAACATTTATCAAAACTTGTTACTCGTTGTCTTAAGCTACTTATCTAAGGGTCTGTAAGCCTCTCCTACTTGCATCTGCCTTAAAATAAGGAAAGGTCTCTTGGTTAGTTCCATTAGCTCCCTTTTGAGCTTAATATATAAATTTGACATCAATGCATACTACTGATTTTATCGCATCATGACTAAGTTCCTCGCATCGCTCACCTCAACACATCAACTACACTTAGTCATTTAACCTTATAACTTGGCTGGGAAATGGAAACCCTCTCTCACGGTGCTCGGGTAGACACTGGAACACCCCTCTTAGTCTATGCAATAAGCATCCACTATGCGATGCACTCAATGAACCTTGGCTGTGAATACTTTGTTAATGCTTACACGCATCAGCACATATCATCGACTGGTCAGTTGCTTACTTGTTCTCCATACGCAACTGCCTACTTATTCATCCACAATATCATTTCAGATTTCAATCTTCCAGATTCTATAGTTCTAACTTCAGCCATTAACTAATTAAATTTTCTATAATGAATTTGCACATAGACATCTTAATTCTCTTACCTTAGAATTTAAGCATCAAATTCCTTTGTATAGGTTGGAAATCCTCAACTCTCTCAATCTTGCCTGAGAGTTCTTCAACACCTTCTGAGCTTCAGATGGCAACAACAATTTCTTTTAGGCGTAGGAAAATTTTGGCAAAACATTTCCCTTTTTTTCAACTTCTATTTATATGTGGACTTGAATGAATCAGCTAACCTAATCAAATATCACCTGGCAACCTAATCCTCAATTAACATTCCTAAATCTAGCCCACCACCGGTTGGTTGAGCTAAATGCTCTAGCTTAACTCCATCGCATGGACTTGCGACCACCAAAACCCTTTCATGATCATCGCGTACTTCAATTCTCATTGCATCCTCTAAATGAAATCTTTGTCACATTGGTCCATGACCGCCTTGTTTGCCAATTTCTAAGCCTTCCAACTGATACTTATTTCACGGCTCTCCTAATACACTATCTTCATTAACTCTCAACAGTCTCATGCGAATTTGGTCGCATAGCTTGGCATAACTTCATCGTGTAAAATTCCCTATTTTTCTATAAGTGTTAATTCTCCTCCATTTCCCCGAAAGCTTAACATTCCAATCTTAGAATATTTTCCTACCCTCTAGGCACCCGAAAACATTATCTTTTACACTTAGAATATTTTTCTCCTCATTAAAGCTTTTACAAACAAACACAATAAACCGTTCATACATTTCAACCATTGCAATCATTATAAATACTTACTTACAAGAGCTTAATTACATAATTAGCTAATAAAACAAGCTTAGGGGTTTACAACTTACCTTCCCCTTAAAGAAATTTCCGCCTCGAAATTTGCCTTAAGCTTAGTTAACTAGATAAACGGGAATACTTGTTTTTCATCTGCTCCCGAACTTCCCATGTAGCTTCTTTATTCCATGGTTTCTCCACAATACTTTAACTAATGGAATAGTTTTGATTCTTAATACCTATTCTTTCCTGTCTAATATTTGTACCAGTTCCTCTTCATAAGACAAATTTTCCTTCAACTATATTGGTTGTTCCCGTAGAATATGAGCAAGGTCTGGAACATACTTCTTTAACATAGATACATGGAAAACATCATGTATCCTACAAAATTCTGCAGGTAAGGCTAATCTATAAGCCGTTGGCCTGACCCATTCGACTATCTCATAGAGTTCTATATATCTCGGGCTCAACTTATCTTTCCTGCCAAACTTGAGTATTCCTTTCCATGATGATAACTTAAGAAATATCGGTCTCCAATCTCAAACTTGAGCTCTCTTCTTCGATATCGGCATAATTCTTTTGTCTGTTTCGAGTTGTCTTCAAATTTTCTCTTATAAACTTAACATTTTCTGAAATCATCTATACTTACTTTGGCCCTATTAATTCCCTTTCACCAACTTCATCCCAATAGACTAGAGTTCTACATGGTCTCCCGTACAAGGCTTCATATGGAGCCATATCAATGCTGAAATGATAACTGTTATTATAAGCGAACTCTACTAATGGCAGGTGTGTATCCCAGCTACCCCTAAACTGTAATGCACAAGCCCTCAACATATCTTCTAAAGTCTGGATCATCCGCTCTGATTGTCCATCTGTATGTGGATGAAATGTTGTACTAAAATATAACTTAATGTCAAGCGCTTTCTGCAAACTGGGCCAGAACTTCGAGGTAAACCTCGGATCTCTATTCGATATAATCGATATTGGAGCCCGAAACTGTCTTATAACTCTGTCAACATATATCCTGGCCAGCTGATCAAGGGTAGAAGTGGCTTTGACTGGCAAGAATTTTGCCATTTTAGTCATTTTGTCTACAATCACCAAAATACCATCATAACTACTAGGCATCCTGGGTAGGCCAAATAGAAAATCCATGGTCACATGTTCCCATTTCCACTCAGGTACTAGGAGTAGGTTTAGCAAACCTTCAAGCCTTTGACGTTTAAGACCAACTTGCTGATAGATCATGCATCTGTCTACATAACCTACTATATCTCTCCTCATTCCAGGTCACCAATAAGATTTCTTCAAGGTATTGTACATCTTAGTATTACCTGGGTGTATAGCATACTCTGAGCTATGAGCCTCTTCTAAAACTTTGTTCTTCAACGCCTTGTCATTAGGAACACACAACCTGTGCTTCTTCATCAAAACTCCATCCTATCTTATAATATAATCTATTCTCTGCTATTTACTCACTTCTTCGACTAACTTTTTGACGTTAGGGTCCTCTAACTAAGCTCTAATATCAAGGTAGGCCTTATCTGAAAGTGTGTTAATAGTTCACCTAAGTGACCTACTGTCAATGCTGCATTAGCACCTCTAAATTCCTATAATAACCTTCCCCTTAGAAAACCAGGTATATTTCTAAAGTAACTCAATTTTTTGCTCAATGCATCGACTAACACATTTGCTTTACATGGGTGATAGTTAATGGTGCAATCGTAATCTTTAAGTAACTCTATCAATCTTCTCTACCTCACATTTAACTCCTTTTATTCGAAGATGTACTTCAAACTCTTATGATCTGTAATGATATGACATTTCTCACCATACAGGTAATGCCTCCAAATCTTCAATGCTAACACCACAACTACTAGCTCTAAGTCATGTGTAGGGTAGTTACCCTAGTGTTTCTTCAACCGTCTAGATGCGTTAGCTATTACTTTTCCTTCCTACATTAGTAAACATCCCAAACCCTGTCTGAATGCATCACAATAGATCTCAAATTCCTTCCCAAGAACTAGAAGGGTCAGGATTGGTACAGACACCAATCTTTGCTTTAGCCCCTGGAAACTCTGCTCACCACTATCCATCCATTCAAACTTAGCATCCCTCCTGGTCAGACTAGTCAAGGAAAGCTATCTTTGAAAAAACCTCTACAAACCTCCTGTAGTAGTCTGTCAAACTAAGGAAACTACGCACCTTTGTTACTAAGGTAGGTTGCTCCCAATTAACTATAACTTCTGTCTTTTGGGGATCAACACTAACATCTGTTACCAACACTTGTGCCCCAAGAATACCACCTGGTAAAGCTAGAACTCGCATTTACTAAATTTGGCATATAATTGCTTTTCTTGTAGTGTCTGCAATACTATTCGCAGATGCTCTACATGTTATTTTCTGCTATTTAATTAAATCAGGATATCATCTATAAAGACAATTACAAACTACTCTAAATGTGGATGAAATATCATGTTCATCATATCCATAAACGTTGTTGGAGCATTAGTTAAACCAAATAGCATTACCATTAAACTCATAATGCCCATTCCTAGTTCTAAAAGTTGTCTTAGGAACATCTAACTCCTTAACCCTCAACTGATGATAGCCTAATCTCAAATCGATCTTGGAGAATATTGATGCTCCTTTTAGCTGGTCAAACAGATCATCAATATAAGGTAACAGATATTTATTTCGTATCGTCACCTTATTCAACTGCCTGTAATCAATGCACAACCTAAATGTGCCATTTTTTAAAAAAAAAAAATAAGATTGATGCTCCCAATGTGATATGCTAGGCCTAATATATCCCTTACAATTGAGTTTTCAACTTCTTCAACTCAGTTGGGGCCATCATATAAGGTGCCTAAGAAATAGGCGTTGTCTCCGAAATTATGTTTATAGTAAACTCTACCTCTTTATCAGGTGGTAATCCTGATAACTCCTCAAGAAATACATCAATAAACTCCTGCACCATAGGGACATCCTCTAATCCTATCTTCTTCGTCCGAGAAACTGTTACATGCGGCAAGTACGTTGTACAACCTTTACTCAATAGTTTCTTGGTCTTTACTGCTGAAATTATACAAGCAGGAAACATTTTTCTTTCTCTAGCAAACACTACTTCCACTTTGTCTGGTAATCTGAATGTTACTTCCTTCTTATGAAAATCAATAGATGCATGGTATTTAAACAAGAAGTCCATTCGTAGGATAGCATCAAACTCTGACAATTCTAAAGGAATTAATAAATCACCATGTTCTATCCCTCTATTAAAATCACACAGTTTTTGTAATAATCATTCACTATCAGTACATCACCAACAATAATGGAAATAACTAAATCTTTAGGCGTAGTTTCTAACATCCTATCAATATGAAATGCAAACATGTTAGAAATAAATGAATGGGTTACTCTTAGATCAAATAATACATCAACGAGCCTATTATGAATAAGTATTATATCAGTCACCACATTTGGTGCATCTTCGTCCTTCTGTTATGCCATGGCATAGACCTTACCCTGCTGACGGGGTCGTCTCGCTACACTCTTCTGTTTGGCACCACTAGTGTTCTCATCTCTAACTGTACCAACCTGGGGCTGACTCACTGTCTGTGATCCTGTCCTCTTCTTAGTCCGTGTTCCTGAAACTAACTGAAGATATTGTCTCCTATAATGACTCGACTACGCACTGATAGCAGACATTCTGCCCCTCATAACACTGTTCTAAGTGATGTTTGCCACAACTGGCACACTGAGGTTTCTTACCTGTACTGGTGACAGACTCTCCTATCTGTTTGGATCCTTCAATTGTTTTGCTAGATCTCTACATGCTTCTTCTCTATTGACTTCCTGCTATACTCCCTTGAGAAGCCATTTGTCCACTGAAACAATGCTTGAAATCTCTTTCGCCAGATAATCCTAGAGTAAATTTCCACTTGTTTCTGTAGTAGACTTTTTTTGTCTTACCCGTCCTCTACCAATCTCTTCTCTACCTCATCACGGTCTCTACTAACTAGAAAAAATTTGTCCAGTTAGCTGTAGCAGTCACTGAAGTCTGTATCTTCCTTCTCAATCCACTCTTAAAACATCCACATCTATTTTTTTTTCCTCAACTATAATTGTAGAAGCATACCTGGATAGCTCTGTATACTTCTAATCATAATTAGCAACTATCATGTTACCTTGAACAAGTTTCATGAACTCGTTTCTTTTTGCCTCACGATAAGAAGTAGGATAGTATTTATCTTCAAAGATCCTCTTAAGCTCATCCCAGGTCATCACCTCTGACCTGTTTCTTCTAGAATCTACCATTCTCCACCACTTATATGCTCTTTTCTGTAGTAGATACCGCTAACTTGACCTTACGATCCTCGAGACATTTTGTTACCTGGAAACATTTCTTTATTTGAATTAACCATGCTTCCACATCTGTTGGGTTAGTCGCACCCTCAAATGTAGTGGCATCTAGTGCCTTCATCCTTTCACTATTCTTTCACTGACTGCCAGCCTCTGAGCAATCCTGTCAAAGACTCTATCCTCCATCTGAGGATTAGCTCTAACCTGAGGGGTACTAGAATCTTCCTCAGATGTAGCTTCATGTACTACTAGTTCTCTAACTAGATATTGATCCCCTTGAACCACGGGATCTCCGGTAAGGTCATGATCCCCTTCAGCCGTCTGTCAAGTCAGTCCATCACCTCCACGAGGCATGCTCCCTATAACACATGTATTAGTAGATTCAAAAGAACATTTACATGCCCCTAGTCTAGTGCATGACTCTATTCCCAAAACCTTATGCTCCGATACTTGTCACACCCCCACCCAGATTATCCTTTGAACCCGAGAAAGGATGTGAAGACAGCAGTCATCAACCTTATTGTGACAACTACTGTCCTACCTATTAGTGTGAACCTGTCTCTTTACCAATTGTTAAACCTAGTTAGCAATTAATGCCTACCACAACTTAAAATAAATCTCATCAACAGCTCATCTCATACAAGTACTACAAATCAGAAGATTACAACAGTATATAACGGTTACAGAAATCCACATCCAAATACAACATGAGTGTATACAAGTCCTACCCTGACTTTCATGACATGTACAGACAGAGAAATAGTTAATAGACATAGTGGACCACCTAAACTTCAAACTACTAAAGAATCCTGATCAGTGACTGACTGGCAGATCTACTCGGCTTCAGGACGTCTACCACTACCTTGGGAAAGAAAACATTTAAAAGAATGAGCTTAAAATGCCTAGTGAGTGACTATTTAAAATAAAACACGCTTTAACATAAATAACATAGACATGGCTTCTCATAAAATATTTACATGATCACTTCCAGGGTTTAGAATTAAAACTAGAAACATGAAAAAATATCATATGTTAACCCCTGAATTGAAGCTCATTATTATTCTTGTAAATCACCTCTACTCCTCTGTCTGAGCATATAGGAGAGCCCTTTTGCTCAATCCCTAATAACCTTAGTTAAGAAAGAGCCCTTTTGCTCGATCTCATCAATGTCGATAATATAGGTCATACATGCACGTAGAGCTGCATTAGGTCCTGACCACTTTACCATACCTTCAGTGTCGAGGATCCCTAGTGTAACTGACATGTGGGTACCTTACCATGCCTTTGGTACCAACAATGGAGTAGGGTTTATACAAGACATTTAAACATTTAAAACATATTACAAATGTAATAACAAAATACTCATGTGAGTTAACCGTACTTTATAAATTTCATGTCATCACATAGTGCCTTGTAAATATTAAGTATAAATGATAGGCATAAACTTATTGAAATCGCATGCTAAACTCACATATGAAATTTTATTTATTTGAAAACAGGGTCATGCGTCCAACAGATGAGTAAAGCATGTGCCACAGAAATAATGGTATTAAAACTGCAAGTTGAATCGATTATGCGTTGGAAACCATATGTAAAACTGATCATTAGAAAACATTTATCAAAATTTGTCACTCACTGTCTTAAGCTACTTATCAAAGGGCCTAAAAGCCTATCCTACTTACGTCTGCCCTAAAATAAAGAAAGGCTCCTTTGTTAGTTTCATTACCTCCCTTTTAAGCTTAATATATAAATTTGACATCAACGGATACTACCAATTTCATCGCATCATGACTAAGTTCCTCACATTGTTCACCTCAACGCATCAACTACACTTAGTCATTTTACCTTATAACTTGACTAGAAAATGGCAACCCTTTTGCGCGATGCTCAGGTAGACACTGGAACACCCCTCTTAGCCTATGTGATGAGTGTCCACTATGCAATGCATTCAACGCGTCTCAGTTGTGAATACTTTGTTAATGCTTACACGCATCAGCGTATGTCATCGACTGGTCAGCTACTTGCTTGTTCTCCGTACGCAGCTGTCTGCTTATTCATCTACAATATCATTTCAGATTTCAATCTTCCAGATTCTATATTTCTAATTTCAGCCATTAACTAATTAAATTTTCTTTAATGAATTTTCCCATAGACATCTTAACTCTCTTACCTTATAATTTGAGCATCAAATTCCTTTGGATTGGTTGGAAATCCTCAACTCTCTCAAACTTGCCTGAGAGTTCTTCAACACCTTCTAAGCTTCAGATGGTAGCAACACTTTCTCTTAGGCATAGGAAAATTTTGGCAAAACATTTCCCTTCTTTTCAACTTCTATTTTTATGTGGGCTTGCATGAATTGGCTAACCTAATCAAATGCCACATGGCATTCTAATCCACAATTAACGTTCTTAAGATTGCCATCTATGCCACCACTGGTTGGTTGAGCTGAACTCTCTAGCTTAACTCCATCGCATGGACTTGCGACCACTAAAACCCTTTCCATCGCATACTTCCATTCTCATTGCATCCTCAAAACGACATCTTCATCGCATTGGTCCACGGCCGCCTTGTTTTCCAATTTCTAAGCCTTCCAACTGATACTTACTT
Source organism: Benincasa hispida (assembly GCF_027475165.1). Classification (NCBI taxonomy): domain Eukaryota; kingdom Viridiplantae; phylum Streptophyta; class Magnoliopsida; order Cucurbitales; family Cucurbitaceae; genus Benincasa; species Benincasa hispida. The sequence continues at coordinate 31,135,616 of NC_143478.1, forward strand.
CACGACTCTCCTAATACACTATCTTCATTAACTCTCAACAGTCTCATGCGAATTTGGTCGCATAGCTTGGCATAACTTCATCGCGTAAAATTCCCTATTTTTCTATAAGTGTTAATTCTCCTCCATTTCCCGAAAGCTTAACATTCCAATCTTAGAATATTTTCCTACCCTCTAGGCACCCGAGAGCATTATCTTTTACACTTAGAATATTTTTCTCCTCGTTAAAGCTTTTACAAACAAACACAATAAACCTTTCGTACATTTCAACCAATGCAATCATCATAAATACTTACTTACAAGAGCTTAATTACATAATTAAAAAGACTTAAACATAATTAGCTAATAAAACAAGCTTAGGGGTTTACTAAAGAATATAAGCTCATACATTCAACATTCAAGAACTATTTCACATTTCTTTAACTTTTACAGTCTGTTATTGTAACTACTTGTATCATAAAAATTAGTATAAATACTTATCATTTACAAATTTTTGTAGCATTCAACACAATAGCTTCAAGAAGAACTTGAAATCTATAAAAGATAGAATTTGTGACTTAGCTCTTAATAAAAGATCTCCCTCCTTCCCGTGGATGTAGGCAACGTTAAGTCGAATCACGTATATCGTTGTGTTCTTCTTTTCTTCTTCCCTTTGTCTACACGATTGCATGCATTTTTCTTCATTGTTTACTCGAAGCAGTCGCACAAAATAAAACAGAGACATTAGGGTTAGAAGAAGTTCAAAGAATTCGAATGGATAGAGAACGAGAGAGCAAGAGAGAGAGGAAATTAATTCTGATTAATCACCCATCAAAAAGATAATTTTTCTTTCACTTCCATCAAGCAAAGAGTAGTGGAGCAAACCACGTGGAGAGCACCAGCTAGAAGTTCGTGGTCAATTGATAGCTAAGCATTCTACCAAACCAAAATTAATTTGGGACAAAACCATTGGGCTCACGAATTGGATTAGCAAGAAAGGCCACAAAATCATTCATCATTTTGACTTAATTCAAACATACATCAAGAAGCAGGCCCAACAAAGTGGTATTAGAGCAACAGACTTACAATATTACAATTCTTGAAGAATCAAGACTCAAGTTTTTCATCCAAAATGTCAATAGCAAGATTTGAAGTGGAGAAATTCAATGGCGAAGGAGACTTCGGACTGTGGAAGGCCAAAATCAAGGTGATTCTCGGCCAGCAGAAAGCTCATAGAGCACTCTTTGACCCATCAACACTCCTTGCCACTGTGACAGCTCAAGAAAAGGAAGACTGGGAGCTAGCAGCCTATGATACGTTGGTTCTAAACCTTAGTGATAGTGTTCTTAGACAAGTTTTAGATCAAGAAATTGCATATAGGATATGGACTAAGCTAGAAGAGTTATATGCTACTAAAGATCTTCCTAGCAAAATATATCTTAGGGATAAATTCTTCACATTTAAAATGGATTCATCTAAAACTTTAACTAATAACTTAGATGAGTTCAAGAAAATTGTTGCTGAATTTAAAACTCTAGAAGAAAAACTTGGTGATGAAAATGAGGCCTATGTGCTTCTAAACTCCTTGTCTGGACCCTATAAAGAAATAAAAAATGCTCTAAAGTATGGAAGGGATAGTATAAGCTCAGACACTATAATCTCAGCCCTAAGAACTAGAGAGCTAGAATTATAGATTGATAGAAAAGATCATCCTAGTGGTGAAGGTCTATTTGTTAAAAGAAACTTCAAACAAAACCATTCAAAGGATAAAATCCTCACAACTCAGAAAATAAAAAATCAAAACAGAAAATAAAATGTAAGTACTGCAAGAAAAATGGACATCTAATTAAGGACTGTTTTATCTTAAAAAGAAAGAATCAAGAGAAAGAAAATGACTCAAAAGGCAAACAGCCCGAGGCATCTGTTGTAGAAGGATCCTTCATCTACTTAGATGCTTTAGCCTCAACTTTAGACAAATTCAATCATGTAAATCCTCTAGGAAAACATGATTGGGTCCTAGATTCCGGATGCACATACCACATGACCTCAATGAGACCTTGGTTTAAAACTTTTAAAGAAATTGAAGGAGAAATGGTGTATATGGGAAACAACCAAGGCTGTAAAATAGAAGGTATTGGCTCTGTTTCCATGAAACTTAAGGATGGAACTATTAAACTTCTTAGGAATGTGAGATATGTTCCATTACTTAAGAGAAATCTAATCTCCTTAGGTATGCTAGATGCAATTGGGTGTGAGTACAGGGATAAAGGAGGAACCCTTGAGGTGCTAAAGATTCTAAGGTGATATTAGTTGGGGAAAAGATAAATGACTTATTTGTGGTCAAAGGAGTTGAAATGATGATAGGGGCATATGCTGCCACCATAAATAAGATCACAGAGGCTGATGTATGGCACAAAAGATTAATTCACATTAGTCTAAAGGCCTAGAAGTTCTATCTAAACAAGGGATTCTTCCTAAAGGTCTCTCAGAAAATCTACTCTTTTATGAACACTGTGTTTTAGGGAAAGCCACAAGGCAAAGTTTCACTAAAGCACAACACACCACAAAAGCTATCCTAGACTATATACACTCTGACCTATGGGCTCTAGCTCCTACACCTAGCCTAAGTGGCTCAAAGTATTTACTTTCTTTTGCTTATGACTTCTCTAGAAAAAGTTAGGTCTACTTCCTTAAAACTAAGGACCAAGTACTTGATAGGTTTAAGGAATGGAAACTCATGATAAAGTAGCAAACTTCTAAAGAAATTAAATACCTAAGAACTGATAATGGACTAGAATTTTGTAGTGAAGAGTTTAATAAATTCTGTAAAGAAACAGGAATAACTAGGCATAGGACTGTTAGATTCACTCCTCAACATAATGAAGTAGTTGAAAGACTAAATAGAACAGTCATGGAGAGGGTTAGTTGTCTCCTATCAGATGCAATCTTGAGTGAAATATATTGGGTTGAGGCTGCAAGCTACATAGTGTACACCTTAAATAGGTGTCCACATTCCTCCCTAAATTTTTTGACTCCTAAAGAAAAATGGACCAAACATCCACCTAACCTAGAAAACCTAAGGGTATTTGGATGTGTTGCCTATATTCATCAAAATCAGGGGAAATTAAAATATAGGACAGTAAAGTGTATGTTTGTAGGGTTTTCTGAAGGTGTAAAAGGATTTAAGATGTGGAATCCTATTGAGAAAAGTTTGTTATAAGCAGAGATGTCACTTTCAGAGAAAAAGAGATGTTTATGTGAAAATAAAAGACAACTTATGAAGTTCCTAATAGCCCTAATACTGCTAGGATTGAGGTGGAGACACCTAAAGCTTCTTCCACTAACCATAACCCTCCTACTAATTCAGAAGAAGAAGAAGAGGATGTTGCAAATGAGAATACAATGAATACTGAAGTTGTCCCTGATTTAAGTCAGTATTCTTTGGCTAGGGATAGACAAAGAAGAGTGATAGTTCTTCCAGCTAGGTATACTGAAACTAACTATATGAACCTATATCTAAATGCCACAATAGCTCCTAATGACCAAGAACAGCCACCTTTGAAGAGGCAGTAAACTGCCCTAATGCTAGGTCTTGAATTCAAGCTATGTGTGAAGAAATGGAGTCACTCACTGTCAATAATACTTGAACCCTAGCCCCTCTTCCTAAAGGATGCAAACCTATAGCCTCTAAATGGATATATAAACTAAATGAGGGTTCTACCAAAGAAGAAAAGCCTAGGTACAAGGTAAGGTTAGTGGCTAAAGGGTTTACACAGAGGGAAGGAATAGACTATTCTGAAATTTTTTCACCAGTAGTAAAACAAACCTCTATTAGACTACTTTTATCTCTAGTTGCTTAGTACAACCTTGAATCAACTAGATGTTAAAATTGCTTTCCTACATGGAAACTTAGATGAGGTTATCTATATGGTTCAACCTAAAGGGTTTGAAGAAAGAGGAAAGGAAGACTTATACTATCTCCTAAATAAGACTATATATGGTCTAAAATAATCCCCTAGATGCTGGTATAGAAGGTTTAATGATTACATAGAGAGTATTGGATTTCAAAGAACTTCCTATGATATTTGTTCTTATATTAATTCATCTACCTATAAGGACAAAGGCTATCTACTACTTTATATTGATGATATGCTACTAGCAGGAAAATCTAAGGAGGATTTAACTCATGTCAAAAACCTCATAAAGAGAGAATTTGATAAGAAGAACTTGGGTCAGTCTAGAAAGATCCTTGGGATTGAAATTCAAAGAGACAGAACTTCCTCAACTCTAACCATTAGCCAGTTAAGCTAATGTGAAAAAGTAATTAACAGATTTAATATGTCTAATGCAAAACCTGTCATTATACCAATTGCTAGTCATTTTAAACTTTCCTCAGAAAACTCACCAAAAGAAACAGACATAGAACATTTGACTCAAATGCAATCAATTCCATGCAATCAAGCAGTAGGGAGTCTAATGTACTTAATGATATCTACTAGACCAGATCTATCATACAGCACTAGTCTAGTCAATAGATACATGTCTAACCCTGGAAAAAGACACTGGGAAGCAACAAAATGGATTTTAAGATATCTAATTTGGTCTAAATAGTCAAAATTAATATATCAAAGTACTAATAAATCAAATTTAGAGCTATATGGATATGTTGATTTAGATTTTGCAGGTGACCAAGACAAAAGAAGATCATTAACAGGTTATCTATTCTTATTTGGTCCTAATTTGTTGTATTGGAAAACAAATTTACAATCAATCACAACATTATCAATCACAGAAGCAGAGTACATGGCTTTATCAGAAGCAATAAAAGAAGCATTGTGGCTAAAGGGGTTGATAAAGAACTTTAGTATTAATCAAACAATAGTAAAAATCTACTGTGATAACCAAAGTGTCATTCACCTATCCAGAAACCCTCAGTATCATTCAAGGACCAAACATATAGGCATCAAGTATCATTTCGTAAGAGACAGAATAGAGAAAGGAGAAGTTGAGGTGCTTAAAGTTCATACCACCGAAAACGCAGCCGACATGCTTATCAAACCTATGAGCAAACTCAAGCCAGCAAACTGTCTTGGTCAGATCGGATTTCAACTTCCTGAAAAAGGGTGAAGACATGTTAAATCCAGAAGGAGAAGAGCTTGCATGTTGAGCTTAAGGTGGAGATTTGAAGAATATAAACTCAAACATTCAACATTCAAGAACTATTTCACATTTCGTTAACTTTTACAATCTGTTATTGTAACTACTTGTATCATAAAAATTAGTATAAATACTCATCATTTACGAATTTTCGTAGCATACAATACAATAGCTTCAAGAAGAACTTGAAATCTATAAAAGAAAGAATTTGTGACTTAGCTCTTAATAAAAGATCTCCCTCCTTCCCGTGGATGTAGGCAACAATAAGTCAAACCATGTATATCGTTGTGTTCTTCTTCTCTTCTTCCCTTCGTCTACACGATTGCATGCAATGTTCTTCATCGTTTACTCGAAGCAGTCGCACAAAATCAAACAGATACATTAGAGTTAGAAGAAGTTCAAAGAATTCGAAAGGACAGAGAAGAGAGAGCAAGAGAGAGAAAGGAAATTAATTCTGATTAATCACCCATCAGAAAGATAATTTTTCTTTCACTTCCATCAGGCAAAGAGTAGTGGAGCAACCACATGGAGAGCATCAGTTGGAAGTTCGTGGTCAATTGATAGCCAAGCATTCTACCAAACTAGAATTAATTTGGGGCAAAATGGGCTCACGAATTGGATCAGCAAGAAAGACCACAAAATCATTCATCATTTGGGCTTAATTCAAACATACATTAAGAAGCAGGCCCAACATTTACACTAAAGATCCTCGAAAAAAAAAGTATTCAATAATCAAAATGACTCAGTTAAGAATATGTATATTCTAGGAGAAATCCTAAATATAAGTAATCATAAGAATCTTGAATTAAAAGAGGATAATAAAAAGATCTCAATAAATTATATATCATGACTTGAAAAAGATGGAACCATACATAAATAGTTTGACAACTTTTTGCATACAATGTTGCTCACGATATCATTTATCAAAATGAGTATTATATACTCATATATATTTTTTTTAAAAAAATGTTGCGACATAGAAATGATTGACTTATGTGGAATGAAACGATGTAATAGAAATAAACTTAATTTTTTAAATCATGAGAACTAATAGTTCAAACATTAGAGAACATCAAATATATGAGATACAAGTGAATATTTGTAAGAAAAACAAATAGAATGGGGTCACATTATATCATATAAGACAAATTCTACAATAATTCTCACAAAAAAGTAGTATTGATTATAATGAGACATATTCTCCTATGGTGGATAATTACCATGAGATATCTAAATTATCTAGTTGTGTATGAAAAACTTAACATACATCTTATGGATATAGTCATTATACATTTATATGAATCTCTTAATAATTATATCCTTAAATGATTAAAGGTACCAAATTCATATAATTCAATATATATAGCATAGAGATTCTTATAAAACATTCTTGACGAATGTGATATAATCATTTTATTAAATATTTGTTGATACGAAGGTATTAAATTATCGCTATTTATCCATATGCTTTTATAAAGAAATCACAACTTGAGATTTACTATAAATTATTTATATATATGTTGATAATTTAAGCATAAGCTCCTGAAGATTTCAAAGACAAATAGAGTTTCTTAAGAAATAAATTGAGATGATAAATTTTGCCTTAGCTTGCAAATAAGGCATAAAGCAGAAGGAATTGCATTAATTTATGCATATAAGATTTTATATGGACTAGTTCCACCATTGAACATTCCTATGATAGTTTGTGTGAAAATTTATATCACCTGATATCATTAAGATAATAAAGAACTTTGGGTCCCAAAGAACCTTATTTTTTTAAAAATAAGTGTACTTATATCTTTACTAGTTTATACCCTATCTATCGTAGCATAAATATAATATTCCTAGAGAAAGATATTGGAGCAGAGTTAAATATATGTTATGTTTTTATTTGAGAATTAGTTTACATAAATTTATTTTATTCTCATAAATCTAATTGTGATCTAGTTAATTATGAATATGTAAGTTACTTATCTAACCTATAAGAACTAGATCTTAAATAAGTTATTTAGTACATAGAGAATAATTTTTATATCATGGCAACTTATGAAGCAGATTATAACAACTACTTTAAATCATGTTAAAATCTTGATGATGTACGAGGCTAGTCAATAGTGTTTTTATATGAAGATGATAAAGCATAAAGTATAAACATCATTATTTAACGAATTTCTTCAAAAGACGACTTGGGAGACTTATTGACGAAGGAGTTACCTGCAACAACATTTGAGAAGTTAACCCACAACATGAGTATCAAGTGATGTTTATATGATGAAGAGAATGTGTTATACTCTTTTTCCCTTGACTATGGTTTTGTCCCACTAGGTTTTCCTAGCAAGGTTTTTAATGAGACAGTTATCAAAGTATATAAATGATGTACCCTTTTTCCTTCACTAAGTTTTTATCCCATTGATTTTTCTTAGTAAGATTTTAACCGGATATATTCTATACATTATGGACATCTAAGTAGGAGTGTTATAAATATTTTAATTAGATATAGATATCCATAGATTATATATCCCTGGATATTATTTCCAGATATCTTCCCTGATATCTTCCCTATTATCTTCTCCATATATTTACCTTTTCCATATCTTGTAAACTCTATAAATATTTATCTTATTCTTAAGCATAAACTTCATATTGAACAAAAAAAAATTGTGCTAATTATCAAACGAAATAATAGATTTGTTTTTAAACTTTCAATATTATGAGATTATTTTTAAATTGTTGAGGCAATTGTGTGAGCCGCCTACTATTAAAATGGCAAGTTGGGGTTTTTGTAATCTTTTATATTTTGATGCGTCTAGGAAATTGACATTGGAATTAAATTATGATGGTCAAATTGAAACTGCTATCCAAATGCCTTTCTTTTTTCATAGTATTGTTTCTTGAATGGCAACTATATGTTCCACATCTTTTTGTATATATTAAGCTCACTATCATATTATATATTTATTTTCATGGAAGATGACTTATCTAGTACTATTAATGAAATTAAGTAATCACTAATTCATGCTAGTGTAGTTAAATTTTTAGACCTTCCACTAATGCCTAAACAATCCTATAAAGTGATGCAAAATCGTTTTCAAAAATGAAAAAGCTCAACAAAAAAAAAAAAAAAAAAAAAAAAAAAAAACTAAAAAACTAAAAAACTAAAAAAACTATTAAAAAAAAATATAATTCTAATATATATAGATAGATATTGATTTCAGTTCATAAACTCTAACTTGCATTTCATTTCTGTTCTCAAATTTTGAAAATGTTTATATTAGTCTCCAACCTTCAAATGACAACAAATTTAGTTCTCATTATTTTTTTGTTAATTGTTTAACATAGATAACATCGTTTTTAATATATGTGGGTTAATTAAGATGAACTAAAATAAGTATTACATCCACGTAGGTTAACTGAGACAAATATTAAACAGACAAAAAAAATGAATATTCTAACACTAATTAACATGATTATTATTAGGACTCTTTTAAAATATAGGAAAATAAAATAAAATATTTATAACTAATAGATATCACAGTCTATCTGGCCGTAATATGTTAAGGATGCCAACACATAAAATACAGTCTTGTCTCTCTACCAAAAGAATAGGGCTTACCAAAGGAATAGGTTGGTTACAACAAAGTGTCTAACCATTTGTTTTGTTGAGTTATTCTTGCATTCCCAAATTAGGGATTCCAAATTATATAAATACATCACCTATGTACATTTCAACACACAAGAAATTATAAAGGAAAAGTTGGCTTGCCACTGTCATGTACTGTCTGAGTTATCGTCTGTCTGATTGAAACTATCGTTTACCTTTTCTGATACTATCGTCTACCTCCTGACGCTATCGTCTACCCCCTGACATGATCGTCTATACGATATCATTTATCGTCTACCTCCTGACGCTATCGTCTACACGATATTATCTATCGTCTACCTCCTGACGCTATCGTCTACACGATATCGTCTATCTCTTTAAGCTATTGTCTACCTCTTTCAGATGTCATCGTCTACCTCCACCAAATGTTATTGTCTATCTCTTGACGCTATCATTTACCTTGTCTAAATGTTATCGTCCGCCTCTTGACACTATCGTCTAGCTGTTGACGTTATCGTCTACCTCTTCAGCACTATCGTTTACTGTCCAATCATATACCTCTTCAAACGACAACAAGCACTTTGACTTGCCGCGTGAGTCAGCCATATCATTCAACCTCACATTCTAACTTGGTATCAGAGCTAATACTGACCAACGTCAATCAAGGAAACCTGAGAGCCACCCTCGGCACAGCCAACTTCAGTGACCCACGCTTGAACCAACTTCTCAATCAGATAACCTCCATTAAACTTGATCACAGGAATTTCCTCCTATGGAAAAACTTGGCGCTTCCAATTCTTCGGAGTTACCGACTCGAAGGACACCTGGCTGGACAAAAGGTTTGTCTCCCAATGTTTCTGCAACCTACAATCGGTGAGAGCATACCGACTGGATCGACTGGAGCAGGAGCTGCTCCACGCAGCACAAAAGGAAGCTTCGGCAATGGTGCTTCCAGCTCGTTAATAGCACTTGAGGTAAATCCTCAATACAAAGCATGGATGGCTGTAGATCAACTCCATAACACCAGAGGTTGCCATTCAAGTGATGGGATGTGAATGTGCAAGGGATCTATGGACCAGCATTCAACAACTCTTTGGTGTTTAATCCAGAGCTGAAGAAGATTATCTGAGACATGTGTTTCAAACAACCAGGAAAGGTAATTTAAAAATGGAAGAGTACCTTCGAACTAGGAAAATGAATACTGACAATCTCGAGCAAGCTGGTAGTCTTGTGCCACCAAGAGCTCTTGTTTCACAGGTACTACTAGGACTTGATGAAGAGTACAATGCCATTGTGGCCACGATCCAAGGGAGAGCGGACATGTCGTGGCTTGATATGCAGTTAGAACTTCTCCTGTATGAAAGGAGATTGGAACATCAGTCAAACCAAAAGACGATAGTAGGCTTCAACCAAGTCAGTAATGCATCAGTGAATATGACAAACACTAGACATGTCAACCAAAATAACAAGACCAATAGTAGTAATCAGTCTATTGGGGGAGGACAACGAGGTGGTGGTGGCCATGGCAGAGGTCGAGGCAGGGGAAGAAACAACAACAAATCTGTGTGTCAAGTCTGTGGGAAGGTAGGACACATAGCGTTCTACTGCTTCAATAGGTATAACAGAGATTTTGTTCCCAATTCTCCTCAAAACAAGGGACAACCCTTCCCCAACAACCAGACCAAAAACACACAACCTCACCCACAGCCCTAGCCACTGCTTATGGAAGCAACCCCTTTCTAATAAGACAAGAAAATATGACTGATGCAAATTGGTATGCTGACAGTGGTGCCTCCAATCATGTTACCTCAGACTTCAACAATCTTGGTAATCCGACTGAATACTCAGGTACTAAAGCAGCCATTATAGCTAATGGTAATACTTTAGAAATTTCTCATGTTGGAACTACATGTCTGTCTAGTGATGCCTGCAATTTGAAACTGAATGATATGTTATGTGTGCCTGCCATAGCAAAAAATTTGGTCAGTATATCTAAGCTAACAAAAGACAATTACGTGTTTATTAAATTTCACACGGATTACTGTCTTGTTAAGGATAAGGGTACGAGACAATCAGTAATGAAGGGAATGCTTAAAGATGGACTATATCAGTTAGAGGGTGCAGAAGTCAGCTCAAAGCCAGTAGGAAACGGAATACCATCACAACCAGTGCATAAGAATAAAGATCTTTCTGCTCTTAGCATATCTTCGAAGCATAGGGTGTCTAAGGTTACATGGCATAGAAGGCTTGGCCATCCTTCATAAAAAATACTAGAGTTTATTATCAAAGGTTGTAATCTCCCTATGTTATCTAATGAATAGCTCAAATTTTGTGATTCTTGTAGCTATGGCAAATCGCATTCTTTAGCCTTCTCTAACTCTATCTAAAGAGCATCTGCAACCTTTGAACTTATACATACTGATTTGTGGGGTCCAGCTCCTCTCTTGTCTACAGATGGGTACAAATATTATGCTATCTTTGTTGATGATCACAGTAGGTACACATGGATTTATCTTCTGAGGTTAAAAAGTGACACACTGGCAGCTTTTCAACACTTTCTCACCATGATACAAACTCAGTTCAATACACTGATCAAGTCCCTACAGTCGGATAATGGTGGAGAATTTTTCAAGATACACAACTCACCGATCGTTTACCTTCGTCGTCCACTGCCCAATCTTCACCCAATACTGTCTCACACCCTGTACCCATGTCTACTCATCCCATGATTACCCGAGGAAAGGCAAGCATCTTCAAACCCAAAATACTATCCTCCCAAACCCAGAAAGACTGGTCTCTAACTGAACCTACTCGCGTCAGTGATGCACTCAAAACTACGCAGTGGAACAAAGCGATGAGTGATGAATTTCAAGCACTGATGAAAAATCAGACTTGGACTTTAGTTCCTCCATCACCATCGATGAACGTTGTTGGTAATAAATGGGTATTCAAAATCAAACGAAGTCCTAATGGCTCCATTATACGCTACAAGGCATGCCTCGTAGCAAAAGGCTTCCATCAAAACCCGGGCATTGATTTCTTTGAGACATTTAGTTTAGTGGTAAAGGCATCCACCATCCGGATCGTCATTAGCCTTGCTGTATCCAAAGGGTGGCACCTGAGACAGTTAGATTTCAATAACGCCTTCCTTAATGGTGTCCTCGATGAAGAAGTTTACATGTGCCAACCACAAGGATTTATTGATCCTCAACTACTAAATCATGTATGTCGTTTATAGCCATATATGACCTCAAAACAAGCGCCAAGGGCCTGGAACAACACACTGAAAACAGCACTATGTAGCTGGGGCTTTCAGAATGCTAAGCCTAATACATCTCTCTTCATATATCAAGCACTTCTACCTTGATACTATTACTGTTGCGGGTAATCAACAACTTGTAACAGCCTTGGACTCTAAGTTTGCTCTAAAAGATCTTGGCCAATTCCATTACTTCCTTGGAGTCCAACTGCACACTGTCCCCAATGGAGTTCGACTGGATCAGGAAAAGTATGTCGAGGACCTACTTAACCGCCTTGACCTTGGAGATCTAAAACCGGCACCCTCTCCGAGTGTTCTAAACAAGAAACTCTCCATCTCCGATGGCACTCCTCTTGAAAATCCCTATATCTATCGAAGCATGATTGGCCCCCTACAGTACTTAACCACCACAAGACCTGACATTACATATGTGGTTAATCATCTAAGTCAGTACTTAAAGCAACCTACGGACGTTCACTGGTAAGCGGTGAAGAGAGTACTAAGATATGTAAGTGGCACTCGATACTTTGGCCTCTATATTCAACATGGGTCCGACCTGTCAATTTCGGCCTTCTCCGATGCTGATTGGGCAACCAACATAGACGATCGAAATTCAGTTGTTGCTTATTGCATCTTCTTTGGAGATAATCTTGTCTCTTGGTTCTCAAAGAAAAAATTCGTTGTCGCCCGATCCAGCACAGAGTCTGAATATAGAGCACTCACTCATGCCTCTGCAGAAATCATCTAGATGCAACAACTACTATCTGAGATTGGTGTCAAACATAAGGCTCCAGTCTTGTAGTGTGACAACCTCAACGTCGGTGCTCTAGTCGTCAATTCGATGTTTCATGCACGGACCAAGCACATTGAGATCGACATTCACTTCGTTCGTGATCAAGTCCTCAGTGGTCAGCTTGGTGTTCGTTATGTACCATCCTTCGACCAAATCGCTGACTGCCTCACCAAGACCTTAACACACTCACAGTTCTTCCACCTTCGATCCAAACTCGGTGTAAATGAGAGGGGGGGGGGTAATTAAGGATGCCAACACATAAAATACAGTCTTACCTCTCTACCAAAAGAATAAGGTTTACCAAAGGAATATGTTGGTTACAACAAAGTGTCTAACCATTTGTTTTGTTGAGTTATTTTTGCATTCCCAAATTAGGGATTCCATATTGTATAAATACATCACCTATGTACATTTCAACACACAAGAAATTATAAAAGAAAAGTTGGCTTGCCACTATCGTGCACTGTCTGAGTTATCGTCTGCCTGATTGAAACTATCATTTTCCTTTTCTGATACTATCGTCTACCTCCTGACGCTATCGTTTTACACGATATCGCCTACCCCCTAACGCTATCGTCTACACGATATCATCTATCGCCTACCTCCTGACGCTATCGTCTACACAATATCTTCTATCGTCTATCTCTTGACGCTATCGTCTACACGATATCATCTATCTCTTGAAGCTATCGTCAACCTCCTTCAGACGTCATTGTCTACCTCCACCAAACGTTATCTTCTATCTTTTGACGCTATCGTTTACCTTGTCTAAGTGCTATCGTCAGCCTCTTGACACTATCGTCTAGCTGTTGATGTTATCATCTACCTCTCCAGCACTATCGTTTACTGTCCAATTGTATACCTCTTCAAACGATAACAAGCACTTCGACTTGCCGCGTGAGTCAACCATATCATTCAACCTCACATTCTAACTTGATAGACTACTATCAGTGTGGTCTATCACAGATAGACTATGATATATTGCTATTAGTTATAAATATTTTTAGTAGTTCTGTTATAGTTCTGTCATTTAAAATAATTTTCTTTATTATTATTTTTTTTCTTTTTAGTTAAAAGGGCCAAATTGTGTATTTAAAAAGTTGAACCAATTAATTAATTTTAAAAATTTATAAAACCTAGATTGAACTTAAAAACACTTTTTTTTCTCTACAAATTAAAGTGAAATACTCATTATAATTTTTTTTTAAAAAAAAAAGAAATCATTAAATTCCGATTGGAATTATATTGTTTGGTGAAGGAATTTGCTTAAGTCGTTGACCAAACACGCGAAATATAATAAGATTGCACAACTTGGCATGTTGCTGTTATATGCATTTGCCACCCACAAACCACTCTCCCCCTACACCACCAAAATCAAAACCTTTCGGCATTCTACAGCCCACGTGTCAAACTTCTAGTGGACTTACGTGTTTATTCATCTAGATTTTTCCCTTACGTCCACGGCTTATATTATTAATGTAAATTATCTAAGCCTAATCCTACCTTATAATAGTTATATTTATTAAAGAAATGAAATTAAAAAAAAAAAAACCTTATAATCATTTAGCCACGTAAAGTTGGTTAAATTAACGTCGCGTCTGGAAACATTATTTTAGTTTATTTTATTTCATAAAAAATACGTACAACTTATATCAATAATTTTTTTGTTTTATTTCATAAAAAATTTGAAACCTTTTAGGTCCTTAATTTAGTTTCTTTTTAAAGAAAACTAAAGACCCGTTTGATAAAATTCTCATTTCCTGTTTTCTGTTCTCTATTTCCTATTTTATGTTTCTTCTTTTTTGAGAACAAGAAACAAGAATATGTTTGATAACTATTTTTTTTTTTTTTTAACATTATAATATAAGAAGAGAATATATGTCATACATTAAACATCGAAAAAAAATATTATCAAAAGTTTATGTCATCTAATACAAGTAATTCCGGTAAAAACTAAATATAATAATAAATTGTATCATATCATCTCTAACTTGAGTCATTTGTCTTAAATGAAGTTAAGTCAAATCCAACTTAATTATATTGTTATGTAAATGATTAAAATTAAGCTAAATGAATGTGTCAGTCAAAAAAAATTATATATATTAAGTCAAATCCAACTTAATTATATTGTTATGTAAATGATTAAAATATATAGCTAAAATATTAGAATTAAGATAAATGAATGTGTCAGTCAAAAAAAATTATATATATCGTAAAAGTCTACTCAATTTCATATATACTAAAATATTAGAATTAAGATAATATATAAACATGCATATTGCAAAATTTAATAATCAAAAGTTGAAATATAAAATATATATATATATATATATATATATATATATATTGAAAATTAAAGTAATATATGGGAGCATTTTAAAATTTAAAATTAAAATTATAAATATAGCAAAATTATTTTTGAAAATGTAAAATTAATAAAGAAAATAAATGAAATATAAAAGATGGGGATAAATATAAAAAACAAAGAATAAATAAAAGTGTCTCTTGAAATTTGAAATATAGAAAAATTAACTACCTATTGAAAATTAAAATAATATATAAATCTAAATATCGGAGAATTTTAAAATTCAAAATTAAAATAAAATATAAATATAGCACATTTTTTAAATTATAAATAAAATATGAAAGATGAAAATAAATGTAAAAGAAAACAAATTAAAAGTGCCCATCTTAGGCTTTGAACATGCAAAATTATCAATAGGGGAAGGATGCATTTCGTTAAGTAAAAGAAATAGTTTAATATAAGATAGAAATAGGAAAAAAAATTACTTTTTGTAATTTCTCAAAATTTGTCATTTTTTAGCAACGTTCTTCAAATTTTAGAAATAAGTAACAGAAACGGTTATCAAATAAATCTGTTTCTTAAAAGATGAGAAACATAAACAAGAAAAAGAGACAGGAATGTTATAAAACGGGCCACTTCGATCATTTTACTTTCAGAATAATTTTAGGATTTTTTTTTTTTTTTTTTTTTGAAATATAAAAAATAAGAAACTTATTTAACAAAACCAGACAATTAAAAATGAACCCAAATAAGATTGGAGAACCTTTTTTCCCTGCTTTGCGTTGACCTTCCATGCTTCATTTTCACGTGAAAAGTTGAAGATCACATTGATTTATATGAATAATTATATTAATTAAAATAATAATAATAATAATAATAATAAAGTAACTTGCAGTTTCGTACAATATATTTATTTAAATTAGGTTAAATGTCAAAGTTTGGTTGTAGCGTAGTATGTATTCGGTAATTTCTTTCAAAATTGTGTAACTATCATGTACTTGCTTAAAAGAGGTCCTAAAATTGCTTTCAAATTTGAGTCTATTAAGTTTAAATAACTTTTAAACTATTCATTAGTTTGGTAACAATGAACAAATTTGATTTCAAATATTTGGCAACAAACAACAAAAAGTATTAGTTATTAGTTAAAATGATAAGTACCTATTAAACACTACAGATCAAATATTTAAAAAATCAAGAATCTACTGAAAGATATATATAGATATGTATAAAATAAGGAGAAGGTGAAAGGAAGGTAAAATTGAACCTCAAAAGTAATGTAGAATAATAAATATATAGTTAGGTCCTTATTAGTAATTAGAAAGAGTATGTATATTATAATGGTTTTGCCGTTTGGGAGAAATTGAGACAAGTTGAAACCAATCCAAAATGTAGAACACAAGTGGACGTAAGCTCAACGTCCCAACCAAAATCCCTCTTTTAACTTTTCTTCTCTCTTATCATAAACTAAAACCACTTTATAAATACTTACTTTAATTTCTCCATCTCCATTTCATTTTAAACTCTCTTTCTCAAAAATAAAAGAAACAAAAAACAAAAAATCCACCACCATGCCCCGCGTCTCTATTTGCAGAAGTAGGCCACAGTCTTCACGAACCCTAATCGACGCCGTCTCCTGGTACTGCGCCGTCGGCCTGTTGGGCCTGATCTTGATTGGGTCCATCAGAGAAACTTCGTCCTCTTCCTCCTCCTCCGATGACCGGTTGCTGATCAGAGGGAACTTGGAGACGGGGCGGCCGTGCGATGAGATTTATGTGGTGGGAGAAGGAGAAACGCTTCACACCATTAGCGACAAGTGCGGTGACCCGTTTATCGTGGAGCGGAACCCGCATATCCATGACCCGGATGATGTCTTCCCCGGTTTGGTTATTAAAATTATCGCCTCCCATAAACCTTCCAACTTCGGATTAATCCAACCTGCTTAATTTTCATCCTTTTCTCTTTTTTTTTTTTTTTTTTTTCTAAATAATTTCCAATTTCCAAACCAATAATTTAAACTCTTCCCGGAGTTTTCAGGCAAATTTATACCCCCACCCCAAAATATATACATATATATAAGCTTTAGATTTTTTTGGAATTATAATTTCCCAGACACAGACTTGTATGTATTTTCTTTCTCAGGGATATAGAGGTAAAATATGGCTCATCATCTTTCTCTTGTATGTACAAATATCCTAATTAATATATATATATATTTAAGAGAAAGAATATGTCTATTTGTAATTTGTCTTTTTTCTTTCTTTTATTTTTTATTTTTACTTTCAAATATCTAAATTTAATAAACAAAATATATATGAACTATGGTCATTTCAACAGTAACTCGCATTTTTACGGTAGCTCAATTTTTCTAAATATTGCTTTTCAAAGGTAATAAATTATAGTTAATTTTTATGCTGTAAGCTCTTATATGACTTGATTGGCCTACTCCTAGAGCTCTTACTTTTATGATTTATTAATTGATATTTCTAATTATATTCAAAGTTCAAACAAATAAAATGTGACGGTTCCTAGTAATGTTATGTATAATTGAATCAATTTATCAAATTCGAGTCCATATATCATCAATTAAAATATTAGATATTTGAATTGCTTAGCAATGGAATGATGTTTAGATTAATTAATTTTCATAATTAAATATTATCACATATTGTATAGCTCATTAGGCAAAACATGTAATATTTTTAGCTTTAGTTGTAGGTTTGGCCCCTACATTTGTTGAATTTTTTAAATCAATAAATTCAGTATCATCAATTCCATTCAATATATATACAAATAATATGGTTCATAAGAGCATAAGTTAGTGAATAAAACAATAATTCGTAGATTGATGGTTTAATTGTTCAACTAATTGAATTGTAAATAATTAAAAAAACTATAATAGTTTATTTTTTTTAAAAAAAAAAAAAAAGTATGCGTAAGAAAATTATAATAAATAAATAAGAGGGCCGAACATTTGGCGGTTGCAAAACAAAGCAACGGATTCGCTTCTGAAACTAATTGTAGTAAGCAAGAAACCGTTTTTTGTATTGTATACGCTACCATAAAACTGATTATTCAGATTTTGTCTTCTTCTATTTTTTGAATTATATTACCAATATTCTTTTAAAAAAATTGTTTAACATTACACATTGAACCAACACAAATATCGACTTATAGTCTTAAAATTTAGAGGTCGTATTAACTAAGATATCAAACTAATAATTGTATCATTTTAAACTAGAGTTTTTATAAATGAACCTAAGCTTTCATAATTACACAAATTTTGATTCGTAGCTATTTTTATTTGATTCTATTTAAAATCAGCTCAAAATTACTTATAAATTTGTTCTACATGATCGAATTCCACTAAAAGTAGCAAATCATGTGATTGTAATTCTTTCTAAATAAGTCTAAGCAACATAGAGGAAGGCAAGCAAATGTAAAGTTGTACATTCAAATTTAATAAAAAAATTGCAACTATCGATTTAGATTATGACATTTCTCTATAATATATAATAATCACCGTATACATCTAAAAAAAAGTCTCATGCATGTGTGAAATTTATAAATTAACGATCTTAAAACAAAATTCTATTGGATTCTAAATTAATTAACTTATGAAAGTTCAGGGTTTGTTTGGGATGTGTGTGCTGCTTGGGATGAGGTATGTTTGTCGAAAGTTGAAGGGGGTTTGGATATTCATCATACTTCTTTTTGGAATGTGGCGGCTATTTTGAAATTATTATGGTTATTGCTGGTGTGGTCTGGTTCCCTGTGGGTTGCATGGATGGAGGAGTATGTGCTTTGGGGTCGTTCGTTATGGGTGATTCGTACTGAGATGAAGCAATCCTGTTGTTTGAGGGTAATTTTACGCCGTCGTGATAGCTTAAGCCGTTTGTCAGGATGCAGGAGATGCTTTGTTTGGTGGGATCCGTGGCTGTCTGTGGGGTCGATTTTCAAGATTTATGGGGACCGCGTAACTAATGATGTTGGCAGTTGTCGTGAGGCTAGACTGTCATATTTTTAATCCATTGATGGTTGTTGGCTTTGGCCATCGCTTTCTTGAAAACTTCTTGAATTGTGGGGTTTGGTTCAGGATGCGGAGTCGAGGGTGAGTGGGGAGGATTGTTGGGTTTAGGTATCGAGTGGTAATGGTCAGTTTACTGTTGCTAGTGCTTGGGAGAGTCTACTCCGAGACGTCCTAGAGTATCCTGAGCTCATCTAGTTTGGTTTGGGGGTAATATTTCGAGGCATTCCTTCTGTGCCTGGCTGGCAATGAAGGACAGATTAGGTACTCGGGATTGGTTGAGGAGGTGGGATCGAACGGTGGATGTTGCCTGTCTGCTTTGTATTGATGGGGTAGAGTCTCGAAATCATTGATTTTTCGATTGTGTATTTGGGAGTGAGGTCTGGGAGGGTGTGTTGCGTCTGTTGGGTTAGTCTCATCGGGTTGCTGGGTGGGATGTGGAGTTGAGATGGGTGTGTCGGATGGAGTCAGGTAAGTGTGTTCGGAGTAAGTTATTTCGAGCCTTCTGGTGTGCGTCAATTTATTATATTTGGCAGGAGAGGAATCGTCAGTTGCATGGCGAGCGTCCAAGATTGGCGTCTTCTTTGTTACAGTTTATTGTCTCTATGGTCCATGCACGTGCGCAGATTGATTTTCATGGCCTCCTCTGGCTTGTTTGTTGTTCGTTGTCTTTTGTTTCCCCTTGGTTTCTATGGTTCTTTGATTGTTCCTGGTGTAGGGTTTTTTTATTATGTTTACTTTTTGCTTGTGTTTAGTTTGTTCGTCTCTCTATTTTTTGTTGTTCTGGTTTAGGTTGGTTGTTTTGAGTCTTCCGGCTGTACGTTTTATGTAGGTGCTTTGTTTGCTATGATGGCTTGATCCGGGGTTATGGGATCTCTTGTTGTTGTATAATAATATTACCTATTAAAAAAAAAGTTTAGGGTTTTGAATGGATATAATTGTTGGTTTAGATTTTAATGGATACAATTTTATAAATTATTATAGCTTAAACATTTCATTTGTTCTCTCATGGGTGTCAACGTTTCCTTCATGTACACTTTAGAGACTCAATTCAAATATTTTAAATAACTTAATATTTTACTTATCGAATAAAATAACTTCATTAGTAATTTTGTTAGAACTAAACTAATATAAAATCAAACAAAAATAAGACTTGTATTGTAATTAATTTTCATCTTACTCGGTACTCAGCAAACTAATACTTCAACTCGAATTGAATGAAGACTTTAATAAGCAATTTCAAAATTCGTACCAAAAAGAGTGAATTAAATATTGCAGTTTTTCTTCCTTTTCTTTCCTTTTCTTTTCTTTCTTTCTTTCTTTCTTTTTTCCCATTTTTTTTTGAAGAAATTAAATATCTTAGTTGGAATTCTAGAAAAAAGTAATATAATCAAGCTTTTTTTTTAATTAATTTCCAAAAAAAATTCTTTAAATTTTCAAAAAAAAATTAATAAAATGAGATATAATTTAGATAACTATAATTGAGTTAGAACGGATGAATGTTTATTTTTTTTTTTTGCATATTGTAACTATAAATCTAAAGATGGAAATTTTAGGGGGTGTTTGGGAGTGAGGACTCTCCTAATACTATAATAACCACACTTTGAATGTTATTTCAAACCTCCAATTAACTATTGTCAACACTATTTCAAGACCTCTATTTGCTACTGTTTTTACTATTTTACAATTATCATTTTTTTTATATTTTTTACTATAATATTTACTATTTTTTTCTCATACTAAAATAGTTTACACCTCAAACACATATTATTATAATTCAAACTAAAATAATCTACGCATCAAACACAAACTATTATAATCCAACTATAATAATCAACTTCTTGTTCCAAACGGCCTCTTAATGTGTTAATTTTTTTTTTTTTTGAGAAAATAATATTTGATTTTTCTATTTTTTTTAACATATTTAATTTTTCAGTCTTAAAAACTGTTTCAATAGCGAATTTCAATATCATAATTATTTTGTTTTATTATTATTATTTTTGGAGAACACGTCACATCCAACTTGATACGCATTCTAATTTTGATAAGTTTAGTTAATAAATGAATTGGGATTCTAATGGATTCATTAATTACTTCAACCATTTTGTGGAGCAATTAACCAAAACAAACAGTAGTGACGATCCAACTTGGCACAAAGGAGCAATGTGATTGGACAACCTTATGGTCCATTCACACGTGTGTTTGCGTGTGACATGCTCTAAATTTATTTTCAACTAATTAGATTTCAACTACACATTAGCAATTAATTTCCATACCAAATCAGAATTTCCACCCATTATATTTTAGTCACATAATAAACTCGTTAAATTGAATATAACTCAATTGATATTTAAATGTGTTGGAGACCACAAAGTTCATAATTCAAATCCCCACTTTTAGAATCTAATTTCAAATTAGAAAATTAATTATATTTTAAGTTACCTAAATGAATACTTTTAAGATTAAAATGTTATGTGATTTGGTAAAAACCTATATGACAACTTTTGTCCTAGATCTCATTAGGATAGTAACTCTGAAAAAAATGAAGATAAAGTGGCAAATTACAAGCATTTTTTAGTATATATTGTGATAATGCTTTTGGCCTTTATTTCCTTCACCAAACTCCCTTTATGTACATGATTTTTACACTGGCATTAGATCGTAATAGTTAGGGGCGTTAAAAAAATCCAATGATTCGAAAAAATCGATCAAATAAATGAAAATTTTATGGGTTGGATTGGTTCATGGATCACCTAAACCAATCCGAACCAACCCGAATTTATTATTAATTTTAAAATATATTTTTTTGTTACTTATAACACAATTATTTATACATATATTTATTCTAATTTTATGTAATTCCAATATTTTTTTAATAACTTATTCTTCAAAAACTCTTAAAAGTAGTTTCTTTACATTTTAGAAAGAAAATTTGCATTATATAAATTGAAGTTGAGTAGTTAATCTTAATTCAATATATGAAAATAATTAAATTAGATTTTTACATATTTACGTTTTGCATATTTAAATAAATAATTTAATTAACCTGAACCAACCCAACTCAAATATTTCATGGTTGGGTTGGGTTGGGTCATTTTTTAATAAGGATTATTTGGGTTAAAAAAAAAATTTACAACCCGAACAATTGGGTTGAGTCTAAAAAGTCTTTTAACCCAACCCATGAACACCCCTAATAATAGTAACTTGAGTTTTACTTCTATATAAAATATAAAATTATTAGGAACCAAGTTGTAAAATCCATGAATTACTACATAACTCTTTTTTCGAAGCAGAAGAGAACTAAACAGCATGGATTCTTTGACAAAGAAAATTACTTGTAATATTCATAGGTTTGATGTCCCTAATCAAAAGTAATCGATAAAGACCTTATGTTATGCTAATGATTTCTTGAAAACAAACAAGTAAAAATATATATATTTAAAATCACTCATCCCGCCATGATCGCCCCCACTTGCACCATCAATTTGATATAAATATGTTGATGAGGGAAAAACAGGAAGGGCCTAAGCTTCTAATTTGACGGGAGGACACTGAATCTTTATATGAAGTGGTGATGGGTGTTGTTGAACTGTTAACTCTAGATGCTGCTTGTTTCTGATGGAAAAAGATGGCTAAGTGAGTTCTTTTTTGGGAGATTAAAGAGTGTTAGGAAGCTAAAATTTGGGGTTCTGAGTTATTTAAAGGACAGAAGTTGGTGGTGTTTTCTGTAAAACAAGAGACAGAAGATAAGTGCTGTAATTGTTTATGCATTTTGGTATTGACAATGAAGCTGTGGAATTTTTCCGAGGCCTTTGTTGCTGGTTTTCTTGTATTTTCGAGTTTCTCTTGCTCAGAGATCCGTAAGTTTATCTCTCTCCATCTCTCTATTACCCTTTTGCTCATTTCTTACACTATTTATACGTGTTGCAGCTCCTTATAGCATGTTTGTTAGAAAGGCAACTTCAGCTCCGCCGGTTGTCTACTACGACTACATTATAATCGGTGGAGGAACTACTGGCTGTCCATTAGCCGCCACTCTTTCACATGGTGCCACTGTTCTAGTTCTTGAGCGCGGTGGCTCGCCATACAGCAATATGAACATAACCCATATCAATAAATTTGCCACCACCCTATCAGACACCAGCCCCTCATCTCCAATCCAAGAATTCGTCTCTCAGGATGGAGTTATCAATGCTCGTGCACGAGGTTTAGGGGGTGGTTCGGCTGTGAATGCAGGATTTTACACCCGATCAAGTCCGCATTATGTGAAGAAAGCTGGTTGGAATGAGATTATGGTGAATCGATCTTACAGATGGGTTGAGAAACTGGTGGCATTTGAGCCACCAATGTTGGAATGGCAAGCTGCAGTGAGGGATGGTCTAACTGAAGTAGGAGTTCTGCCATACAATGGTTTCACTTATGATCATATCCATGGGACTAAGGTCGGAGGGACGAGCTTTGACAAAGAGGGATGCAGGCATACTGCAGCTGATTTACTTCAGCGTGCTATTCCCAAGAATCTTAAAGTTTATTTACACGCAGTCGTCCATAAGATCTTGTTTCAATACAAAGGTAAATTTTCAAAATGATAAATGACCAATAAGAAA
This sequence comes from Benincasa hispida, assembly GCF_027475165.1. Classification (NCBI taxonomy): domain Eukaryota; kingdom Viridiplantae; phylum Streptophyta; class Magnoliopsida; order Cucurbitales; family Cucurbitaceae; genus Benincasa; species Benincasa hispida. Next base: position 31,159,338 of record NC_143478.1, read on the forward strand.
ATCACAAACTTTCATGACTCATTCGGGTTACAATAATGCAACTTCATGTCCATTCCATTATGAACATTTTTTATGCAGAAAGAAGACCTAAAGCTTTTGGAGTGATATTCAAAGATGCAAATGGTGTTTAAGCACAGAGCATACCTGAAGAGAAACTCCAAGAATGAGATAATTCTCTCAGCTGGGGCAATTGGAAGCCCACAGTTATTGATGTTGAGTGGTATGGGCCAGCCCGTCATCTTATGGCCCATAAAATCAGGTTGGTCTTGGACCAGCCCATGGTAGGCCAGGGAATGGCTGATAATCCAATGAACATACTCTTCATACCTTCGCCCCGACCAGTTGAGGTCTCTCTAATTCAAGTTGTGGGAATAACAAAGTTTGGCAGCTACATTGAAACAGCCAGTGGATTAAGCTTTGATCGTTCTTTGGCTCATAGACTCTCAGAAAGCTTTGAATTACTCTTCAATCAGGTTCTTGATTTTTATCATTGCAGCTTGTTTTCATTTTAGGCCTAATAATTGGTAAGGACCCAAGTTAAATTCAAAGAATTATTGGACTTGACATGTAAGAAAGCTCAATGCGTGAAGTAAAAGTAAAAGATTTACTTACCTAAATCAGAAGAGATTTTTTATGAAATGTGCAGAGTGACAAACCATTCACAATAGCTCCAGAAGCACTGGGGAGAGCAACTCTATTCATAGAGGCAACCTTAAGAGGTGGAATCATATTGGAAAAATTAATGGGTCCAAGTTCCACAGGTCACTTGGAGCTCCAGAACACTGACCCACATGACAATCCTTCTGTAACCTTCAACTATTTCAAAGAACCAGAGGATCTGAGGAGGTGTGTTGAAGGGATGAGAACAATTATAAATGTAGTAAACTCGAAAGCTTTTTCAAAGTTTCGTGATAGAAAGTATCCAGTGCAGACCCTTCTCAATCTGATAGTGAATTTGCCTCTCAACTTGAGACGTAAGCATGCTAGAGCTGCTGTTTCTTTGGAACAGTTTTGCACCGACACTGTCTTGACCATATGGCATTACCACGGTGGCTGTCAAGTTGGTAGAGTCGTTGATCAGGATTACAGAGTTTTCGGTATTGGTGCTCTTCGAGTTATTGATGGATCAACCTTTCATCAAACTCCTGGAACCAATCCTCAAGCTACCGTGATGATGCTTGGAAGGTGAGCACGAAGAAGTTGATAACATTGAACTTACGGAATCTTAAATATAAATATCCAAAAGAAATTGATATGAGCATTTGGGTTATCCTATGACATTGTTTCTGTTAACGTAAATTTGGACCCATATATAACTCATAATTTACGTTAACAGTTGCAATATCACATCAAGTCTTCATCATACTGGCTCGGGGCTCTAAATTTTCCTTAAAGTAACTTTTGTATCCAAGAATTTAATTTAAATATATCTATAAAAATTAGAAAGTTAATCGGTTGCCTTATTGCCCAGTAACTGGGACCTTACTATACTATGAATCTTCCATGGTGCAGGTATATGGGAAGAAGGATATTAAAAGAGAGACATTCTTTTGGAATGAAGCAGAAGAGAGTTTGATACTCTGGATTTCAGAGTTGAAAGTTGAAAAAGTAAATGTAGCATAATTATTTGTACCCATTTTCAATTGTGATTTGGAATTTTGCCCGGTCTGAAAGTTGCATAAATATTTTGTTACCAAAAGAAACATCGCCTATTGAAGAACCTTTAGATAAGAACCATCAAATGAAATATTGATGATCTTTTCCCATGAGATTCTTCAAGAGCTAATCATTTCAAGTTATTTTGTTAGAATATAAGATTAGAGAGAAACTAAAAAGAAGCAACTGCACACCGTAAATCATTAATCACCTACCTTGCTGCAAGACTTCCACTTGATCTACTAAAACTGCTGGCTGCTTTCTCATCTGTCATTGAAATAATTTGATTAATTTGGCATTTTGTCCACTCATTATTGAAAAATATTTCAGATGTCCTTCCTTCAAACTCCAACCCAACCTTGACTCTTGGAACTCCAAAGAGTTTTCTGGATTTAGTTTCTGCCTTTCATGAAAAGTTAATATTGTTCTTAGTTAAAAGCCTTTTTAAAATGAAACTGAAGATAGGGGTCCCCATCATTTTCATCTAGCTAAAAACTTCAAGATAATCTGTTACAACGTAGTTGTGGCTATACCAATTACCAGCAGATGAATCAGCCTACACAGGGTTAGGACTTGTTCTCCAAAAGACATGTCTGTAAATGGACCAGCAACCTATAATGGATGCATCAAATGGCATTCATGATAGGCAGAGTTAATGAGGTTTAACAATTTCTAGATTTCTTCAGTTTGGAGGTGGCTAATATATCCAACCAAAAACTCGTGAGCCTTACCATCCACCTCAATGACACTTGATCCAGATGCTTTTTTCACACCTCTTTCCTTCATCAACCTCCTTAATCGAGTCACAACAGACCATCTTTTTGGACAGCAGCATGAAGACTCCACTATTCTCTGGATCAAGTTCCAAGATGTAATCTTATATGTGATGAGAGAGCTCAACATTTCCAGCAGTTCTGCAAGCATCTAGTAGCACTCCCAAGATAAGCACATCTGGTCTGGCTTCATTGCCACGGTCCTTGCCAACTCCATAACTTCCTCCAAGAGTCCAGCTCGACAGAACAAATCAATCATGCATCCACGATGCTCCAACTTTGGCAACAAATTGTAAAGTTGACTATTCATATTGTTACAATACTTGCGCCCTTCGTTGACCATACCAGAACGGCAGCAAGCTGTTGTAATCGCTAGAAACATTACCTCATTAGGCTTGACACCATATATTATCATTACTTCAAAAAGATTTAATGCTTCATGCACAAGTCCATGCATTGCCAGACCGCATAACAGGGCATTCCAAGTGAAGGTATTTCTTTGAGGCATATTGAAAAGATTTGCAGTGCCATTTTGATTCATCCACATTTGGCATACATGTCAATAACAGCAATTCCAATTTGGATATCCCATTTGATTCCTCTTTGATTTATGTACTCATGGACCCATGTGCTGAAGTCAAAGGTTCCTAGGCTAGCACAAGCAGGGAGAACACTAGTTAAAATAATCCCATCAAGGCTAATACCCAAGGTTCGCATAATTGAAAACAGTTCCAAGTCCTCTTTTGGATGGTCACTCTGCACCAATCCAGTGATCATGATGGTCCAAGACACAATATCTCTCGTTGGAAGCTCGTCAAAAATTTTCTTAGCTTCACACAAACATCCATTCTTTACATACATATCTAGCATCGCATTGCCTAGTACTAAATCCAACTTAAACCTTCGCTAGATCACACCATGAGTTCCCTTCCCTGTGCACAAGTCACTCTTTCTTGCACAAGCAGTAGACACACTGACTAAAGTTGCAATGCTTGGCTCCACATCCATCCCGAAAAACAAAGAAATGGCCTTATCAAAATGCCCCGACTTCATGAACCCAGATATCAAACTGTTTCACGAAACAACATCTCGTACAAGCATTTCATCAAACACCTTACCTGCACAAGAAAAATCCCCACAAAGCTCCCAAGCAACGAATCGATGAGTTTTGTCCATAATGATCAGCCAAAATCCCCAACTTAACCATCATGCCATGAACCTGTTTGAAATTCATGAAGCATGTGTAAATTAAGCTTGATGCTCATAGACCAAATAAAGCCGCATACACTCTTACTACAAAGATGTTTATTTAACAAAGTTTGGCGGAAAGACCACCTTAGGTTCATTGGATCATCAACATCAACATGGATACACCTGTTTTTCTCATGAATGGAGATGGTTTCTCTTTTTTTTTGTTTTTTTGGCACTCAAAAAAGAAGAAAGAAGTAAGGAAATAACACTGATTGATCAAAAGATATTCTTCACCAAACATAAATGAAGCAACAGGATAAATGACCAAAATAGAATGTGTCTTAAAATAATGACCAAACTAATTTTGAAAATGGACTAATTTTGATACTATTTAAAATTGAAGGGTGGACAAAGATACTCTCACTACCAAATCCCTATGAATATGGTGAACTTAAAAAAATCTAACTTAAAATAGGATCTAATAAACTAAATCATCCTAAATCTCTCATAAATTTGAGTTCCAAATATGAATATTCTCAAGCAAATAAAAAAAGAAAATATATCAAAACTAACTTTAATTCTTAAAAAATAATATCAAAAAAAATATATATATATATCATTGAAACAAAACTAGATCTTTAATGGTTGAAAATAGAAATGAAAAGTTATAGCTTTTAGGTACCAACAAAATTAGTTAATCATGAAATATATTTAACTATAATTTAACTCAAAATTTAAGAAATAAATAAATAACTTGTATTACGTACTTTGAATCTTCAATCTTCATGAGTATGAATCATACATATACCTTGTATTAGTTGAAATTTTCATCATATTCCGTCACAAATTTTATTCTAAAAATAATTTAAATCTCACATACAGGTAATAGCTAAAAACTTCATCAAGCCATGCAAATGAAAATATTATATATTAAAAACGTCAACTAATCCACACAAAATACTTTCTTATACTAAAACCTAAAGTCTTTGATGCTTACTCCAACAACTTCCCCATAGATATACAAATTCTTCAAATGCCCAATTCATCTTTCATTCTAATCACCATCATTTGAAAATCTCACAAATTAATATGCAAAAACACTTTGAAACCTTAATTTAAAAACACATTACATACCTATAGGTTACAAGACATGGATTCCGGTCGTCACATCCTAATCCAAGGGCATCCGATAATAGGGGCGAAAATTTTGTGTCCAAGAAACGTTGTCATGGTTTTAGTCATGGTGTTCCGGTGTTGTATGAGTCATATTTTAAAATTGTGACCGTTGTTGAGGAAGATGAAGTTGATAATGCCAAAGAGATTGAAAATTTTGCTCGTTGTTAGAGATGGAAACTTAAAGAGAGAGAGATTTTGTTAAAAAAATCTAGAATTTGTAGGAGTAAATATGGAATAATCTAATGAGTAGGGGGTCTCTCCTCAAATACTAATGGCCATATTTCAGTATATTAAAAAAATGGACCTCTTTCAAAATTACACTCACATTTTGGCCATTCACGGTAATTTCTCAACATAATAAAACTTAGGATATTTGTAGTAGATAATAAAATAAGTGAAAAAAATCTAAAAATATATTATCATTTTAAAATATTTGCAAATAGGAAATGGTTGATTAGTCAACCTTTGAATTTTTTCTAATTTCTAATTTCATCCACCCTTATCTTGTCTTGTTATACACTTTCTTCCTTTTTTTTAATCTTTTTATTTTCTTTATTTTCTTCGATTTTTTCTTATTTCCTTTCTTTTATTTTTTTGTTTTCTTTCCTATATTGGTTTTTGCTTCTTTTCTTTCTTTTTTATTTTTTATTTTCTTTTCTTCTAGTTTTTGCTTCTTCCCTATCTTTTTTATTTTCTTTTCTTTTCTTTATCCGGTTTTTGTTTCTTCCCTTTTTTTTATTTTTTTAATTTTCTTTCATTTTCTTCCTCTTCCCTTTCTTTTTTTTTCTTTTTTTATTTTCTTTTCTTTTTTCCTTTTTACTTATTCCCTTTCTTTTTTTTAATTTTCTTTCATTTCTTCTATTTTTGCCTCATTTTTTTTTTAATTTTCTTTTCTTTCTTTAGTTTTTGCTTCTTCTCTTTCTTTCCTTTTTTTTTTTTTTTTATTTTCTTTCCTTTATCTAATTTTTGCTTCTTCCGTATCCAAGACTTGAAAGTATCCAATTCATAAGTGACTTAACACCAACAAACCAATCATCAAGTTTGATTATTATAACGAAAGTCTATCAGCGATAGCCACTAATATTTTCTATCATTGATAGCTTAATCTTTGATGGTTTTTTTCACAGTTAATGGTCACTTATAGAAGTCTATCGTTGATAGCCAACTTAGTGAATTTAATTAATAAAGTTGAATCTCGAACTAAACTGTATGTGAAATGCATAGAAGTTATTACTAATAGCATGTTTATATGATAGAATCTATCGACGATGGCATGTTATTTGATGGTAAAAAGGAATGATAGAGATTATCTCTAATAGTATATTATTAATGATAGAAGCTATCACTGATAACTACAATATAAGTGATATCAGTGATATCGGTGATAAAACTTAGGTGATATCCACATATCGATGATATCAATGATATAAAAATCAATTTGATTTAATGAAAGTCTATCATTGATAGCCACTGCTAAAAGCTATCGGTGATACCCATTGATTGAAGTTTTCAATGATAGTCATAGCTATCAGTGATATTCATATATAAGTGATATGACTTAGGTATATATCAATAAAATGAATGATATTAATGATATTGGTGATATGACTTGGGCAATTATTAGAGATAGTCATATAGACCTCTTATTGATAGACTTCTGTCACTTATAATTTTAAATATTAATCTTTAAAAGATGATAATTTTCCTTTAAAAGTCGATAACTACATATAAAAGTCTATCATTGATATCTACTGCTAGCCTTAGGTCTTAATATTTCAGGTTTGGTTCTAACTGATCGAGTATATCAATGATAGCCATTGAAAACTGATAACAAATAAAAAAGGTGATATTTCAAGTGTTACTATTTAAGGTTGTATTAATATTTCTCAAATTGAAAATTATCACTGATAGTAGCTATCAATGATAGTAACTGATAGTAGCTATCAATAACTATCACTAATAGCTACTATTAGTTGCTATCGTTGATAGCTACTATCACTAATAGCTACTATTAGTTGCTATCATTGATAGCTGCTATCAGTGATAGTTTTCAATTTGAGAAAAACGGAAGAAGAAGCATGAAATGGTGGGTTGCGTGTGGGCTTTTTGGTCAATTACCTATATAGTTATCACTGATAGCTGTTATCAGTGATATCTAGTGCTAATTTTGTACTATATCCCTAGTGTGTTTATCCTTGTTTTACGTCTTTTATTATTTTAGGTCTGATTGTTATTCATGTGACCAGCTCTAAAACTTAAAATTGTTGGGTTTGATGCCCTACATCTCGTAAGGTCCTATAGTTTGTAATTGTAATGTACAACATTTTATTTATGTTATAAAATATTTTATGTTTTATTTCAAAATTAGTTGCATTAACCACAAACCAATAAACCAACATCCAAGGTTATCTTGTAGCTTAAACATGTATGTAGAGATATACGGATGGAACATGTTTAAGTGGTGACCTAAAAGGTCTTTAGTAGATGGATAAGGTTGGATACCTTATCCTGGTGACACTATGAGTATGACCCACTTTGTAGGTGTTACAATTGTTATAAAGAGCTACAAATGATCTGATCCTGATTATTCATGTGAGAACATATGAGCGGGGATATCCTATATAAAGAAGTTTGTATAAGATCGGACCACAAAATGTTTAGTCTCATTATATAACGTTATTCGTAATAGATACTTACATTTCACCAGGATAACCAATAGATAACATAACCTGAATCTTGAGTAAGTTGTAAACTTCTGCTTATGAGGGCAGTCATTTGGTTTGTATGAGTGAGAGTGGCCAGATTGCGGACTCAACAAGCCTACCGTTTTGGGGATTCATCTGATTGAGGAGTTGGGAACACAGCTACACAAGAAGGAATTTACTCTTTCCCCAATGTCGGGGCAAGTAGATAAATTGCTCCTTTAACGACTGATTCCAGGGCTTGAACAATGTAGCGCCACACCCTCTTCTAGCTCGGGAGGGGTTTTGATCATAGTTAGACTATGATTTATTGTTCATTAGAGAGATCATGGTACTTAAGGAGTTAGATGTAACTACAGGGGTAAAACGGTAATTTTGGCCCTACTGTACTTACGAATAATTTGTGAAGGGTCATTGTATTTTTTACTTGTTATATCCAACGGACACAGAAATATATATGTAGTGCGAAGAGTGCAACTGATGGTCTTTAGTGGAGTGCTCTTCAGTTATTAGATGGTGAATAATTTAATTAAAAATTTTAATTAATTATTCATGTATCGTTGGAGCTTCAATTTACAAGTCCATGAGGTCTCGTTGGTAGCTCAACGGGATTAAATGAGAATCAATTTTTGGATTAATTTGAATTGTTCAAATTTATTGAGAGAATTAATTATATATGATATAATTGTTATAATGTATTTGATACATTATAATATAAAGTTTATTTGAGAGGAAATAAATATTTGAATATGATTGAAATATTAGTTATATGAATTGGATTCATATTTTTAAATTTAATATAAATGTGATTTATATTAAATGTCATTAGTGAGAAAAGAGAAACTATAGGTTCTATTGTATATGATACAATATTAAAACTATAAGTTATATGTTATATTTGATATAACATATATTTTAATATATATTATATGATAAAGTAGTTATCATATTAATATATATTAAATTATTTATTTAATTAAATGTATTCATTAATATTTAATTATTTTAAATTAATTAAGGGAGGGAGTTGACTCCCACCCCTTTTTTTCTCTCCTAATCGTGGAAGTGAGAACCTGTAAGAATACACAGAGGCACAGTGCTCCCTTGAGATCTCTTTTCCTCTCTAAATCTCTTTCTTTCCCTCAAAATTCAAAATAGTCAGAGCCCACACTTTCTGAATTCTCATCCTAGAAAATACCAAACTTCCTTGCAGTGGTGCCCAATTAGCCATTTTATTCACAATTCGTGATTGTTCGTGGGAAAGGATACTTGTGGATTTAAGTTCTTCAAAGGTAAGGGTTTCAGAAACCTTTAATTTTGTGTTTAGAATGTTGTTTGTTTTAAAATTAAATGCATATTTTTTCTTTCTTCTTGGAAAAATTTTAAATTCTGAAAATTTGGGATTTGGGAGATCCGCTTCCCCTCAAGGGTACCTTCGTTGTGGATCCTTCATAAACAACTAGAAATTTTTACATAAGAAGCCTATCTTTGACCATATATTTTCATAAAGATTTTTTTCAAACAGGTATTTTAGCATTATTTTTGGACAGTTTTACCTTTTTATTTATTTATTTATTTATATTTGTTATATATATATATTTCCTATTTTCGAAGCTACTTTAATGATGGAGAGAGAAATTACATTTATTATAAAGAGAGAAAATGCATTTAATATTGTTTTTTTCATTTATCAATTGGAGAGAGAAAATGCATTTATTTTAATCTTTTTTATTTTCTAGTTTGGAAAAAAAATGTATTTAACGAAATTTTATTTTCTATTTAAGTTGGTTTTCACATATCAATTTATTTATTTATTTATTTTACAGATCAATGGTTATTTTAAATATACTTTAGAACATTTTGACGAATTCATGATTATTTTCAATATACCTTAGAACATTTTGTTAGTTACTTGAAAATACTCTTACAAACATATGAAATATATTACAGTTTATAAATTAGAGATTGATTCAATGTTTGACATAAGTTATAGTAGAAACCAATATATGAAATATACCACAGTATATAAATCTTCATAAATTTCATTTACATCACAGTATATATATCATAATACAATAAGTCTAAATAAAAAAAAGCACTAGTTTATATCAAATAAACGAATACATATACCACAATATATATCAAATTTCCTACAAAAGCTAAAAAAATACATATATATATCACGGTACATACAAAAAATAGGAAAAAAAAATATAAAGTCCATCTTCATATGAGGGTTTATAATGCATAACCCTCCATCTTCATCTCTTCTTCAGCCATGACCGCCACGATCTCTCTCTCCATCTTCGTCGATCGAATTTTCTCACCCTGTTGTGCCGTCGACCGAATCTGCGTAACCTGTCACCGTCGATTCGTTCCACGCCGTCCGCGCCATCGATTCGTCCCAAGTCATTTGTGTCATCTCGTATCAAGCCATCAATTCGTCCCACGTTGTCGTCTACTGCTTGCAACTCACATCGTCGGAAGGAGAAAAAAGAGGAAGGGGAAGAGAGGGAAGAGGAAGAAATGAGTATGAATTATGCGGGAGAGAATATATGAAATATATTATTGGGGAGAGAGAATATATACATGAGGGAGAGAAAGTATGCATGGAGGAAAGATAAATAGGTGTGTATATATATATATAAATAAACGTAGGTGAGAGCTGAATTGTAAATAAATACTAATTTTATTGAAAATAGAGTGATCAATAGGTCTTTCAAAACATTAATGGAATATTAATAGAAATCTCAAACTAAAGCTTTGTCGGCTTAGGGCCAAGTCAAATCAGGCCGAATATTATTTGGGCCTAAATCCACTTTGGGCTTTGAACCATTTACTGAATATTGAATCTTACAATAGACCTAAAATTTAACAAATATATTAATTCTTTTGTCCACCACCCATTTTTTGACCTTTTCGATCTTAAATATAGTAGTTCAAATAATTGGAAATATAACCAATAATAACAATAATAAAAGGAAAATACATGTAAATTAGTTACAATAAACCATATTATATAATAGACTAATAATTTTAAAAAATTAATATCATAAATTATATTAGTTAATTAATAAATAAAAATAATTGAGAATCAACTAATTAAATATTTTATTGACAACTACATGGAGATATATTTTGAATAACTTTTTAAAATTCACATCTAATTTTAAAATCTTTTAAGACATATTTTATTATGCTCGAACGTAAAAAAAGTACATGAATGAAAGACTCCATTCTAACAAGTAGTTGACAAAGAAACATGAATACCTACTATTTACCTCCCTCAATAAAATGGTCTTCTCCATCGAATGGTTGTCTGAAGTTAAATATTTATGCTTCTTGGACTATCTCTCCTCCGTCCATGGGGCTGGTGTGCAGTTCTGCGAAATTCACTGGGAAGAGTATTCAAATTTTGAAGAAATTTCAGTTGTTTTCACCCGAGAGTTTGTAATATATTAGCAGTTTGTATTGCAAAAAAGGCTAGGTTAAATTCCCTATCTGGAGTTTGGACTGGGCCTATTCTCCAGTGGATTGAGTTGCTAGCTGTCAACGATGGTATCATTTTAGCCCATATGGGGTTAAATAAAAGTTCTCCTCTTCTAAATTATATATATATATATATATATATATATATAAATAGTAGTTAACAAAATTTTAAAAAAATGTTAAATGCGATTATGAATATATTTAAAAATATATTATAAATTAGCTACCTCAAAGTTCTCAAATACTTAAAAGTGACTTGTTACTACATTCAATTAATGAAAAATGAAAACTAAAATGTTTCATCCTCGTCGCTTAGACATTTACAATTACATAGAAAGAAACAAAATTATTTAAACCTTTTCAATTAAAAAGTTTTTAAAAAAGTGCAGAGAGGAGGAGGGGGACGAAAAGCAAAGAAATGTTTGACCAAAGAGAAACGTGGCAACATCTGTGGAAGTAGTGACTGAAATAAAAGATCTGAGCCGTCCATACATTAAACTTCATAATCATAAATAGGGTTTGAGGGTCCCTCTTCAAAGGATAAAGTGGGGTTGGCTTCTGGTCTGGCTCCTACTGCTTCTCTAGGGTTTGTTTCTCTCTTCCTTTCTCACTTTTTTCATCCCTTTTTCTTTTCTTCTTAAAAAACTTAGAAATTTCTTAACCCGATTTTTTGCTTTTCATTTCTCAATTAGTCTATCTAATCATCTACAGTGTAAACTGAGATCAGATTCACTTTGGTCTTGGTCTGGTCAACCCATTATTCCCTTCTTCTTCTGCTTCTTCGAACGCTTCACTGATTTCGTCTGCGAAATTTCACGATTTTCAGGATTTTTCTTCATTCGGCGTCTGTGATTTGATCTCAATTTTCTGGGTTTTACTTGAATTTTAATTTGGGTTTCTTCATGGAGGAAGCCAATCAAAACCATCGCCTTAATGAAAAGGAAGGAAGCTCTAATGGCGGCTACGAAAACCAGACCAACAGCACGGTAGATTCTTCAAATCTTGCCAAGACTGAAGAGATTTTATCGGATCCCCACGTCGAGCCGCCGTCTACCGCGGTTCCGAAGAAAGAAAAGGAAGGGATTATGGAGCACGGATTGGATATTATGCATCCTTTGAGTCTTTCTCAGGTACCGTCGACAGTGGCGAAGCCGGCGAAACGTCCTTCCAAGGATCGCCACACGAAGGTTGAGGGCCGGGGCCGGAGGATTCGGATGCCGGCGGCCTGCGCCGCCCGTATCTTCCAGCTGACCAGAGAACTCGACCATAAGTCCGACGGCGAGACAATCCGGTGGTTACTTGAGCACGCCGAGCCGGCAATTATCGAAGCGACGGGAACAGGTACCGTTCCGGCCATCGCTGTCTCCGTCGGCGGGACGCTCAAAATCCCAACCACATCTCCGGCGAGGCCCAACGGAGAAATTTCTGAAGCACCAAGAAAAAGAAGACGAAAAGGCCCAAACTCCGAATCCAACGAATGCAACGATCAAGCTTCTGTTTCCTCGGGTCTTACGCCGATTGCTCCAATGGCGGCTTACGGTGCTGGCCTTGTTCCTTTCTGGGGCAGCGCCGGCGGCGTTACAGAGCCGTTCTTCATGGTTCCAGGAACGTCGAACAACCACCATCCACAGCTCTGGGCGGTGCCGGCGAGACCCATATCTAATTTGGTATCGTCAATGAATCCCGGTTTGCAATTTGGGGGTGTGGTGCCGGTTCTGGCCAGAGCTGTTTCAAATAGTGCGAGCGGGTTGGAAAGTGGATCATCGCCGGCGATCGTTTCGCATAATTTGACTCCGTCGACGGCCAGTGCTCCGTCAACAACCAGTGGTAGCACTCAAATGTTGAGAGATTTCTCTTTGGAAATTTACGAAAAGAAAGAGCTGGAATTCATGGGTCGGCCAAGCCCTGCGAAGTCTCAGACGCCATGTTCAAAACCTTGAAAATGACTTTTTACTCTCACTGTTTCTTCGTCGTCTTTGCTGTGTTATAACTGTAGTTACAGGGCTCTAGAAGTGGTAGTTTGGGCAAATATTATTTTCCCTGGAATAAATCTTGTTAGCAGTGTAAAAATAGTAGGAAAGAACAAGTCCTTTCTGCCAATTTCTTTTTGTTGGTCTATTATTTTACTGCTTTCTCTCACACACAACACAACTTATATGCAATTTTTACTGGCCAGGAGTAATAGTGAAGAAACTTTTTAGATTAAAAACGTATAGTTTTCTCCCCCTAAAATTGATGTTGAAACTACTAAATTTGCCCATTATATTCTTTATATTACTCTTAGAAAGAGGAGAAAAGGAAATTACTATTGATTTAGTTCTTGTAGTACTTTGGTCTTTTTACATGTGTAGATTGATATGTTTCATACTTCCATCAACAACTATAAATTGAATGTTACAAAATTATTTAAAAGGAGGAATCAGCTTGTGTTGGCTTTCTTTACCGTGAAGAAGGGTGAGGGGTGTTCACAAAAATGGTCACGTGAGTCAGATGTTTCCACGTGCAGGGTGGTGGGTTACGAGAAGATTGGGATGCACGTGTAAGGTGGGTCCGAAAGCTAATAGCTAGGTAAGGCGTGCCGCGTGGGATGGGCCCACAAAGCCTATGGATTATTATTTTTAAAAAGTCAAAAAATGGGATTGTGTTTTGTAGAGGAGTTAGGTCAGGTGGGGTGGGCCACAACGTTGGGGGGGGGGCTAGCTGTCATGTGACAGATGGACACGTGTTCCAATTTGGACCGACTGATGCTCTAGGCTCCTAACTCCTAGTGGTGGTCCCCGCTTTATCCAACATTTTTTTTAACCATGAACACATTATGATTATTGGGGAAATTTTTCTATACTCCCTCCACCAATATTGTGAGTTCCAATGATATTAATATGTGATCTAACTAATTTTTATGAAAATATATTTATAGTGTGAACCAAGACTGTATGATATTTTTGTAGTATAAATCAATTTTGATTTAATCCTATTTTGATTTTTGAACTTTCAAGTTTATTCTATGTCTCTAAATTTTAATAAATATCTATTATAATTTATGAACTTTTAAAAAGTACTTATTTTGGTCATTACTATTAATATTATATTAACTTTTAAATATAATGGTGATATAACTTCTATTTTTGGATGACTAGATTGACAAATAAGTTACCGATGCTAAAAATGTAGGTCTCAAATTTGAATTAGGTGATAAAATAATCTTCAATAGGAGATCTCATTTTGTGTCCAAGATTTTGATTATTTACTATTTTGGCATTGGTTGTTGATATTTTATTTCACTTTATCATGTTCAACCATATAATCTTAACAGGAGGGACCGAAATAAACATTTTTTAAAAGTTTTGAGATTAAAATAAATGTTTTTGAAAGTTTAGGTATCAAAATAGAATAAAGTTCAAAGTTTAAAAACATAAATAGGTCAATTTTTTTTTTTTTTTTTAAAAAAAATCATGGTTATTGCCTTATATTATAAATACAATCACATTCTTTACTTTTTATAGAAGAGCACATCCATAAATTACTTTACAACTTTGTATGAAAATTAATTGATTAATTAATTAAAGCTCTATTTGGTAATCATTTAGATCTCGTTTGATAACAATTTGGTTTTTTAAAATTAAGCTTATTTCATCCATATTTCTTACCATAATTTACACATTTCTTAAGTACAATAATTGAATTCTTAGTCAAATTTCAAAAAAAAAAAAAAAAAAAAAAAAAAATTGAAAGCTACTTTTTTAGCTCTCAAATTTTGGCTTATTTTTTAAACTATGGGTGCAAATTAGATAATAAAAGAAAAAATTTGGAGGTAGAAGTATTGTCTATAGGTTTAATTTTCAAAAATAGGAATAAAAACAAAATGTTTACCAAATGGAACATTAATTGTTGGTTTTTAGTATTTGAGAATTAAGCCTATAAACACATTTTCCACCTTTAAATTTCATGATTGGTTACTTTTTATCAATGTTTTAAAAAATTAAGCTAAGTTTTTTTTTAAAAAAAAAAAAATTTTAGAAACTTGTTTTTGAAATTTAATATTTGGCTAAAAGTTTAACCCTCTTAAAAAATATGCAAATTATGATAAGTAATTGAGAAAAAATAGACTTAATTTTCAATACGAAAATATTAAATAATTACCAAAACCTAACTTACTTCGCAACATGGGAATAATTATCCGCCTTCAAGTATTTGTTCTATGTATTTATATGATATGTGAGATGTTTGAATGGAAAAATATAGACCTTGCATGTCATATCATTTATCATTTTAGATTTTTTTTTTAATAAATGAAAGTTGGTCATGTCCAGGAATGATGCTCATCCCCACCAAATTGAGAAATGGAATAACATCACACAAGGCTTTTCTAAATTTCATTTTTGTCCAAGCATTACTATTATTTCAAAAAATATCCAAACGACTTCTTAATTATATAAAAATAGGTCCAATTATCTTTTTATCCTCAACCTATTATTAGTTTTATATATTTTAAAACAAGAAACTCAAAAGTTTCCTTAATTCACGTGCAAGATTTATTTCAACCAATATTTTTTCAAAATTTCCATTCATTCTCTCTAACTCTTGTACTCTCCACCTTCACAACAAATTTTGATTGTTGAGGTTTTTGATTACTTAAATGGTATATATTATATATATAATATGATGTAAATGAAATTTATCTATGATTATGTGGAACAATAAGCCAATATGAGATTTATATACTGTGGTATAATTCATTATTAGTTTATACATTTAGTCAATCTTTAATTTATAAAATGTAGTATGTTTCATATATTGGTTAGAATATTTTCAAATACCTAACAAAATATTTTAAAATATATTTAAAATAAGCATAAATCTATCAGAAAAACCAATAAGTTGATACGTAAAACCAATGTAAATAGAAAATAAAATTTCATTAAATGTAGTTCTCCTAGTTAACCAAAAAAAATTTCAACAAATAAATGCATTTTCTCTCTTCAATTAAACAAATAATAAAATCTCAACAAATAAATGAAACATTAAAGATGCTTCGTAAAAATGAAAAATTTCTTCCAATGCCATATTTTCACTCCAGTCGCCCACCACATTCAAGGGTATTCTAGTCCGAAAAATTCATTAAATCTTATATATAAAAATATAAAAAAGTTTAGACATTTATGAAAATAAGTTTGGAAAAAGGGATTAAATTATAATAATCTCTTGAGAAATTGATATATTCTACCTCTTTAAAGTCAGAGGTAAAAACTCTCCAATTGTTAAAAAAAAAAATTATCATCAACGGTTCACAATGAGTTACCTTGGTTTTGTGATATACATTTGGTAACCATTTCATTTTGGATTTTTAGTTTTTGAAAATTAAGCCTACAAATACTTCTTTCACCTCTAATTTCTTGTTTTGATTTCTACTTCCTAAGTTCGGAAAACTATTAAAAAAAACACATGTAATATTTTTTTTGAATTTGGCTAAAAGTCAACTATTTGTCTTTAAAAATATGAAAATCATTGTAAAAAATTGAGAGAAAATAGACTTCGTTTTTTAAAACCAAATGACTATAAAGTAGAGCCAGAAATTTAATTTCAAAATTAATATACAAAATAAGATATGACTTTTTTTTAGTACAATAGGGGTAGAAGGTTTTGAACCACATATTTTTTGGCCACCAACATATCCGTATACCAATTGAGCTATGCTTATTGTGGGAAATAAGAGATGAACTTAGCCATATCATAGATGACTTCCTACGGGTACCCATATTTTTTAGGGAGTGAAGAGATACTCAAATGTGGGTATGGTGGACATTCCACATGTGCGTTGCTTATTTTTTTTATTAAAAAATAATAAATTTTTATTTTCTATTTCTTTATTTTTAATATTATTTAAAAATAAAGAAAATTTCTTCAATCTTCAATTTTCCCGCATGCTTCTCTCGTGCACATTTAGTGGTTACACACGTTATTCTCCCCATCAGTTTTGCGCAACCGTTCAAGGCCTATAAATATACCCGCATTCCTTCATTTCGAACACAGCCATTTTCTCCTCTCTTCTATTCTTACTTCCATCTATTATTTCCTCTAATTTTACGTTTTCAAGCAATTTACATATTAAAGGGTGTGAGTATTCCGATCGGTTCCGATGTAGCTCCGATCGAGACAAATTTGATTTTTCTAGGCTATTTTCTTCTGGGGACAGCATGGCCTTTGTTGAACTACTTGTACAAGGGGCAGAGCTGCGAAACGTCTTAAAGAGAACGAGCTCCACGACTTAACATATTGTTGGGAATGTCCTAGAACTCGCAGTTCGTGTTAAACATTCTATTTTATCAATAATAATGACTTATTGATTTTGCATCTTATTATGAAAATCCAATAAGCGCATCCTTGGCTATACTCTGAATGCTGTAACTTTATGTAATGGCATAAACATGATCAAATTGACAGTATATAGCCTAAATGGTCTAATGAGTATATGGATGAAATTGGGTATCTCATCCGGGTAACACTGTTGGATGCGGCCTACTCTATAGTTGTTATTGTAAGGTGCTACAAACATTGTAATCTACAAATCGTTCATGTTGAGACATAAGAGTGGAGGCATCCTATGCAATGAGTTTGCATATAGACTGGACCATGAAAATAGTCACTTTTCTTTATAACGACCGTTTACTGTTAAAACTGACTATTTCATTTAATATGTAACCTAGGTTAACTCGATCTTAATCCTGAGTAGCTATGAACTCCTATTTGTTTGGGATTATTCTTTGATCTGCAAACGGTGAGAGTAGTCCAACAACATTGCTCAATAAGCTTACCTTTTGGGGATAAGACTGGATGAACAGCTGGGGACATAGCCTTGTAAGAGGGAATTCACTCCTACCCTATTTAGGGTTAGCAGATAGGTTGTTCGCTTAAGTACTAACTCCAGGTCTTGAACAATCGGAGCCCCACCTTCTTATGATAGAGAAAAGATTTGATTCATAGAGATTATGAATCAGAATTGTTCATTAGAGGATTACTAGGAACTTAAAGAACAAGATGTAATCACAGGGATAAAACGGTATTTTTGACCTAGCTGTGATTACGAACAACCTATGAAGGATCGACTTACTGATTATGGTTATTAAGTAGACATAATATATTTACAGCGAGGGGAGTTCAACTATGGGCTATAGTGGAGTGTCCCATTAGTTAACGAATGGGGATTAGATCGGACTAATGACTTTAGTCGATTAATCTCGAATCGTTGGAGCCCATGATCTGTAGGTCCACGATGTCCCCCTACTAGCTCGTAAATTGATAAGCTTTAGGTAGCTTGAGAAATTAATTTGAAACGTTCAAATTAAACGGAACAAGAGAATATATATTTAAATATGATTTAAATATATGAAGATGATTATTGTGCAAAAATTAATTTAATATTTGATATTAAATTAATTAATATTTTAAATTAATTTAAGAAAATCTTTTTTCAATTAAAATGGTTTTGAAATCATTTTATGTTTTAAAAAGAAAAGTGAAAATTGATTTTGCATGGTGCACAAAATGGAGAATGAATTTTTTCCATTACCTTCATCTTCATGCTCATACAAAAATCATTAACTTTTCTTCATTAATTCTCCAAGCATAAGCTGTAAGCCATGCACTTCACTTCTTAATTTGCATGTTCATATGCAATATATAAAGAAGATTGGAGTCATTGAGGAAAACTAATGCAGAATTTTTTAGAGAAAAATCTCTGTGAGAAGAAATTGTTCTTCTTGTCCGGTTGCTGTGAGTTCTTCATTGTTCTTCACCTTTTCAAGCTGTTCTTGAGTTCTACAACTTTACCTAAAGCTCCAAGAGGATAGTAGGGAAGGTTTTGGGGTGGTTTACGGTGATTTCTAGTGAAGATTGCTGTTGTACACTCGAATTCTTAGAGAGTTCTACAAAGGTATGATCTTAAAACTCACTTTTTAGAAAAGCATGCTTTAGTATTTGCCAAAATTAGTGAATTTGAATGCTTTTAGATCCCTGATACTTTCGCTGCATGTTATTTAACTCTTTCACCTATAACCAATTTTTGTTTTGCAGGTTAATTTCCGACGTCAGACGTTGTACGTTTGCAATTGTTTTTCTAGGCTGTTTTATTTTGGGGACGACGTGACCTTCGTTGAACTGCTTGCACAAGGGGCAGAGCCGCAAAACGTCTTAACGAGAGCGAGCTCCATGACTCAGCCTGCAACCACTTTTTGTTTTACAGGTTAATTTTCGATGTCAGACGTCGTTCGTTTGCAACTGTTTTTTTTTTTTTGTCCACTAAAGGTAGCTGTTCCAACAACAATAAAGTTTGAAAAAAAATAAAAATAAGTTTTATTTATTTATATTTTATTGAAGTCCCTATTTTTCAATTTCAATTTTTAAAAATAGTAACAATTGTTTGTTTGGTTAAAATTTGATTTGAAATGTTTTCGACAAGTATGTTTATAAACTTTGATTTTGGGAAAAAATTAACCTGAACTTATCAAAATACTCTACTAATCTTTATCCTAAACTATTACTTTCATCAATTAAACCTTAAAGGGTTGTTGGAGGCGCTGAATTGAGATATGATATTTGGAGTTTATATGTCTGTGTTTGGAATGTAGAGTTGTTTTGTCAAAGTTCATGTCTCTATTTGGGGTGTAAAATTATTTTGTCTTGGTTCATATGTTTTTGTAATGTAGAGTTAAGTTCATATGCTCCGGATATTTAATGCAGTTTTTTGAATTCTAAATAATTTACTTTTATGATTATTATTTTTGTTTTAAAACTTTTTTATTCAATAATTCTACTTATTTATGTTTGAATAAAATATAAATTGCAATTTTATTTCTTTTATTTTTAAATTTTGTTTCTTTCTTTCTTTTTTTTTTTTTGCCACTACATTTCTTGTAGAAATATGGTTAAATAAAATGGAAAACTAATGATAAATCAAGATTTTTTATTCCTAATTTTTCTCGATATTCATCAAATCTTTTTCTTCTTCCTTTTCTTCTTCATCCTTTTGTTGCTTGTATTTTTCCTCTGTCATGAATTTTTTTAATTGAATATCTCACATCATCTTATCAATCAATAAAATGCCACCACATTTCTTAAACAATTCCATTTTCAATTCCTTCAAATTTGGAGGATTATTTGAGAACAAATTTCCATTTTCCACTAAATTCTTACAAAAAAAAATGTGTCATGAAAAAATCTCTATTTTATGAGTTTCTTTTTTGTTATTTGTTACAGACTTTTTAACTACATACATAATTTTTTAAATATTCTTAACACTCATTTGATAGGTAAATTCAATTAAATAAAAATACATTTTACAATTTTCTACATATAAATATTGGACTTAGTCGTCGGTTTTATAACAATCAAAGGTAATTGTCGAAGTTGATTACCAAAGATGATTTTCTCCAGAGTTTATAATCGAAGGTGGTTGTCAGAGTCCAAAGTTAGTCACATAAAGGTAGTATTAGTGTTGCTCGCCATATTTCATTTTCAGAGGTGGTTCTATATCATATTGTAGTATGTATATTTTTCAAACGAGAAATTCATTAACCCCCTAACACTGGCAAAACCCAAAAACAAACTGTCCTAAAAAAATATTTAGCCTAACAAGGTTATGAAATTATAAACCTAACAACCCTCCAAATCATCAAAGATGAACTACAATTGAAGGTGGAAGAGTGAGATTCTGAGAGATGTAATAGCATTGAGACCTCAGCATCCAACATATCTTGATAGGCCATTTTTTATTATCTTTTTGAAACTAACACAGAAGGGAGATCCAAGGAAGTCAAGTACCACCCACCCAAAACCACCATAAAGCTTGGTGGCATTCCAAGAAGTATTTACATTTAGCTTTCATTCATTTAGCCTTGGAGGCACCTCGAAAAGGAGAGAAACTCGTCGTCATGCATAAGAGAAAACTCCCCCAAATACAAATACAAGTTAATGTTCCTTTGAATTTGGTCTGGAGAAGCTTTGGCCCCACTAACTATGATAGAATTTTGATAGCTCTATAGGCACCAGAGAACGGTTATAGCTTCACTGTGCTCCACGTCCTTGAGCTTATCGAACATCCAATGCCAAAAGTCCAGGGGAGACCAATCATCCTTGCCATTCGGAAACATAGATCAAGTATTAGAAATGAAAGTGAGCCAATTTTTCTTTGCAAACTTACATGTCCATGACTCAAGGACTCCTTAGCGTTCCTGCAAAACAAATGCATAGATTAGCATGAATCCCCTTCTTAATTAAATTGATTTTAGAAGTGTTGATATTCTGAATAAACTTCTGGATAGATTATTTTGCTTTGGGAAGTGCTCTGGCACTCCAAAAAGGCTTCCACATCAACAAAGAACCGAAGTCATTCGAAGGAGACCACTTCACGATGGTTTAAAGAAACTGCAAGATGATACACACTCTTAATCGAAAAACAATCTTTAGGGTCGTAGTTTCAGACTAAGGATAGCCATTCCTACTGTGAACTTTTGTGTGTATTTTCCCTTTCATTAATAGTGTAAAATACAAGAGTATAAATAGGTATACAAGATACCTAAAATAGCTAACTAAATCTTAACCAAAAGTAAAACAAACATAACCAACCAAAACCAACCTAACAATCCTAACAAATTTACAATTTAACATCCCCTCAAACTCAAGGTAGTAGGGTAGAGAACAGCTTGAGTTTTCACAGTAGCTGATGAAAGCAGATAGAGGAGAGGGTTTTGGTGAAGATGTCGGCCGGTTGCTCAGTTGTAGATATGGATTGAAGGTGCATGATAGAACTCTGGAGATGGTGGCAGACAAAGTGACAGTCGATCTCAATGTGCTTTTGTCTGTTCATGAAAAACATTATTATGTACTATCTGAATAGCACTATGATTGTTACAACGAAGAATAGTAGTAGAATCTTGGGGAGCCCCCATGTCAGCCAAGAGCCAACCCAGCCATAAGACCTCTGAAGTTTCACCGAAAATTGTACAATATTCTGATTTAGTGTTGGACCGAGAAACAACGGTTTGTTTTTTACTCCGCAAGGAGATGAGAGAATCACCCAAATGAAAACAATAACTTGTGGCTGATCGTCTATCCGTAGGGTTATATGCCTAATCGGTGCCAGCATACCCATAAAAAACCAATGAAGATTGAGAGTAGAATTGAAGTCCATGTCCTAGTGTACCTTTAACATAACGTAGAATATGAAGAACAACTGTGAAATGGATAATGCGGGGAGTAGACATGCACTGACTGATAACATGAACTGCATAAGTTATGTTGGACGAGTTACTGTTAAATAGATAAAGTTGTCAACTAGCTGTCTATACAGGGTTGGATTCTGGAGGGGAACACCATCAAAAGAGGTCAGACGAATATTGGAATTCAACGGTGTTGGTGCTGTGCCAGAATCAGTGATACTTGAACAAGCTAAAAGATCTGATGCATACTTTACTTGAGATAAGTAATATCCATTAGAGAATGATGAAACCTGAAGACCAAGAAAGTAATTGAGTGGTCCCAGGTCTTTCATTTCAAAGTGTTCTCCTAGATAGCGTCGGAGATCCAAAATAGCCTAAGGATAATCACCAGTAATAATCATATCATCCACATATAACAGGAGGAGAACAATACCGTGGGAAGTTTTACGAGTAAATAGAGTAAAGTCATGAAGATTGGAAGTAAACCGCAGCTGGGTAATGGTAGAACTGAAGGTTGCAAACTAGGCACGAGGAGCTTGTTTGAGCCCATATAATACACATCAAAGAAGACAAACCTTTTTTCGTGGGGTGAAGACGTCAGGTGGTAGCTACATATAAACTTCTTCAGATAGAGTGTCATTGAGGAAAGCATTCTTAACATCCATTTGAAGAAGGAGCCACTGCGTGGCAACTCCGATGGTCAATAGACTCTGAATAGATGTCATTCGTGCAACTGGAGTGAAGATTTCCTCATGATCAATACCATACTCCTGTTAATACCCTTTGGCCACCAAACGAGCCTTATAACGTTCGACAGATCCATCAGAGCGAGTTCTGATTTTATAAATCCACTTACATCTGATAGGTTTCTTGCTATGAGGTAATTCAACATACTCCTTAGTATGAGTCTTTTCTAAAGCCTGAAGTTCCTCATCCATTGCTTGTTGCCAAAGAGGGTTAGTACAAGCCTCATGATAAGACTGGGGTTCAACTAAAGACATGATAGTGAAAAAACAATGATCATCTTGGAGATAATGAGGGGTTTCTTTTACCTGGGTAGATCAGTAAACAGATGCAGAATCGTGGTTGGCATCAGGGACAGATGGTAGATCTGAGAGTGTAGTAGAAGGAGAAGACTGATCAAGCTCTAGGACGGGTAGAGTGGGAGATTCAGGACTAGGTGAAGAACCACGGCAGGGAATAGATCAGTGGCGAGATTAGTGAAGAATGGTTGGGTACCAAGAAGGGAAGCATGAAAAGAAGAAATACTAGAAAACACACGATGTTCCCAAAAAGTGACATGGCAAGAGATACGTAACCGGTTTGATATGAGATCTCAATATCGAAACCTTTTATGTTCAGTTCTATAACCAAGAAAGCAACACAAACGAGCCCGAGGTCAAGTTTGGAATGTTCATGAGGATGAAGTAGAACAAAGCATGCACAACCAAAAACTTTGAGATGAGAATAAGAGGGAGAAGTACCATACAACTGTTCAAAATGAGACAAGTTTTGGAGAATAGAAGAGGGAAGACGGTTAATAGCATAAACAGATGTAAGTGCAACTTCACCCTAAACTTTTCAGGACAAGACGCGGAGAGAAGCTGTGCATGAACAGAGTTAAGAACATGCCAATGCTTCTAGTCAGTCTAACCATTCTATTGAGAATTATAAGGACATGAACGTTGGACAAGAGTACCCTATTGGGCAAGGAAGGAAAGCAGGTGAGAGTCTTTATACTCTATTGCATTGTTAGTCCAAAGGATTTTAATGGTTTGAGAAAAGTGAGTTTGAATCATTTTAGCAAGCTCAATGTAAATTTGGGGTAAAGAGGAACAATTTCTAAGAAAATATAACTAAGTAAAACGAGATTAGTCATCAGTAAATAATAAAAATACTGATAGCCATTTATTGTAAAAATAGGAGCAAGGCCCTAAATATCAGAATGAATAAGATCAAATGGTTTATCACATAATGATGTTGAAGCAGAAAAAGATAGAGCATGTTGTTTTGCCAGTTTGCAATGTAAACAATCAAATGAACGAAATTGAAAAACATTATTTAAGGTACCAACAGAAATTAAGCTACGAAGTTTGTCAGATGACGCATGACCAAGGCAAAGGTGCCACTGATACGTGTCAATATCTGTGATAAATGTGGAAATAGATGACATGACAGGTGGCTGAAAGGATGTGAACTCAAATAATCTTCCCACCTTGCGACCTGTACCAACCATCTGACCCATCCGCGGATCCTGAACCTGATAACCATGAGAGGAAAAGAGAACAGTTAGTCCCAAGCCACACAGCTGTCCAACAAATACAAGATTAAAGGTCAGGTTCAGAACATAATAAGTAGTAGAGAGGTTAATCCTCGGTGTACTAACAGTCCTAATATGTGAAATAGACATGTGGTTACCATATGTGGAATGTACCGAAGGAAGGGATTTTACAGGTGTGGAAGAAGACAACAAGGCCATATTTGAGGCCATGTGATAGCAACAAGCTGAATCAAGAAGCCAAGATGTACCTGGTGTGACAACAATGGCAAGAGAATTGGGAGATAACACCTGTTTCAGCAAGTTCTGAAGGTCGCTGATTTGGATACTCAGAGGATTGGAATGTGCCACATCGGAGGTAGTAGCGGCAGCCATAACAGATGGAGAGCCATGCTTAGAGGATTTCTTGGATTTATTGGTGTACCTTGGAGGCTGAGGTAGTTTGTAAAATAGTTGTACAAGATATAACCCTGTCTGTGGTAGTACCTGCACTCATGTTAGGGTATGTGCCCTAAAGTATTGTGTCCTGTAGTTTGTAAACAACTTTGTAAGAACGCTTATGATGTATAATATATATGTTATTTACTTCACTTCTTGACTTTATACATTTAGATGTTTTTATTTTACCACAAACTAATAAACTTAATATCTCTGGTTGTCTTTATGTAACTTAAGCATGTATGTAGTGACATACAAGTGGATCATGTCTTAAGTGACAACCAAAATAGTTTGTAGTATATAGATATAGGAGGGAAACCTTATCGTGGTAGCACTACGGACGCGGCCCACTTTGAGGAATTGTTACATGTGTTGTGACTTGTCACAGATGGTCTGATCCTAATCATTCATGTAGCAGACATGCGAGCGGGGGCATCCTATACAAAGAGTTTGTATAAGACCTAACCTTGAAGTGTTAACGTATTGTCATATAACTTCGTTCATGAGTGAAACTTCACTTCACTA
Organism: Benincasa hispida; assembly: GCF_027475165.1. Taxonomy (NCBI): domain Eukaryota; kingdom Viridiplantae; phylum Streptophyta; class Magnoliopsida; order Cucurbitales; family Cucurbitaceae; genus Benincasa; species Benincasa hispida. Next base: position 31,184,779 of record NC_143478.1, read on the forward strand.
GGATGACCTTAGGTAACATGACCTCAATCCTGAATAAGTTGGAAACTCTTGCCATTGAGGGCAGTTCTTTGATTTGCATGGGTGCAGTGACCAGAGCATCGACTCAAACCTTATACTTTGAGGATTCATTTGATTTGGGATCTGGGAACTCAGCTTCACAAGATGAAGTTCACTCCTCCCCCGAAGCAGGGGTAAGTAGATAGATTGCTCTCTTAAGGGCTGATCCCAAGACTTGAACGATGTGGTACCACACACCTTCTCATGGCCCGAGAGGTGTTCACACATAGTAGGACTATGTTGTATTGTTCATTAGAGGGATCAGTGGTACTTAAGGAGTAAGATGTAACTACATGGGCAAAACAATAAATTGGCCTGCTGTAATTATGAGCATCTGTGAAGGGTCATCGTACTAATGATTGGTTATATCTAATGGACATAGAAATATATCTATGGCAAGAAGAGTTCAACTGTTGGTCTTTAGTGGAATGCCTGGCAGTTAACGGATGGTGGATATCGTGACTAAAGAGTTTAGTCAGCTATTCACGTACCGTTGAAGCTTCGAGCCATAGGTCCATAAGGTCCCCTTGGTAGCTTGGTACAAGTTGAGAGTTAGTTTTTGGGTTAGTTTGAAATGTTCAAGTTGACAAGAAGGAGTTCGATTATATATGATATAATTAAACTAGTTAATTATATATGATATAATTAAACTAGTTAATTATATATGATATAATTAACTTTATGTATGAGATACATTAATTTGGAGGAAATTGGATATAAATATGATTTATATCTAGTGGAGGAAAAATAATATGATTAATATATGATATTAATTCATAAGTTATGAATATGATGTGATCATATTCATTGAACGATTAAAAGGGTAATGGGACGACGTCTCTTCCGTTCTAATAACGGATGAGTAAGATGAAAGATCATTTTGAGAGCATAAATAGCTCACGGTGTGTTAAGCATGGGATATGCACGGTCATTGTGTTGAAGTGTGTCATCGCTTAGAAAATTTGTGCTTATATGATAGTGCCTGCACGATTGCTTATCTATACGATAGTGCTAAGCGATTGATTAATGATTACACCCCTGCGCTATTTACTAAACGATCGTTTTACCTTCTCCGAAGCGATCGTTTAGTGCCCAATATTTACTAAACGATCATATAGATGATCGCTTAGTTTTTCTACACAATCGTTTAGACGATCGTTTATCTTTTCCTACATGATTATTTAGATGACCACTTACCTTTTTTCTACACGATCGTATACTTCACCTAAACGATCAAGCATTTTGTCTATATGATAGACGAGCCCATCTCTCACTTGCTTGATCGTTGTATACGATCTCTCTTCCTCCTTCCCTCTACCAAATCCGAACAAAGCCCACCCTTTGGATTCTCACTCCAAGAATATTGAGGGCTCTGAGTGGTGGGATCATCTCTGTTTCTTTCTGTTTGTGTGGTGAGTGTTCGAGGTAGACGATTGGTTTTTGTTGAGCAATAACTTACCATCTCAGAAAAAGTGAGATTTTCTGTGAAGAATAAGTCTTCAACTGGTATGATCTTTCGATCTCTTTAGCATTATGAATGCGTTTTAGTATGATTGAATGTATATGTGGAAATCATGTCACAATGAATTGGAAAGATCCGCTTCCGATCGTAGGTACTCTTGAATAAGAGTTCCTTCAACTCAATAGTGGGGCAATTGGAAAACTTGTGGCCATGCTGTTTATAATTCTTGCAAAAAAATGACTCAGTCGAAAACCGTGAATGGGTGGTTGCGAGTACAAGATTCGAGGATGGTGAGAAGACGAGCCCAAGCCACTTCTCCTCAAAGAGAATTTTCTGAATTGTAGCATCAAGAGATAGCTCAGAACTGCGATGTAACAAGGCACCACGAACATGTTAGCTTTAGGGCTTCAATCAAACCAAGTATTTTGATGATAACAAACTTAGATTTTTTGTACTAACATTTTCAGTGTTTCAGAGTCACTATCTTGTAGAGCTCGGAAAGACGATTTCAGTTCAAACGAGCAAGTTATAACCAAAAGAAGATTGAAGAGGAAATCTGACGTGGCAGTGACACGTGGCACTTTGCTGACGTGGAATCTGACACGGTGGCTGACGTGGCACACAAACGATCAATATTGATGATGTGGCAGCTGACGTGGTGCTCCAACAGTCAATATTGATGATGTGGCGCTCCAACCGGTCACTTTTTTGCTTACGTGGCGACCATGGACGAATGAGATAATGACAAGTGGCAGCTGATTTTTAAAGGAGGAGAAATCGTTAATGTGCGTAGATCAATAGTATGGCGACACGTGACGCAGGTTAAGATTGTTCAGCCTTTTTAAATTTAATTTCCTTCCTAAATTGTCATCCTTCAAATCCTTTTTTATTCTCCAAATCTCAATAATTCCAATTTTTCAATTCCTACAAATACTTTCCTTTTCAATTCCTCTCTTAATTACAAATCCTTTCCTTTTCTATTTTCATTCAATCTCCACCCTTCATTTGTAATCATATCCAATGGCCAAAATTTATCCCCTTCGCCTATAAATTCGACTTGATTTTACTCTTCATATACACACACCAAAAGCTATCAAGTCTTTAGCTCTCAATTTTCTCTACTCTTAAATTCTTGTCCTCCTTGCCCCTAAATTGGCCTAGAGTTATTTTGTGAGTTTTTTTTTTTTTAGTGCTCAATAGTGCTCAACTTGTGTATTTAGCCTTCAAGAGGTAATATTGTGAGGTTTTCTTTTATTTTTTTGGGAATTGTATTAAGGTGTGGGTATATCTTGGGTTGTGAGAAAAAGAAATTGGTTTGATCTTGAACCAGTAAAAAGGATCTTGGGTTTCTCTTTAGCCTAGGAAAAAGAGGGTCATGTGTCGGTGTGTCGGTTTTGTCCTCACCTGCAAGAGGATCACTTAGTGAAATGTCCAAGAAGGAGTCTTGGAGAGTGGAGTAGGCAATTTTTCGAACCATATAATTCCCGGTGTTTTCTCTTCCTCTCTCTCTTTTATTTCTTGTTTTCAAATTTTTTGCTTCTTGTCTTAGTTATTTTTTAATCTTTCCCAATTGCATTTAATTTTTAGTGTGTTATATTAAATTGTCTTTAAATTTGAAGTTATCATAGCTTGCATGATTTAAGTTTTGTCTTGCATAAATTTTCTTTAATCAAATTAGTGGGTTAACTTTATTGAGCATTGTTTGAAGATAAAATTATTTTTTAAAAAATTGGTAGTCAACCCTATTCATCTTTCCCTCTAGTGTTGCCTTTAGATCCTACAAAACAAACTCATACTCTGGACGAAGTCCCATCAAATCCTTGACAAGCCGTATATGATCTAGACTAATCTTAGCCTAGCCTAACTAAGTTTAAATAGGTTGGAGAATGGCAAGATACTCATTAATAGATTGCTCGATCTCCTGACTTATGCCCACCAGAGTAGTATGAAGTTGGTAATAATGAGCAAGTAACAGTTTGAAACCGTACATACAAAAAATCCCAAAGTTCTTTAGTTGTATCGAATGCACTGGGTATGGATAGCTGGGATGGAAGTGTTACCCAACCAGGTGATTATTTAATGATTCTTGCTATCTCAGTCTTTTAGTCTTTCTAGAAACTTACTGTCTTCTTTAGTAGCTCCTAACAACTCGCCACAGCTTACGCCAAATCAGGAAGCTATTCATTTGATAGGCCCAAGTAATGTAGTTAGTGCTATCAAGAATAGTGCTAATCGGATGAAATATGTCATTTTTTTCCATTATAACGAGAGAAAAAAAAATAGAAACAGACATATTGGTCTTGATCATCTCACTAAGCTCGACTCAGCCTAACTCGGCTCGACTCGACTGGCTCGACTCCCTTGGCTTGGTTCACCTGTCTCAACTTGCATGGCTCGTCTTCATAGATCGACTCGGCTAGGATTCAACTCGGCTAGGGTTGTTCGCAAACAGCTGACGGCTTGCCCTGACAATAGAGATCTGGATGAACGACCATGACAGCAGACGATCGGACATCATGACGAACGAACGGTGTAGATCTGGGCGAATGCCTTCTATGCTTCGACGTGAACGATGACATGTGGAGATCTGAGAGAGATCTGGGTGGATGGTGCTTTGACGGACGACTTGCGGACGAAAACGGAGATTTTAGATCTGAGATATGGGTGGATGCGAATCGATGGGAATCTTGCGTACGAAAATGAAGATCTAAGATATGAGATTTGGGTGAACGCGAATCGACGGAAGGCTTGCAGACAGAACCAGACGAAAATTTTGTGGATGGAAACAGACAAGAACTTGTGCTTGCGGACGAAAATGGACGAAAATCTTGTGCTTGTGAACGGAAACGAATGAAGGCTTGCAAATGGAAACGATGGATCGTTTGAATGGCGACGACAGGCGTAAACGAGAGAGTAATAAATATTTAATATTTAATAGTAAGGCTCTGATACCATGTGAACTGTATTTTTCCTTTCATCAATAGTGTAAAATATAGAGTATAAATAGGTATACGAGGTACCTAAATCTTAACCAAAAGTAAAACCAACATAACCAACCTAACAGTCCTATCAAATTTACAATTTAACACCTACATTTAATCTTAGATCCATATACATTTCTATAACATCATAAATTGCAAGCTTATATCGATGTTCTCTTAATCTATTTCTATCTTACACCAAGGACCTAACAAGAACACATTCCTCTTAATTTTTATCTTTAAATTTTTATAAGAAACGGTGGAACCAAAACTATTTGATTTTGCCAAAATTACACGTTAAATGCTGAATTAGAAATTAATACATTTTGGTTGTACTTAAAAAAAAAAGAAAGAAAAGCAATATATTTATAAAATAAACGTCAACAACAAAACAACCCTAAAATAAAAGTTAGTTTATACAAATACCCCTAAACTTTAATGGTTTCAATTAAATTATTAAATATATTACTTTTCTAAATCGTCTTATCAAATAAAAAAATTAATGTGTGATAGTCAATATATGAAACTAAAAGTCTTACATGATATTATTTATAGTTATATGGGAGATTTTTTTTTTTTTTAATACCACCTACTTCAGTCTTAAAACCTTCTGGAAAATTATAATCACTCTTCTAGCTATATATGGAAGATTAGAATCTTCTTACCGCCTACTTCATCTCAAATGTTAACATGAAAATCCTTTATATAATCAATTTTTACTAGGAGTGAGTAGTGATTAGTCAGAGTCGATTTTCTAACCAAATCGTTGTTGAACCGACCGTGATCGGTTTAGCTAATTAGCAAACGATCTTGACCGCTGAAGAACACAAAACCGATCGATAAGTTCTTGTCGGTCAACTCAGTTTTTCGGTCTATTGTGTTCACCCTTAAATACATTAATTGTCAAATCAATATTTATGTGAATGTTATTGTTGTAAAGTATGTCACATCCCTGTGAAGATATTTTTCGAAACAAAATTCAAAGTTCAAGGATAAAAAAGATTTTTTTAAAAAAGTTTATAGACATAATAAAAGCATACTCTAAAATGGATCAAAAGTATTAAAGAAAAATGAACCAAAATATTTATAAATATAACAAAATTTCATTGTCTATCCGCGATAGACCGTAATAGACTACTATCTGTGTGATGATAGATACAGATAATAGTTTATCACGGTCTATTACAACCCATCACAGATAGACTATGATATTTTGTTATTATTTGTAAATATTTTTTAATAATTTTGTCATTTAAAATAATTCTCTAAAAAAAAACTATTATTTAGAATATTGAACTATTGGTTTGGTTAAAACATTTTAATGAAATGTAAGGTGTAAAGATGATTAAATAAGAAGATACGCTAAAGTATTAGGAATATGATTCAACAAATGGGAAAAGTGAATGTTTCTTGACGTCCAAACAGCGACTTAAGGTGAGGGAATTTTGTGGTACGCATTGTTTGTACTTCAGTTCTATATCACTTCTTGCCCCACCCATCACACCATACACAAACCAAACCCTTTGATGGATATTGCCTAACCAATCTCAACCTTATGTCAAGTACATATATAACTTAACTTTACCCCCCAATTTGGTTATGCTCAGTAAACTATATTCAATTACAATTTCGTTATATTAATCACTCATCAATTCAACCAAACACTTCAAAAGAAAAAATCACTTCCCTCCTCCTCTGGAAGTTGAACTATAATATTTGAAATTTGTAATTGGTTCGATTGAATTGAATTTGTTTGGTCCTCATTATACTTTTAAAACTTCAATCATCTCTCTAGCTAAGTTACATACATAAGTATGACCAATATGTTCAAATTGACAATATCGGTGGAAAGTTATTAATGTCATGAGCTTTTGTGTTAATTTATGGAGAGATAGAAACTATCATGATGGACAAAAATCAAACTTTTTTTTTTTGTCATTTGATTTATATATATAATTATTTATGCTTTTTGGATGGTTGCTTAATGAGTTCCCAAAGTTTGAAAAGAGAAAAAGTGAGCAGTACAACTGATCTCTTCTTCCACAATGGAGTAGCTTGAAAGTACAGTAGGATCAATCCAAATCAAACAGCTAATTTGCTTCATTAACGATTAATTAAGGTCTTCCAAATCTTGATCATGAAATGATCTCTATATAAAGATCAACACTTTATGAAACTATTTCACTACAGAATACTACCAAGTAAGCAACTTTTATGTTTCAAAGTTCAAACAATGGCAAGAAATGCATCATTCTTGTTTCTAATGATGATGGTTTGTTTGTCGGAGGGAGTTCTTGATGGCCATTATTACTCAAACACATGTCCCGATGCAGAAAAAATCATCCTCCAAACCGTCTACAATGCTTCCATTCATGACCCCAAAGTCCCTGCTCGTCTTCTCAGGCTCTTCTTCCATGACTGTTTTATAAGGGTAATCTCCCTAGAAACTTTTTGTCATTTGTAAATGTTGTGGACATGACTTGAAATGAGTGAGTATTATGGAGAATTGTTCATATTAAAGTGTACAAACTGTTGCCTTTTTTATAGGGATGTGATGCATCGGTGTTGATAGACTCGACGCCGGAGAATCAGGCAGAGAAAGATGCACCTCCAAACATCTCGTTGAGATCATTCTATGTGATCGACGAGGCCAAAGCCAAGCTTGAAAGTGCATGCCCACATACTGTTTCTTGTGCTGATATTGTCACCATCGCTGCTAGAGATGTAGTAACTTTGGTATGTAACTTGATTTGCCCCTAGAATTTTAAGATTGTCTCTTTTGTTTTCATACTAAAAAAATTCTAGTAGATATATGAACCTTTGAAGTTGTTCCAAAGGTTTTGATAACTCCTTCAACTTTCATTTTGTGTCTAATAGATATCATTGTGGTTCACTTTATTAGTTTAACAATCAAGTAACATAGTGATCATATTACTTAAAAGAATGATGTGTGATAAGCTGATCTAGGTAGGTTTAAACTATTTTGAAATCAACTATCAAAGAAAAAACAGAACACATAAACAATAGAGAAATCGACACAAAAATTTATATGATTCACTAATAATGTATTAGCTATATCCATGGAGCACATCAAATTTATAAATATCAGAATTTGAATTACAAAAGCACCTAAGTAACAACGAAATGCTCGTACTTGGTCATTTGGAACGTCAGATAATAGTTCTAAGGCATTCCAACATAGACATTTGATTTAAAAGTGTAAAAGAAACTGGACTAATAGTAGGGAACTCTTAGAAATAAGATTGAAAGTTTGGACCGGTATAAAGCATGTAAAACTTTGAAAATTCAATAGACATGGCTTAACAAGTTAACAAGTAGGCTAATAATTTAAGCTAAATGTAGAGTTCATCCTAGGATTTATCATTTAAGATTAGTAATATTCACTTTCCCTTCCTTTGTGTTTGAAAAATATGCAGTCTGGAGGCCCATATTGGAGTGTACTCAAAGGAAGGAAAGATGGGAAGATTTCTAAGGCTTCTGAGACTATCAACTTGCCAGCTCCAACTTTCAATGTGTCTCAACTCATCCAGAGCTTTGCAAACAGAGGGTTAGAAGTTAAGGATTTGGTTGCTCTATCTGGGGCTCACACACTTGGATTCTCACACTGTTCTTCCTTTCAATCTAGACTTCGCAACTTCAGCTCAATTCATGAAATTGATCCAACTTTGGAATCTAGGTTTGCCCAAATTCTAAGAAACAAATGTCAAAAACCGAATTTGGACAAAAATGCTGGACAATTCTTGGACCCAACTTCCTCAACCTTTGACAATGTGTATTACAAGAGACTGTTGGAAGGAAAGGGTGTGTTTGGTTCAGATCAAGCTTTGTTTGTTGATTCTAGAACTAGAGGACTTGTTGGGTTGTTTGCTCAAGATCAGAACTTGTTCTTTAAGGAGTTTGCAGCTTCAATGGTGAATTTGGGTAATCTTGGGGTAAGTCAAAATGGAAATGTCAGACTCAATTGTCGGGTGGTGAACTGAGAGAGAGGGAGAGTTTTTTTTTTTTCCACAAAAGTTATGTGATGTTGAATCATTACTGTTTCAAATAAAGTGAGAAAGATGTCTCTTACATTAAGAAAGTCTTTATATATAGTATGTCAAATACTATAAATCATTGTAACAGACGAATTTGAAGAACAAGATCACTAAAGAATACCGTGTTTAACAATAACCATCTTCATCTATATCATACTTGTTATCAGATAGACATATTTTCTACCCTTGGTTTCTGCCAAAAATGTTGATTTCAAACATAAAATAGTCCTCCGGTATTGATTGCTCTGGCTGATCGAAGTGTTGTGTAAACCCCAACCGAACTTCTCATGTCCCCTTCCCAATGATAGAACTTGATATGCTTAGCACTTAAAACAATATTTGTTGAAAATGCGATCAAAGTATCACATTAAATAGTTAAATGAAAGATCATTATAAGATATGTAGGAGTTATGTTATTCCTTTCAAGTAGTATCAAAATCATATCCTAACTTAACCGGGTCAATGGAATCGTCAAATGTCAAACAAAGAAGTTATGAACCTCAATGACATAATCATACTTAGTCATAGTGAATTTGTGGTTGAGCTTATTGGACCAGCAGGGGAGGATTTTGTTTTTTTTGGACTTATAATCCTTACCGTGAAGGATTTCTCTTCCCAGCATTGTTGGAGATGAAAGAACTGTCAGCTCAACTTTGACCCTTAATAGCTTCAGGTGTATAAACTTCAACAAGGCAAGTTGAAATTGGTGAAGTAAATTTTCTGGTAACAAAAGTCATCAACTCCATGTCCATCTTCTACTGCAAGGGAAAGTGAAGGATAATTCAGATCCCATCCTCTTCCATGTCTAGAACTGTTGCGAACTCCTTGATCACCATCAGAATTTGAAGTGTTGTAGACTTGTTTGCAAAGAAAGTTGTAGTCTAATTTTGATATATTGAAATACTTGGATTAACTGCTTTTGCAGGTTTTAACTAACCAGTACTAAAATGTCATTTTCTTTTCAAAGGCAACTCCATTGACATGGGACACGACATTGATATTCCAGACAAAAACGTTACCATAATAGACTGACGACAAACCAACCGGTGAGTATCTGCCACTGGGCACAATGAGATTAGGCTGTCTGATTGTGAACTAAAACCAAACCTGGTTTAGCTTTATTTTATATAGTACATAGAAATTGCACTCTCAAAATAAGGTTTCAAGGCATACCTTGAACATGTCTGAATTGATATGTTCGCCTCTAGAGTAGAACTCAGCAACAAAAGGAGCTGAGTGACCCTTCCAAGTTTGACCAAATTGAATAGTGGCTTTTGGGTCCCTTAAAATGCAATTATCATGAAAGTCAATCTTTCAAAAGGATTAAAAAGACAAAAGTAAGATACAGTTGGTTGGTGTTACATTATGAAGACATTGGCAGCTTCTTGAGAAACAACTGCTGTAAATGACAAGGACATGGCAAATGCAATAGGCTTCATGGTAATCCCTTCCCCTCCTATTTCCATAATTGAAGAACCATCAATTATGGTTTCACATAGAACGATCTTTTCTCTAATCGTTTGAGCATCCATGACAGATCTATAACAGTATTTTGTCTCAAAGGAGCTGGAATTTGATGAATAGTTAGCAGCATTGCCTTCCCAAATCAAAGGAAATGAAGTTCCATTCGGTTTGCAAGAATTGATACCTATTAATCTTGTTTCTCAGCCATCGAGGAACCAACTGTTCGGTCGAAGTTGTTGCTATGCTATTGTGAAAGTTGATACATTCATTTTAAATAATTTTCTCCACATTAGCTCTAAGTATAACTTTGCATTGAAGTGACATACAAACGTCAAATTTGTCATGTTACAAAATGATTCTACACTTATGTTAAACAATTAATTAAAAACTAACAACAAGAACATAAACTACGTCTGTATATTTAGAGTAAGATATAGGCCTTTCAAAGTTCAAAGGGACCAACTTCTTTAATTTTTTATTTTTATGCTAAAACCAGAGATACCAAAGCAACGTAGATTTGAAAAGCGAACATAAAACAAGATTTAAACTAAATCGTCTTTTGTTCTTTAAAATAAAAATTAAGGTGGGTTCAATTTCTATATGCTGAGACTTGTCGTCATCAATCCATCAACATACTTTCAATAATGCTAATGGACCCCCAAAATTGTGCACAAGAAACTTATCATAGGGCATTTAACAAAACAAGCCAATATATGAACTTAGAAAAACTCTTATCATCTCATACTATAACAAAACGTCGTTCTCTTGATAATTAGGGGGTAATTTTTTCCATTGATTCATTAAGGATTAGTCAGATATACAAGCAAAAATGGCATAGTTTACCAATATATATAAATGGCCACAAAAAGATGGCAACTTTAAGTAACACGCCTAACAAAAGAAATGAAAAATCAAATTTAGAAAATTAAATTCCTTAGGCAGAACAGTGACGATGGTAAATATATCAGAATGGCATCATATGCAGTAGAATGTCATATAATTCAACCAGCCACTTAGTAGTACAACTTACAAGATTATGAACCACGTCATTTCAACAAATGATAAACTGAATTCTATAGCTTATTCCAGGAACCAACCTGGATGCAAAAAAACAATAATAATAAAAAATAAATAAATCGACATTGACGGAGCTCTTTTCCAAGATAAAATCTGGTGTTTGGCCATAGAATCAAATGAAGAGGCTACCTGAGTGATCAATTTGCAGTAATCATGACATCAGGAGGCCTATAAACAACCAAATCATCATTAGCACATTCTTGATCACGTGTAGATGATTCAATTTTATATGTGTCATATGTATGTATATGAGTAGATGAAGATACAAAGTTGGACATGTAAAATGGAACCAGATATTACAAGAAAACAGAAGGATTAGGTTACAAATATTGCTAAATAACATGAAACTCAACTAAAAAACCGCCAGAATTACCTGAACTAATCATGAAGAGAATATGACATCTGAACGGAAAACATATTTGACTCCCCTTGTAACATTGCGAGCTTCATGCAACAAACACTTGTCCCCATGAAGGTGCAGGAGAGCCATCCCTTCAGTAGGAGACACCTACCAAATGCATAGAAAAACAAAAATGCAAGGGGATTGAAACAGCAGGAAAAGGAAAAGTCGACAGGTCGAGGTTCGTGTGTGATTGTAGCTTTGTAAGAAACTTCAAATTAAATGGCGCAAAGAAATTGGATATAAAAGTTGGGGTTCACCTCAGCAACAACACCATTCCTTGAACCATAGAAAACAGTTTCCCCTCCAACCAGAGGCTCAGAAGATGGATCTTTGGAATTGTTCGTATCATTTTTCGTTTTGTTTTTGGAACCTCCACTTAAGTATATTAACAAAGTATAATATGTGCGCTTGCCTTCTCCAAGATCAACACTTTCATCAATATGACGTCCAAAGCGCTGACCAACCTTGTATCTGAAATACCATAGTTATTGCCAAGATGTTTGTCAAGGACAGACTACATCAGTTATAGAAGCTAATAAGCATGTCATATCCACCCAAAGTAGAAGGCAAACCAGATATATAGTGTGTTTGAAATAGCCTTGTAAAAAAAGTTGCCTTTAATAAAGTCTCTTTTTCTATAAACACCTTTGGAAGAATTACTAATTTAACGTGTATTTTAGTATAATAGCTCCTTAAATGATTTTAAATGGCCAACTATTTTTTTTTAAAAGCATAGTAGCTAATACTATTTGGAACTTGGGATGGTTTCGACTTCTAGAACCAACTCTCTTACTCCCTTAGACACGGGAAAATATAGTTTCACACATCATTAAGAAATTTAGGATCTCCATGAGAAGGTAAAGCACAGAAGTCACCTGTATAATCTGATATTTGGATTCAACCCAACAGCAACTTTTCCCCGAATTTTAATATCAGAAAATAGGTTATCAAGCCCTGAACGCCAAATGATGTCTGCTAAATCAGGATCATTCACCGAGATTCGATCATTATCTCTGTAAGCTTCTCCTTTAGTAGGACCAAGGCTCCCCTGATGAACAAAACCCAATGACTCTGCAGCCTTGATGAATCCTTTTGACTCAACACATGAGAAAAAACTTGGCACCTGCATAGATTAAACCATTACATTCATTCCCACCCCAACAACTACTGAAACAACGCATTTGGAATTAACTAGTTAACAGATATATTGTAAGCTACAGTTGAGTTTGAAAATTTTCAGGAGTCGAAAAATGTACCACAGACCCATATCTGCACCTATTAATAAAAACCTTATAGAGAAACGTAATTTAAGCATCTATATCCAATGAAATTTCTTAAATCATAGAATTCACAAAAATGAAAATTGAAGTGGGTGTGACCAGAAATATTCCAAGTTGCGTCAATAAGCGATTTATCATCATGATCTCCATCGTAAAAAGTAACCCATGAAAGGAAATTGGGGAAAGATGAGGCAGAAACAGAGAAAGGGAGAAAATCGACTCATTGAACACGAGTAAAGATGAAGAAAATGAAAACCTAATAGCAATTTGAGAATTTTAAGACAATCTGAAAATGAATTCTTACAGTGAAAAGATCATTATCTTTCAGGCGGGAGATTTGAAGATTCTGCTTGGGTTTAATGGCTGGCCACTTCGAAGAGGGATCTGTTTTCTTGAAATCCCCCTCCCATCTTCTACCCGCCATTTTTCTCTTCTTCCCCTGAGTTTCCGCCATCAGAAACCAACCTGTATCTCTATTTCTCGATGAAAGTTTGATGCGAGCCCAAATTAAGAACACCCAGTGAAATTTTCCAATTTCTTGGACGAATAAGTGGGCTTGTGAGAGTTTGGTCGGCTGCCTTAATTGGGCCTTCTAGATTACGGTAGTAATAGCCCCACATGAATAGAAATACCTTTGGGATAAGGGATAATTAGGAAAATTTCATAAAATAACCCAAAAATAAAAAAAATTCTATGGATGATCTCTTTCTAAAATCTTTGTTCTCATTGACCTTTTCCATATGTAAAATATCATTTTGGCCCTAGACTTTAAATGTCACTCTCCTATCGTTTATAATTTAATGCAACCATTTATTCTCAACCAACATTGTACCATTAGAATTCAATGCTATTGGATCTTAACCACGAGACAAGTAAACGAATATCATTTTCAATTCTTCAGTTTCACTCAAACATTAGCATCTTCCCCATTGTTCTATCACTTTAAGTCAAACACAGATCACTTTCAACTCCATTCAATTTATTTTATGGGTCTAGAGCGAGCATTCTTCGAAGAAGATCATTCTATATACCCAAAAATGAATACTGTAAGTCTTAACTAGAATTTGTAGAAGTTCGTTCACTATTATTTTTCTGATTGTGACCCATTATATACTTAATCGTGTACCATTGTATTTGCGATCGTATATCATTAGGTACATAGTCGTGTACCACAACATACACAATCGTATACCACAACATATACGACCGTATACCACAGCATACATGATCACATATTGTTAGATATTAGATCATATATCATTGTATATACGATCATATACATCATGGTATACAATTGTATACTTTATAATATACGATCGTATATCATTTTATAGGTGATAGTTATCACACATATTTATGTTTCTGTAATTTCAATGTTTGATCGATTATTAATGGTGTACTGCAGATCAATGATGTCACTTTGCATCTTTGTATGCTGTGGTGAGGAGTGGGACCAGAATGGAAGTAACTATGTTGGCAGTCACATGGAAGGTCTAAAGACTAAACATGATATATCGTGTAGTGAACTAGTGAATCGTCTACACCAACGACTAACTATCGATCTGGATAGATTTGACATACACATCAAATGTTGTTACATTCTGTTAGTCCAAGTCCTCCTCCTCCCCCTCGATCGATATAATTGATGATGAAGACCTTATTTTCTTTTGGAAGGTAGTGATGCATCTCGAATAGGGTTGGTAACGGGGCTGGGGCGGGGTGAAGGGGGGAGGGGGTCCCTCATCCCTGGCCTCGTGGAGGAAATCCACCCCCATCTCTACCCCCGTCCCCACCATTTGAAGGTGAGGATGGGGGCGGGGATTCGCCGTCGGGGAAACGGAGTCCTTGCGGGGACCCATTCCCCATTTCCTCGCGAGGATTCCCCTATTAACATTTTTTAATTGTTATTTTATTTAAAATTTGACTAGTCCACGAAAAATAAACAAAATTTAATAGACTAATCTATGAAATAAATACAATTTAGAAGCTCACAAATCCATTAAATAAGTTTACAACTTAAATTAAGTAAAGTTTGAATAAAAGTTGGAAGTCAATTAAAGATAATTTTCTTATACAATTACAAATACAACAACCACAATCATAAATTGCTCGTCTTTCTCTCTTCATCGATGACTTTACATTCAATTTTTTCTCCTTTCTTGACATCATACAATCCTTAGTTGTGAGTATTATTCCTACATTTAAAATATAATTAACAAATAATGTCACAAAAAAAAAAGAAAAAGAAAAAAACTAGACAACAAGCTTTAAAAAGTGTCATAAAAAAATAATGTTAATCCTTGAGCATACCTCAGTCACCACTCCATCTTCATCAAAATCGTTGCATCTTCTAAAATAGTTGTTAAATATTTAACCATTTCTTTTCCCGTGCTAGTACTTTATATTGTCACATATTTATAATAAAAGAAAATATTTATTAATATATTAAATGCTAAAAAGAGGTAAAACAAAATAAAGAATCTAACATACCTGTCAAAACTTCAGTTGCAATCCAATTTTAAGCGCACATCATTAAAATCAGATGATCGAGGTAAGACACATTCATCCAAATATGCATCAAACTGTTGCTTCTGATTCATATTATTGGGATTTGATACAAACAAGTCATAATCATTAAAATCATCAAATTCTATATCCTGTGATATTCCATCTAAATTTGTTGAGCGATAATCATCACCTTCACCTTCATGCTTCAACTGATATTCTGTTTCAAATCTGAACAATTTTTTTTTAATCCTTTTCACTCAAGAAAAAAAGTATCTCCATAAATTCTAGGGAAGTAAAACTCAATCAACTTCAATTTGTAATGTGGATCTAAAATTGTAGCTATGACCATTACCCCATGAATTTTCTTCCAATACTTATCAAACTTTGAAATCATATTTGAAGTCATGTCTCTTATCTCTTGAACGCTAGAATTCGTCCAGTCAGAAATAGCCGATTTCAGTTTATAAATTTTTGGGAAAAAAAGATTAATAGTAGGATATTTAGATCCAAAAGATATTTCAGTCACGTGATGAAATATTTTCAGTTTCTCACATATCTCTTTTGTTAATACCCAATCTTGATCCAAAGGCAAACACTTGAACTTTGGTTCTCGTTGTTTTAATCAATAAAAAACAGCTTTGTACTTCAATATAGTAGCTAACATAAAATATGTAGAATTTCACCTAGTACAAAAATCAAGAATCAACATCTGACCATCATAAACATTCAATTGACGAGCAGTTTTCTAAAATTTCTCCTTTTTTTTTTTTTGTATGCACCTAAAAAGACACACTACTACAAACTCTTTCAATCCCATCTCCTATCACTGCCTACCCATCTTTCACAATTAAGTTCAAAATATGAGCACAACATCGCATATGAAATAAACTCCCATCCAATATTAAGTTTCCACACAAACTATCAACAAGCATATTAATCATGAAGTTATTTATAGTACAATTATCTACAGTTATAAATGAAAATTTTCGATCAATATTCCAGTCTAACAGACATTCCATTATTTCGTCATGAAACATCTCAAAAGTGTGTGGAGAAAGGACATACATAAACCTGATTATTTTGTTTTGAAAGATTCAACCATCATCAACAAAATGTGCAGTGACAACCATATAACCTTTTGTTTGGTGGTTGGAAGTCTACATGTCCGTTGTAAGACAATTTTTCCTTTGATCTCATTCAAAAATGTCATGGTTTTCAACTTCTCAATCTCGTAAATTTTCAAAATCTCCTTCTCAGTCTCATTAAAAATGTCATGGTTTTCAACATGATCGTTTATGATTATATGAGCAATGAACTATTAAATACAATTGAAATTAGAAATACTTACATCCTTAAGCACCCATGTATTCTTCTCGAGTGTTTTGATGAAATCCTTGGTCCAAAAGGTATACACCACCATTCACTCTTCGTTTTTTGTTTTTGGATTGACTCTCTATGTGTTGTATGCTAACCATAGAACATCTAGGATCGAGAACAATAGGTCATATGATCTAACTATCCTAGTGGGAAAGTCAAGGACCGGGACCAATGGGTTCGGATTTATAACACATATGAGTGGTTCCAATTCCATTACAGGTGGGTGGCTCGTTTGGAGGTGGTTGGGGTTGTCTAGGGACATCTTGAGTTGGTTGAGCTTCTCGAGACTCACCCTTTTTTTTGCCCTTTTCACCTCTTCAGGTGTAAACTTTTCTGGCTTATTCCTTTTCCAGTGCTCAGGGCATTCAGCTTCCTCCTGCAGTTAAATTCTAAGTTGTTATAGTGTTAATGTTAATATTTCATACTACGATCGTACCTTGTTTTGAGTGACCTCTTCTTATGTTGCATTTCCTCCAACATCAATGTAATTCAATGGGAGAATTCAGGTCGAACTGGGTCCGCACATTGAATGGTTGTACAAGAAGTTGACCTTCATCGATGATTAGTCTAATTGATAGTTCATCGATGGTTCAACCTTCAACGTCTTCATCGACTGTTCAACCCTCAATAGCTATGTCAAGTATTGAAATCCTATGTTCATCAACTACAAATGGTTTCATGGGCTGCTCATGTTAATAGGTATGAATTATTCATGGAGAGGGGTTCGTCCTGCTAGTCGATCATCTTTGTACCTCATCTCATCTGTCATCAGTATAAGTTTTGACATAATAATAGTCTGTATATAAAAGTAGTTAACATTAGGATGAAAGATTTCTTGGTCAGTTACACGATCACACAGTTTAAGATAGGTGATCATGTAGTTAAAGCTAAACGATCATTTATAACTAGATGATCGTTTAGCTATAACTAGACGATTGTTTAGCTATAACTAGACAATCGTTTAGCTTTAACTAAACGATCTCACAATTTAAGGTAAGTCGCAGTGTATACATAAACACATTCTTACTTTTTTGGGTTTCCAAGATGGCGCTACTAAACATGTCCACTTTAGAATACGTGGGATTGCATTCTTGCTGACTTTAGTAGCTATGAACTTACTAGATGAGGACAATAATTCATAAACTCACACCTACACAATTAAATAGACAACATTGTTAGTATAAAACATCATAAATCAGTTGATATTGAAATAAATTGGAATAGTACGTGCCTGAAATGCATGTGCAAATCCCTTTATGAAGTAACATGTGACATGTTTGTGATTTGATGTCTCCTTAATTCGTGTACCTCCTTTTTCCCGCACAAAATGTTCTTCAGACTTTCCAATGTTCCTTTATATATGACCGAGGACCAGCCATAATGTCTGAAGACTTCGGTGTCATCGGCGATTCCAAGTGTCTTCAAATCAAATTGGGTTTTCTTATCTTTCCCCGTCGTCACCATTTTCTTTGTATAATGCCAATGCAACCCTCCTGGCGTCTTCGTCGTTTACAAATTTAAACTTTTTAAATACAGCCTCCACATCCTTACGGAGAATTGGTTTGTTATCTACCTCCGATCCTTTTCCTCCTCTATCGGCCATAACAAGTAACCAAATTAAAAACATCTTGTGTGAATGTTACCTTCTTCCCCATGATGTTGAAGCTTATGACATCTAAATTCTCATCGGTGACCTCCCTTAAAAGAAAATGATGCACAAGCTAGCCATTGAATACAAGGTTAGTGGACCAAAACATGTTTTTTGGAACATGTCCATATGTATTTTGTTAGTTTCTTTTTAGTCAATGCATTCGTCTTGCTAATGTACGCCAAACAAGTTATGGTAGCTGGAAAATATTTCTCAACTGGGTTTGAGTGCGCCATCTATAATATAACAAACATATATGATCATATATTAAAAGGTATGAGATCAAGTATGAAAGACTAAACGATCGAGGATGAAAAAGCTATATGATCGTTTAGCAAAAGCTATACGATTTTCCAATTTAAGCTATAAAATCATTTAGCAAACATTATATGATCGTCTAGTTTAAGCTATAAGATTGTCTAGATTAAGCTATACAATCGTTTAGCAAAAGCTATACGATCATCTAGATTTTAATAAACGGTCGTTTAGCAAAAACTATATGATCGATTTTATAAATATACACGACCTGGTATATAATCTATGCGATCTAATATTAAAAGCTATATGATCGATTATATAAAGCTATGCAATCTATATCCATATACTAAACGAACCTTAAACCTTAATCAAACGCATGTACTGAACTATTTCAAACAACGATAGATGAAAGTAACATACCTTTCAGATTACTAGAACGATGGAGACGGGGTTGAAATGAAGGCAAAAATGTGAAGATACGACTGACGAGCAGTGAATGACGTCAAAGTTGAAGGGAGATGTTGAGAGAAAACTGAGAGAAGTACTTGAGAGAAGTGTTATGAGAATGCAAATAGGTGCTGCTTGTAAACGAGATGGAATAGGTGCTTGTTTGGTTTTAAAAAGTAAGGGTATATCTGGTATTTCACATGTGGAAAAAGTCAACCATATAAAAGTTTTTAGAAAGAGGTCATCATAGAAAAGTTTTTTGTTTTTGGATTATTTTATGAAATTTTTCAGATAATTATAATTTGTAGACTCTCTACAAAACTTATTTTCATAAATATCTAAAGTTTTAGATATTTTCAATATAAGGATTTAATTAAAAAAGACAGAAATATTCTTTTTCATAGGTAGCCAGCGTGCATTTATTGCTATTTATTAGACAAAATTTTTCCATATTTTCCGAGCATTCTTAATGATGGAGAGAACTTTTAATAATATATATTAAATGTCGAAAATAGAATATGCATTTATTACAAATTATTATTTAGTTGATTTTTTTTTCATTTGCAACTAATGTGATTTTCTTTTTCATTTTCACGTATGAAGCTTCTTTGTTTTTTTTGAAGGATTCTTAGTTCTATTTTAAATATACATTAAAACATTGTGATAGATGTTTGAAAATATTTTAACTAAAATATGAAATATATCCCAATATATAAATCACAAATTGACTCGACTTTAGACATAAATAACAATTTATATCACGATATATATTATACATTGCATTTAAGTAACCAGAAATCCCAATAAATCAAATTTTAATAATAATTCTCTAATAGAAATGTAATTCAAAATTAATTTAACAACTTCAACATACCGCTGTATAATATATCATAAAATAGGAGTCTAAATAAAAAATCATCTTTCACACAAAATTATCAAATAAGAAAATATAACACAATATATATATATATAAGAATCCTACAATAGAGAGAAATATACTCATATATAAATCACAAATTAACTCAATATCAACCTAAATCACAATCTATATCGTACATTTCATCTATATCATAGTATATATAAACAATTCCAATAAATCAAAATTTAACAATAGTTAACTAACATAAATGTAATTCAAAATTAATTTAACAACTCAATATACCACAGTACATAAATTACAGATAGATCAATGTTCAACTTAAAACATATATATAAACAACGTATATATCATATAATAGGAACTCTAAATAAAAAATCATCTTTTAGACTAAAATACATATATCGCAGTATATATCATGACAAAATCTCTAAAAATCGTAGGGTTCCTTTGGCACCAAATCTGGACATTGAGGGTACCTTTCGTAGTACGAGGCGATGACACGAACGGACGTGCGGTTGATCTGAAGATCGGGCGTGCGACATGAACATTTATAGATTTGAAGATTGGACGAGCGACAGATGAACTATGTTGAAACATACTATTGTGCAACAGAAGTGACCAAGATCCATAAGTACTGTAATTCATTAATTTTGGCAGAAATGAAAGCATGCTTCAGCAGAAATAAATGGGTTTCAAGACATACCTTTGTAGAACTTCCTCAAAGCTTGAATCCAACTGCAAATTTCCTCTGAATCTTGTTGTAGACCACCTCAAGATCATCCATACTATCCTCTTGGTACTCTAGATTAAGTAGTGGGACTCAAAATAAGCCTGAATCAAGAGAATTTGGAGACAAGCTCACTACAACAACCCAGCGGAAGAACAACTTTCTTCTCTCGAATTTTCAGAAAAATTTGATCGGTTGCATCGTTGCAAAACACTTCAATCTCTTCAATATATTGCAGACACTCATGCAAAGAGATTTACTGCATGAGATGCAGCTAATGTTTGGATTAAATGAAGCTTGAAGATGTGGGTTGTTAGTGAGCTATTTGGAAGAAGACAATGGAGAAAATCAATTTTTCTGTATGTGTTTTTTCTTTCTTTTTCAATTTTGATAAATATTGATTTTATAAATCAATTCTTTTAATAAAATTAAAAATATTATTAATTTTACAGAATTAATTTCATAAATTAATTTTCTTAATAAAATTAATAAATATTTATTTAAATAATTTTAATTAATTTAATATCAATTATTAAATTAATTTTTACACAATTCCATCTTCAAATATTTAAATCATATTTAAATATTATTTCTCCAATTCTATTTAATTCTAATTTGAACACTTCAAATTAACTTATCACGCTACTCTAGAGCTAATCTATTTATGAGCTAGTAGGGGACTTCGTGGACCTACAGATCATGGGCTCTGACGATTCGAGATTAATTGGCTCGGCTAAACTCATTAGATCGATCTAACCCTCATCCGTTAACTAATGGGTGATTCCACTAAAGCCCATAACTGAACTCCCCTCACTATAGATATATTATGTCCACTCGATATAATAATGATTAGTAAGTTAACCCTTCACAGGTTGTTCGTAATAATGGCTGGGTCGAATCTTTGTTTTACCCCCAAAATTACCTCTTGTTCCATAAGGCCCATTGATCCCCTAATAAACAATTGATTTGTGATCCAATCAACAAATCAAATCCCTCTCGGGCCAATGAGAGGGTGATGCCTTTTGTTCAAGATCCAAAATCAACACTTGAAGGGAACAACCTATTTACTAACCCTAATCGGGTAGGAGTGAATTTCGTCTTGCACCCTATGTCCCTAGTTATTCATCCAATCTTATCCTCAAAATGGGAGGATTATTGAGCAGAGACAGTTGATCTACTCTCACCGTTTGCATGTCAAAGGATAATCTACAGGAGTTCATAGTTAGCTCAGGATTAAGGTTAAGTTACCTAGGTCATTGCTTTGAAATAATCAGTCTTAAACAGTAAATAGCGTTATAAAGTAAGAGTGACTCGTTTTGTGGTTCGATCTTGCACAAAACTCATTTGCACAGAACACCCTCACTCCTCATGTCCCAACATGAATGAATTAGGATCACTTCGTTTGTAGCACTTTACAACTCTTTGTAACAACTACAGAGTAGGCCGCATCCAATAGTGTTACCAGAATATGGCACCCAACCTTATTCATATACTATAGATCATTTTTACTATTTACTCGAACCTGATCCACTTGTATGTCTTCACATAAAGTTCAAGTACTCATGTAATTGTCAAGGGACTTAGGTTTATTGGATTTCTAAAAAAAACAATATATTCAATAGCAACTTATTGAATTTTCAGAATAAGTTCTACTGTTTACAAACCACGAGTTTTAGGACATAAAACCTAACAAACTAATGGAGGCGGCAGCTACCGGCGACAAACTGATGCAGACGATGTAGATTTTAGAGAGAGAGCCGTGTGAGTGAGAGTTTTCCAGAAAGAGAGAAACAAGCTCCCTCCCCTACGCAACGGTTTACGATGATGAAGAACGACGATAGACAAACTTGGGTGAGCAATGAAGAACGGTGACGGTTTGAAGAACAACTCTGGATGGTGAATGTTAAAAGATAGAGTTTCTTCCTAATTATTTTGTTTTCCATTATTATTTCCTTTTTGCTATTTTTCATTTGTGTATTCTCCTATATTGGTTTACTGATGTCTATTTATTCACCTTGTAGAAGGTTGATTATGTACTCTGAATTATCCTGATTTATTCAATAATATACAAATTTAACATGGTATCAGAGCTTCAGGTTTATTAGGGTTTTGTCTTATTGAAATCTAGCTATCACAGTCATATTTGTTCTTTGCCTCTATTGACCTCGATGGAGGCAGACCCAACGCCATTAAGGTTTTAGTATAGTTTTTTTGTCACGCACAGACCATCCCAATTCGCTAGACCACACAAACCTTAGCTCATCTATGTGTTCGCTACCACTTGTTTATTGCCGTTCACAACAGACCAGAATCTGACCCATCGACAAGAAAAATGTCCGATCAGGAGGAGTTAGGGGTGGAAACAGTTCGGTTCGATTTGGTTTAGTGGTCAAACCGAATCGAACCGAATTTTCTAATATGTGAAATCAAACTGAATTGATTTGTTGGTTCAAATTGAACTGACGGTTCAGTTTCAGTTTCAAATTCAGTTTTGGCATTTTAAAAAAATCTATGTTATATTTTTTTAATTAAAAAATGGTTCGATTTGGTTTGGTTTTAAATTTGGTTTTGTTCTTTAAATTAAAAATGGTTCGGTTTTAAATTCGATTTTACTCTTTTTAAAAAATATATATATATTAGTTAAAATGGTTCAGTTTGGTTTCAAATTTGGTTTTCGAAATTAAAATCGAACCGAACCGAAATAATTCAATTTCAAAATTTCTTCAAACCAGATTGAACCGAATTTTTCGATTTCACTAAATTTTCGATTCGGTTCGATTCGATTTTTAGAAACGGTTCGATTTTTACTGTTTGTATGACCACTTCTAGGAGGAGTAGCAGCGTCCCTTTTCATATCTGTTCACCACCGTTCAGTCCGTCCATTTGCAGATCCATAGATGTCCGTCGTTGCTCAATCCGTGCCGTCGATGGAATCTTCCTCGTTTCAGATTTCGCTCAATCCACACCGTTGATGTCCGTCTATCTCCGGTTCAAATCCGTCTGGTCCCATTTCACCCATCACACTCTATTTTGCCTAGACCGCGCTATTCCGATTTATTTAATAATATAAAAATTTGACATTGCTTCCCAAATCGCGCCAACAACCTGCTCCGATTCGCATCTCTATTGACCATCGATGACCTTTGATTTGCACCACTTCTCATATCCAAAAATCCATGTCATCCGTGTCAGATGCGCCACCTCAGAGCCTCAGATCCTCATTCTTCATCAACATAACATTTTATTTTCAAGCCCGGTTCACATTCCAAACTGGTTTGGTTCAATCAACCTAGTTCGGTTCAGTTAGTTTGGCTCGGTCCGATTCAGTCAGACTGGTTTGGTTCAGTGCAACCAATCTAATTAGTTTTCTGTAGATTAGTTTGGTTCAATCATTTTGGTTTGTTCAAGTTGGTCCAAATTGGTTTATTTGCAATTATGGCAAATCTCCTTTTGTACAAAGGTCTTTGTTCCATTTTCATATCAATCGTTCATGGGTTTTGTTTTTTAGATCTCTATATAAGGATCTTTGTTTTTAGCCCATAAGTTGTTGTAGGTTTTGTTATAGATCTCGATATGAGGATCTATGTTTCTAGCCCATAAGTTTTTGTTTCTGTTCTTCGTGGGTTTTTTTTCTAGTCTACTTTATGTTTTCGTTCTTCATAGGTTTCTTTTTCAATCCCAGATCTGATGATTTGTTTTGAAAGTTATCTTTACAAACTCAAGTTGTTTGTCAATTTATCACCTTGAGTTAGAGGAGAGTGGTAAAGGAAATTAGGGTTTATTTCTAATTATTTTATTTTTCATTATTATTTCCTTTTTAGTATTTTCTATTTATGTATTCTCTTTCATTGGTTTACTGATGTCTATTTATTCACCTTGTAGAAGACTGATTATGTACTTTGAATTATCTTAATTTATTCAATAATATAAAAATTTAATAGCGGGATAGAGAGTGAGAATCTGGGGGGTGGTGGATTGCATGTGGGAGGGATAGAGAGGAAGACTAAGAGAAGATGAAACTATTTTCTGAAAATTGATTTGAAAATATTTTTAAAATACTATATTTTTCTTAAAAAAGCATGTCTGCCTGTTCAGTTTCTCATTTATAAATCATGTAACTAATGGATGGTTAGGGTTTAATGGTAATTGTGCCCTTTTTTTTTTTTTTGTAATTTTATAAACCAATTACGTTCTTGTAAATAATGAAAAACTTGAATATAATTGAAATATAGGATATTTATTAGGGTCTTACGTGTTCTTATCCTAATACCTTTTTATGAATATTCAACTCTATATTTTGTTCTAGGACCACAAGTGGAGTATGGAGATTTGAACCTCTCGAATTTAAAAAATACGAAAATTTGTGTTGAGCTACACTTACGATGACATAAGATGACATTTGAATTTGTTGGAATGTCTTGAATATGTTATCTGGTATTTCAAATGACCAAGTACGGGGTCTTAAATTGAATTTGTATTTGAGATATTTAATTATTTATGGTTTATTTACGATTATGATTCTAGATTTAGAGAAATGTACTATATAAACTCTCTAACCCTAGAGACACTATTTTGTATTCTATAACATTCTCCTTAATAAAATTGTTCTCCCTCTATCCTGTAAATGCAACTAACACACTGTTAGTGACCCATGTAAATCTATGTGTCAATTCCTACTATTTTACGTTTTCTGTGTTCTTTATTTGTCAATTTCGTAACATAACTTTATAGCAATTAAAAGACAATTTATGTATGATTTGAAAACATTCATTTGGGAGGGCATTTTGGATACTTGCAAGGTACTTTTTTTTTTGTTGAAATTAAAATCGTGGAGATTTTTTATGTTAGGTAATTTTTTTTTATAATATAATTAAAGTATAAATTTAGTTTCTATAATTTAAAGAGCATTCTAATATTAGAATTTAGTCTTGTAATTATAAAAATTAGAACTTCATCTTTATAATTTGTTAAAACTTCATAGATAATCCGAAAATGTGAAAATTGTTCCTTTGTTATTGAGGTTATGCATCTCCCAAAGGTATAATATAGCTAAAACTATAAGGATGCACAACCTCCTCTAAAGTTCACTTTTAATTAGCAAGCTTTTCCCGGTATCTAATATTATATATGCACAGGTGTGACAATGTGAACTTTTAACATATAAAAGAGGAATCTCTTACAAAACAAGAGGAAGAAAACCTACAAAATGATATTACTAACAAATAACCTAACCTGTTAAAATATGGCCAAAGTAGTTTTAATTGGATAAAGTTCATCGAATAGATTAAATGTTCAAATATCTCTCCCCGAAATTATAACGTCCTATTTGTATAAAATAAAAATGATTTTTTAATAAATAAGTTTTGTATAAGGTCTCAATAACATGGCTAATAGATTTAGAAAAATCTCACCTAGTGGCTTTGAATTTTTTTAAAAAAATCAATGTTATTTTAATAAATATTAACAAAAATAGGACTAGGCTAAAACTATTGTAAAAAATAGAGTTGTGTAATCGTGGACTTAGTACATGATTATCCCTAAATCGTGTACCCGATACATGACTTCCTATAGAGCATGTGAATCTGCCACACCTGGTAGTGACCTAGCATGCACAGACTGCCACATGGACAGTCACGCAACGTTGACCAGGTAATCGTAGACGGGATCCACAATTACCCTAATTCGTGTACCGGTACATGACTTAGTGGTCCCAAATACACCCCACGACCATCTCCTTCCCTTTCTTCCCATCTGAAACTGTCCAACTTTCTTCCTTTCTCTCTCACAGCCACCAGTTCGACTGCCACCGCCGTCTGCTGATCTAGTTGCTGTCGCCATCCTTCTTGCCTCTGGTCTACCCTCCGCCGTAGGTAAATTTTTTTTTATTTTGTTTCCAATATATGAGATTGTACATAAAAGAATAGATTTTTCTCCATAGATTTACCATTTCATTTTCATTTGGGCTGATTTAAGTGTATGATCCATATGGATCACCTATTTTGTTTCCATTTGGGATGATTTAAATGTATACTCCATAGATCTCATATTTGGGTTGATTACTTTTTTTTTTTTTTTTTTTTTTTTTTTGTAGTTGAATAACATAACTTGGACGGTTATAACTTGGACCGTCAATTTTTTAAAGATTTTTTGGGCTATATCATAACTTATTTTTAAAGTGACAATTGAAAAATATTTGGACTGACTTAGAAAATATTTAGACTGATTTTTTAGATTTTTTGGGCTGACTTAGGAAAATATTTGGACTGTTTGGACTGGTCATAAAAGAAATTTGGACTGTTTGGAGTATTAATTTATTTGGATTGCTTAATAGAAGAAACAAACTTTTTATCGTATTAAAATACTTTTTGTCAACTATAACAGTTGTAAAAATTTGAGTAAATATGTTGATGCATCTTGAAGATTTAGTCATTCTTGAAATTGGAAATAATGAAGACAGTGATATTGAAGTAGAACTTGATGAGTTATTTGGAAACGATAGAAGTGGGAAACATAATCTTAAGTTGGTACCACCAGAGATGTTCACACAAATAAATTGGGAAATTACAATTCAACCTGTGAATAAGGGTCAACATTGGAGGAAAATAGTAGATGTGTAGATAATTCTAGTTTAATACAAAAAGGAATATTATTTGACAGTAAAGAAGATTTACAGCTGACTATAAAAAAGTACTACGTAACAGAACACTATGAGATTGTAGTTGTAGAATCAAATCAAGATATTCAACATGTGAGATGCAAACATTGGAAGGATGATTATGATTGGAGGTTATGGACATGTCGGTGTACAACTCATGTGTTTGAAATCATCAGACTTGAAGGGGATCACTCATTTTTGTACTAAGAATTGACACAAGATCATTCATAGTTTGATTCAAATTTTATGAATATCGAAATCCAAAATATGGTTAAAGATGATCCTTGGGTAACTGTAGCCTTACTCCAAAAGGCAATTAATAAACAATATGGGTATAATGTCAATTATAGACGGGTGTGGCAAGCCAAGAGAAAATCATTGATTGCTATGTTTGGTGAACGGGAGAAATCATATTAAGAGCTTCTGTATTGGTTGAGTGTTGTTGTTCATTACAATCTAGGAACACGATCAGATTGATATTTCTTTCTATCTGATGTGCTAGGTATGACTATTTTGGTTGAGTTTTCTAGTCCTTCGGTCCTGCAAGAGAAGGGTTCAAATATTGTAGGCCATTAATCCAGATTGATGGAACTCATCTCTATAGAAATTATAAGAGGAAATTATTGACCGTATTATTTATTGATGCGAACAGGCATATATTTCCCTTTGCTTTTGCTATTGCTGAAGACGAAAACTCGTCAAATTAGTCATTGTTTTTGTGTGCATTGCGTGAATATGTTACTCAACAAAATGGTATTTGCTTGATTTCTTATAGACATAAGGGTATTCTCGCTGCAATTAAAAATGAGGAAATTGGTTGGAGTGAACCTAGAGCGTACCTCGATATTGTCTTCGCCATGTTGCTAGTAATTTCTATACAAAATATAAATCGAAGCAACTGAAAAATTTGGTGTTTAAGGTAGGAAATCAACACCAAAGGCACAAATTCATTCGATGCATGAAAGAGTTGAAATAATTGAACTCTGAATTTGAATATTTTTCTGATATTGACTTGAAAAATGGACACAATCACATGATGATGGGTACCACAGTGGGTTGATGACAAGCAATGCAACTGAGTATATGAATGGTGTTTTCAAAGATGCTAGAATGTTACCTATTACTTCTTTGGTTAGGCTAACATTCTATCACATAATACTATATTTTGAATGTAGAAGACAAGAGATAAGTGAAGCACTCGACCGTGGGGACATGTATACATAATATGCCATGAGAAAACTTAAGAGGTGGGAAAAACGAGCATCTACACATACAGTAACATCTATTGACAGAGAAACTCAAACTTTTAAAGTACAAACTGACATAATTATGATTTCTCCCTATAAAGATCAACACACACAAGTTGTGAGCTTGAAAGAAGGGGCTTGTTCTTGTAATAAGTGGCAGTCATTCAAGATTCCATGCTCTCATGTAATTGCAGTTTGTAATTACAGACGTTTGACATACATACCTCTTATTGATGAATTCTACAAATTGTCCAATTTCAAGCAATGTTATGAAGGTTGCTTCCATCCAATACAACACTTAGATTATTATTGGCTGTAAGTTCTAAAACTCGCCGTTTGTAAAAAGATATTCTATTTGCAATAAAAATGTTATTGACGTTTATTCAAAAAGATTATTGTTGAATATGTAAATTGCACTAGTAAAGACTAAATCCAATAACAAAAGATCCATGGCTATTACATGAATACTTGAACTTTATATGGAGACATAAGAGTGAATCAAGTTCGAGTAAATAATGAAAACAGTCTATAGTGTACAAATAAGATTGGATACTTTATTCTAGTAACACTATTGGACCCAACCCACTTTGTAAATGTTACAATGGTTGTAAAGTGATAAAAATGAAGTGATCCTAATTCATTCATTTAGAGACATGCGAGTGGGGGCGTCCTATGCAATGAGTTTGCGTGAGATCAGATCTAGAAATAAGTCACTTTTCTTTATAACGACTGTTTATTGTTAAAACTGACTATTTCAATTCAATGACCTAGGTTAACTCGATCTTAATCCTGAACCAACTATGAACTTTTGTTTATTTGGGATTTTCCTTTAATCTGCATAGGTGGGAGTAGTTCAACAACACTACTCAATAAGCCTCCCGTTTTGGGGATAAAACCCGATAGATAGCTGGGGACATAGTCCTGCAAGAAGAAATTCACTCCTACCCAATTTAGGGTTAGCAGATAGGTTGTTCTCTTAAGTACTGATTCCTGGTCTTTAACAAAGGGGCCCCGCCCTCTCATGGTAGAGAAGAACATGGTTTATTAGTTGAACTATAAACTAATTGTTCAAATAGAGGATCAGTAGTGACTTAAAGAGCAAGATGTATTTACAGGGGTAAAACAATATTTTTGACCTAGCTGTAAATACAAAGGACCTATGAAGGATCGACTTAGTATGGTTAAATCAAGTCGACATAAATACATCCACAATGAGGAGAGTGCAACTACTGAGCTATAGTGGTATGTCTCGGTAGTTAACGAATATTGATTAATTCGATTTAAAGAGTTTAGCCAATTAATCTCAAATTGTTGGAGCTCATGACCTGTAGGTCCATAAGGTCCTTCTACTAGCTCGCAAAAGGTTAAACCTTGGATTAGAATATTCAGTGAACTTGAAATATTCAAATTCAAATATTAGGGTTTGGAATTTGAAGTGTTCAAATTCATTTTTAGGGTTTGGATAATTATATTCAATATAATTAACGTTTAATTTTGTTGTAATTAAACGTTAATTGGAGAGTTCAAAATATTTAAATATTGATTATATGAATATGATTCATGTTTAAAATTAGGTATTTTATTAATTTAATATTTGATATTAAATTATTATTTGTTTATTTATTTTATTTTAATTAATTAATTATTCAATAAATAATTTTTTAATTTATAAAGTTCAATTTCAGAATTGAATTTGATTTTAATGTAAAATTAAATTAGATTAAAAATCAAATTAAAAATGATTTTTTAATGTGGTTTACCCCAAATTCACTCTTTGTTAGTGACTTAATACACATTTTAACACCCATCTCACTCAGTAAATGCTAATTGAAGTGTCAATAAGTTGAATTAGTTAGTGCTTGCATGTTTGAACTTAATAAAAGTTTCAATATCTGAGTTTTGAAGCCGAATGCAATCTGAATTTGACAGAAATTCTACATAAAATGTTTTTGCTCTCAAATTCTCTCAAACCCATCTCAATCTCTCTCAATTCAGAGTTCCACCACTCAAATCCAAGGTTGTGAATAGTAAAGAAGATTTTTTTAGTGGTCTACTGCAGATTTGAAGGTCAAATTCGTGGGGAGCAGAAGGATTAAGGTGAGATTCTTCAAAGGTAATAAACTGAAACCCTTGTATGTGAAAAACCTATTTTTTAGCATGCTTTTGACTAACTTAAGTGTAATTAGAGTGCTTAATAATTCTGTTTGCTTCCGTGTATTGCATTTTTGCTCCATCAATTATTGGCCAGAATTATCATTTACTGAAATTCGTCCAAATGCAGACTTACTAAGGGAACAAGGTCATCCAAAAAGTACGTGCATTCATAATGGAATGGATTGGAGAGAGGCTAGCCAAAAAGTTCGATGTACAATTTGTAAGGGAGAAGGACATAACAAGTGTACTTGTCCACAACGTACATTAAGTGCTTTCTCTTCGAGCCGTTGATGACTTTATTATGTAATCCATTTTTTATGTAATGGAATTTTTATATAATGGATTTTGTTAAGGAATTGACTATATGTAATGTAATTTGAATTTCTTAGGTAATGGAGCCCGATCCTTTTAATCATGTGCAACTATATCAATAAAATGTCCATCATTCACAATTGATATGAGATATTTCTATTGTAGTTTTGGGTTGTCAGAGAAGGGAGGCATCTGCACAACATAATATCCCATTTAATCCACATATTACTCCTTATGTGCAATAAGCTGGTTTTCTTGGTGTTGCACATATTGGATTTATCCAACTTGATTGGCACCTCATTACTGTATTAGTAGAGTATTGGAGACCAGAAACCCACACATTTTACCTGCCTTGTTGAGAATGTACAATTACGTAGCAAGATGTTGCTATTCAGTTTGGGTTACGAGTGAATGGAGAACCCTTGACAGGTTTATTACAATATGATTGGAAAACTATTTGTGACGAGCTCTTGGGCGTTCTACCAGATAATCTTAAAAGCTCAAGATTGAGTATCCCGTGGTTAGCGTCCCAATTTCCAGAATTGCCTCCCGATGCTGACGACATCAGTGTACGTAGGTATGCATGAGTATACATTATGCAGCTTATTGGAGGATTTTTGTTTGTGGACAAGTTGAACACTTTGGTACATCTTATGTTTCTCCCTCTACTGTTTGATTTCGAGCATGTTGGTATGCACTCGTGGGGTGGTGCCTGTCTTGCATGGCTTTATAGAGAACTTTATCGGACTACTAATGCACATGCGTTGGAAATAACATGTCTACTGATACTACTGTAGGTATGGGCTTATGATAGATTTAAAATTATAGCACGACAAGTCTAATTATAGGCCCCAGGTCATTGTCCACTCAGTGCCAGGTATTATTTCATTTATATATTTATTCTGTTATCATTTTATGTAAGAATATAAATTAATTGTATTTTTCTATAACTTTAGATGGAGTAGTATATTAGCTGCCTCTGAATAGTCAGCAAATATGTTGCTAGTATACCAACAAATATTTGACAGACTGATGCAAAATCAGGTAACAAATCTATATATAAATTATTATTAAAAACTTTTTGGGTGTCAAATTATCCTTTTTTCTTTTTTCATATTAATTGGACGCCATATACACAAGATATTTAGTTATCACTACCTGATTACTGTCATGATGATCACGACATCTGGTTGACTGTTAGTCTTCTTATATGCTTCCATATAGTAGAGTGGCATCATCCAGATCATGTGTTGAGACAATTTGGTCTGCGACAAATGGTACCTTCGTTATGCTATACACTCCCGACACTGTACCAAATGGATTTAAAAGGTAAGTACGACCAAGTTTGACATCGAATTCATGCAGAATATATATCACACTGGTGTGCACGTCATGATCATTGTGCACAAGAAGAAATAGCAAATGGACCAGCTATATCAAATGACAATTTTTCCTGTTACGATTCAATCACGAGACGATTTACTACACCTAATGGCGCTTACTATTACTACATGGTAAGAGATTTATTATCTTACATTTCTCAAATATATGATATGAATATTATTTAGTATTAAATTTTTTTCATCGTACAGAATAATTTTGTCCAAGATGTACAACAATATTCATACAACATAATTTACCAGAGTTAGGTTCAATGTGTGACCAAACCTTGCTAAACGTAGAAAGTATCAATCAACAAATAAGACGACTCAATGTTGCTGACACTGATTGAAAACGTATTCATCGTAGACGACAACAACAATAAGGCGAAGCTAATTTAGAGGCACACGAAAACAACTCCCCTATGGGGTAAGCATTAGGAGGTCGTCTTTTACTTTATTTAAACTTCTATTTTGAAATTAAAGAACTAATTTCTCTTTTTCTAAAGTAGACTCTACCATATACACGAGTTCTATCTTTTCATTTGTAAAGAGACATACTACTCAGTCAGGCCAAAATTTTATTTCTAATATGACTACAAACTACACAACAAAATATATAACTAAGTTTAGTAGAAGAAATTTGTTAGATTTTTTTTTAAAAAAAATCAAAATCGAAAAAAAAAGAAATTGTCAAATTGTGGACCCTGTCCACGAGTTGACTTTGACCAAGTCCACCAGTACTAACATGGTGCTAACTGGATTAAAACATAATCATATACCGGGTACACGATTATCCTTGCCCCCAAAAGAACCCTATTTTTGTCAATACTTTGCATTCCAATACTATTTTTGAAAATTCTTTACCATCTATCCCATTTTTGTCATTAGTTTCAAAAACCACAATAATCTTGAACTTTATCCGGGGTTTGAGCAATTTTTTTCTCACTTAAGTGCATCTCAAATCGCACAAATCTATATGTAATTCTTTTCAATTGTACAACAAAAAAGTCAAAGATATTTTCTGAAAGTTTGTCATACATGACAATA
Source organism: Benincasa hispida (assembly GCF_027475165.1). Lineage (NCBI taxonomy): Eukaryota > Viridiplantae > Streptophyta > Magnoliopsida > Cucurbitales > Cucurbitaceae > Benincasa > Benincasa hispida. The sequence goes on from NC_143478.1 coordinate 31,218,200, forward strand.
TGTGATTGGACAATTTGATGGATTACATGAAGATGGGTGAAAGTTGAGATGGACCAAGTTTTTTTTTTTTTCACTAATATCTTCTTTTTGATTGCATGATTTGACAAGACATGGAGTAAATGACAAATATGTCAACTTTATAATAAGCATGAATATATTCTATGTTTGACAGGATAAGTTTGCCATATATTTAGGAATTAGAATTAGGATTCTTCCAAATAATCCATGAGGTATGAAAGTGAGGGGATATTTGGGTCCGAACTTCAAGTGGGTGGAGTGGGCTATAATGGTCTACTCTATATTTGGAGTTCCAATTATAATAATTCGTGTTTCCAATTATTATAATCTAGTATTATTAGTTCAAATCCCTCTTTATTAAGTGTTTACTGATTGTTACTGTATTTATTATTTCCTACTCATTTTTTGTCTTTTTGTTGTTGTGTTTATTATTTCCTATCCAGATTAAATAGTCTGCACCCTAAACACATATTATGATAATACAAACTAAAATAGTCTACACTCGGATACAGACTATTATAATTCACTAACAATAATAACTACTAACTATAAAAATAAACTCGATGTCCCAAACACTTCATAAAAGTTTTTAAAAGTCGGAGTGGTAAGATTTGGATCAAATATTTCTTAGAAAAAGGAAAAGGGATTTGGAATAAATAGGCAATAAGGTAAAGAAGGGAGCTATATCAAAACACATTTCAGGACCATCATTCTTTACAAACCATGGACCGCCATTATCAACAACATTAACTTTTTTTCCCTTAAAAAAGTAAAAGTGTAACTTGTTAATAAGAAGAATATTATGACAAGACCTTCTTGGAGAAATTAAATCCCTCTTTCCATTCCATTACTTGGTTTTCAAAAGTTAAAAGCATATTGGGGATTTTTCCCGATTAGAGAATGAATTTTTTTTTTTTTTGGAAAATATCTCTATTTATTTATTTATTCTGGAAAGAAATATATTTTTGGTCAATGAGTTTTCAAGAATAGGTATATTTGGTCTTCAATGTTTTAAATTGGCTAATTTGTCCTTAAGTTTTCAAGAATAAGTTTAAAAAGTCCCTCCTTTTAATAAAATTATTAAATCTAATCATTAAATTGACTAAATGCCAACATGGTAAGATGACATGGAAAAAAAATTATATTTTTATTATTTTTCCTCTTCCCTCTTCTCCTCTCTCTCATTTCCCTACCCTCTCTCTCCCACCTCTCATCTTCTCTCTCTCATTCACAGCCAAAATATCAAGCAATCCCATCAATTCCTCTCTTACTTTGATGCTAATTAAAAAAATATTTTAAAGATTTTTTTGATAGGTGTAGCTGCATTTCTTTTAATTTTGATTGTGAACTTGTATCTCCATTTGGTTTTGTCATGCTGCTATTAGTTCATATTTCCTTCTTGTATAGAGTCTCAATATATATGGAGTATTATGCAATTTACATCTAGCTGGAATGTAAGTGCATTGGTTTGATTTTTGTTGTATACAAATTTTGTTTTGGGTTTGTTTCAATTCTGAATAAGATGGTGAATTTAGGATTTTGTGGAGAAAAACATTCAGTGAATGTGAGATTCAAATTTCCATACTATACTCAGTGAGGTCAAAGCTTGGTAGTTTGTGGCTCTTAGCCCTTGCTTGGTTCGTGGAATGTGAAGAAGGGGTTGTTACTAAGCAACAAGAAGCGAAGGGGGCCATGTGTTTGAGAATTAGATGAAGAAAATTGAGGTTTTGCCTAAGATGGACAAATTTGCCAGAGAAGATGAGAAGATGGACAAATTTGTTTAAACCAGACAGAGAAGATGAGAGTAGGGAGAGAGAGAAGTGGGAAAGAAGAGAGAGGAGAAGAGACAAGAGAAAAAATATTTAAAATATAATTTTTTTCTATGTCATCTTATCATATCAACAACTAGTCAATTTAATGATTAAATTTAATAATTTTATTAAGTAGATGGACCTTTTAAGCCTATTTTTGAAAATTCATGAATCAAATTGGCCAATTTGAAACATTAAGGACTAAATACACATATTCTTAAAAATTGAGGGACAAAAAAAGTATTTTTCTCTTTCTTGTTTATAATTATTTTATTTTTTGTGTTAAATATTAGAGATTGTTTCTATTTTTTTTAAATTTTAATAATTGATTTTATAATATTATATATTAAAGTGTGATTGAAGTAAAAGCAAATAAATTCTTGCGGGGGAATTTTTCTCTCTTAATTTTAAATCATAATTGTCTTATTAATTCTCTTAGTATTTTCACCTATTTGATAAACATTTGAATTATATTTTTAAAACAAGAATAAGTTTTTTTTCTTTTTTTCTTTTTTACTTTCCAAAACATAGATTTAAATTTTGATAAGTTGTTAGAATGTTATGATAAAAACATGACATTACAAAAGCTCAAATACAATTCCTCTCAATTTGATACCAAAAAGTTTAAAGTTCTTAAGTTGATCGATGATTAAACAATCTAAACATAATTTAACTGACAAACATACATTCTCAATCAATATGTTAGAGGTTCGAACTTTCATATTCTTTGCCAAATCTCCAGACATTTTGTCGAAAGAGCATCTCTTAACGAAAATACAATTTCATTATGGGACACCATTTTTTGTTACCATATATGAGTGTTATTAGTTGTAAATTTGAATATTATTAGCTGTTAATTATCCTTAGTTTAGGCTATTTAAACTTTCCTTAATTATTCTATTTGTTAATATATTAACCCTTGTATTCTACATTGTAATTTATCTGATCATTAATAAAATATTCATTTATCGACATGGTATCAGAGCGGGTTTTAACCTAGCTCCCATTTCGCCTTTTCAGTTAATCATCGTCTACCGCCGACCTGTTCAAGTGAAGACTAGATCGGCCCGTCTCCCGCGCTCTGCTCACGCCCACATTCAGGTCTGCCCACTCGGTCTCCAGATCCAGTCAGACCTGTCCTTGTCCTTGTTCGTGGTATAGTTGATCAGATCTGAGAGATCCTCGCCCAAACTCGACATTCCGATCAGACCATACCTGTTCTTCCCATCGACGTTCAGATCCAGTTCCGACATTCAGATCTGGCATGTCTCAGCCCATCCAGTGCCGTTGTGACTCGCTCACACTAGATCCAGCGAGTCTCAACCCAGATCCAGAGCGTCTCAACCCATCTAGCATAGCCACAACTCGCTCACACCAGATCTGCTTGCGTACACCATATGTCGTCAAACCTCCCACATATTAGTGCTCTATAGATCGTGTTATTCCAGATTCGTGCTAATTCTTACTTGTGAAATTAGAAGACCAAAACTAAGAGAGGTCTCAACCAGTTGTGGTTTGCTTAAACCGGTCTGGATCGATCAAACCTAGTTGGTTTAGTTCAATCTGCTTTGGCTCAAGTGTTTGGTTGGTTTAGCTGGTTTAGTAAAGCTTATTTTGGTTCACTTGTTTGTTTTGATTGCATTAGTTTATCCACTTTGGTTAATTCAACTATTTTCTCTTATAATGGCAAAATATTATGAGTCACTTCCCTGCAAAAATTGTGCATTACTTGGTCATAAATGTATTAATTGTCCTACAATTGAGTGTAGGCATTGCCACAACGGGGTCATATTTTGGACAATTGTCCTACCTGACCACCTCGACCCTTGGATAGATCCACCAAACCAATAAATTTATCTAACGCTAGTTCTTCATTTGTTTTGAAGCTGCCTCTTCCTCTAGTGACCCTTCTTCTCTTAAGTTTTCAATCAATACCATTCTACACTTATGAGAAAAGGTAATTTTCTTGAACTCCTCTACTCTTGTAGCCAAATCAAGTACTTCTTGACATTTTAACTCTGCTTGTTGTAATCATGTGACCTCTGAAATTTCACTGATGCTTTCTCCTACTCTTGCCCCATCTTTACCCTCCATTTATGTTGCTAATGGAAATTACATGTGAAGGAACTCTTGTGAGGAGAAACTTGAGCAGAAGTGGATCGACCAAATTCCATTAATTATTGAACACAAAATTTACAGTAAACATACAAATAGATATGCATTCAAAATTAAATTATAGCATACATTTAAAAGAAAATGAGTTTCAAGAAACCTTACCTTTAAAGAATCATTCTTCACGTTTCCCTCGAATAATCACGAACAACTTGAAGACCTTCTTCAAGAATTTCTCAAACCAAAACCCGGACACAACCACAATGCTACCTTGGTATTCTCGGGGTGATAACCCAGGAGTGGTGGGCTCTGACTATTTTAGTTGAGAGGGAAAGGTTAATGTGTGGAGGAAGAAGACTGAGAGCTATCACACAAGAAATCACATAACTTTTCTGTAACTCTCTCAATTGTTCAAGACTCTGGAAAAACGTAAAGGAAGAAGAAAAATAATTTTTCGTTAATTCCTTTTGCCATAAAAACATAACCACCAACTAAAGTGGGTGGAGAGAAAAGATGGGGAAAGGAGTTATAACTCCCTTCCTTATTATTCAAATAATAAAAATATAATATAAATAAATATGATAACTAACTTATCATATTATATTTATATTAAATTATATGTTATATCAAATATAACATATAACCTATAGTTTTAATATTGTATCACATATAATATAAACTATAATTTTCTTTCCTCTATTTTATGACATTTAATATAAATCATATTTATATTAAATTTAACAACTATGAATCTCATTCATAGAAAATATATTTGAATCTCATTCAAACATTTATTTCCTCCCATTAAGCTTTAATATATCAAATACATTATGACAATTATATCACATAATTGAAATATTTAATTATATTATATATAATTAAATCCCTCTATTAATTTGAATAATTCAAATTAATCCAAAAACTGATTCTCAATTAATCTTTTTGAGCTATCAAAGGGACCTTATGAACTTGTAACTTGAAACTCAAACGGTACATGGATTATTAATTAAACTCTTTAATTACATTATTCACCATCCGTTTATTGTCGAACACTCCACTAAACACCGACTGCTACACTCTTCGCACTACAAATATATTTTTGTATCCATTGTATATAACCAATCAACCGTATAATGACCCTTCACAAATTGCTCGTAAGTACAACTAGGCATATTTACTGTTTTGCCTCTATAGTTACATCTAACTCCTTAAGTACCACTGATCCCTCTAATGAACAATAAATCATAGTCCTACTATGACTAAACCCCTCTCGGACAAGGAGAGGGTGTGGCGCCACATTGTTCAAGACCCAGAATCAGCTCTTAAGGAGAAATTGATCTACTTACCCCTACTGCGGGGAAGGAGTGAATTCCATCTTGTGTAGCTGTATTCCCAACTCCCCAATCAGAAAAATCCCCAAAATGGTAGGCTTGTTGAGTCGGAGATCTGACCACTCTCATCCATACAAATCAAAGGACCACCCTCATAGGCAGAAGTTCACAACTCACTCAGGATTCAGGTCATGTTACCTATGGTCATCCTGGTAAAATGTAAATCTCTATTATGAGCGGTATTATATAATGAGACTAAACATTTTGTGGTCCGGTCTTATTGATAGTTGGTAGAAATGCAAGCTATTGTAGCCTTTTACTTAGAATTATGAGAACTAACAAGCAGAATATGCATTGATAATACTAAGAATTTATGTGAAAAATGATCTTGCGACGATTAGCACTAAAAATCCTTGCTAACCCTATATCATGGGTTATATGGTGTCAAAATCTCTATTTTTGTAGCTATCGCAGGAATCAATCGTATACACTGAAGCCAGACCATCACAAAGTTGATCACATGCGTTGATACCAGATCATTGCAAAGTTGATCACATGGATGTTGTGGCTATAGGGTAATAACCATGATAGAAGGGTGATTGCAAGGTGGGTAGAATGCGTTGGTACTTCGGAAAAACAAGCATGAACGCATACTTTGGGAGTATCAAAAGGATAAGATGATATTGACATTTCACCTACCGCACCGAAAGTGGCAGTGATTCGGAGCGGGACCATTAATGCTGTCGACGATTGAGCTCTATAAATAGAGCCTTAGAGCCCAAATTCAAGGCATCCGAGCTTCTGCCTTAAGGCAGATCCTTGTGATCACAGATGAGAGCGTGAGCAAGACATTCTTTGAGAGTTCTTCATTCCTTCAATCCATTCCAAGTGACGACCGGAGATTTGCCGAAGATAGAGCTCGAGAGAGACTACTCCACCGCCCATCCATGGCACCACCGGCAGCCTTGACATACATCTGATGGAAGCAAGAGATTGCCTACATCTAGCCCTCCACCTTTCTTCTTATCTTTGTATTGTATTACATTTTGGCTTAAGATATTAATACACTTTGTAATCAACATATCTCTTTATTTCCTTTGACACCATCTTCATTATCTTCTTCTTTGTCATCGTTTACCTTCATCGTTTAGTTATCAAAAGTGGTCGCATACTCAATCGTGTAGCCTAGAGATAGAACGCATGTAGCAACCCAACGAAAGGTGTAAGTTGTGCGAATATAGCGAGTCAATCCTCTTTACTTAGTGTGAGGCTATTGCAATGCTTGTCTATGAGCTGTTTAGCCATGACTAGGCCCGAGAGGGTAAGTAGTGGAACTCACTAAGCAAAGTAAGCAGTATTCCTAGAGATAGGAATATTCTTATGCTCAACGCAACCATGCATTATAGAGATATAAGCATGTGGCTGACCACTGAAAGGTGTGCGACGCATTAATGTGGCGAGCTGGGATTACCCTTGCTATCAAGCTTAATGATGCGATGAATTTATCCCCTCTACCATTCTATTTATTTCTCCATGCATCTTATTACGTATTAACAGTTGCCACATCTCTACAAATTCTCATAGTCATACTTCCATTGCTCAATCTGTTTAGTTAGGAGTAGGAGTAGCGCATAGTCTTTTAACTTCTTTTTTTCTTTTATTCATCGCCTTAAATGCATTGCTTCGCAACATTTAGTTACAAGTCCCTGAGTTCGACCTCAGATCATTCCAAAAAACTTGCGTTCTCTTCATACTTTGCGAGAAAGTAAGAAAACTTGTGGCAGAAACGCATGGTCATCGCATATATTCTTAAACATATATTGCATATTTCTTAGTCCAACGCATGACCATCGACACATGAAGATCAACACATAGCATAAAACATGCATTGTATATTTTTCTCGCATCACTTATACAAACTCTTTTGTATAGAATATCCCCGCTCGCATGTCTAATACATAAATGATTAGGATCAGATCATTTGTAGCACTTTGAAACATTTGTAACACCTACAAAGCGGGCCATACTCATAGTGTCCCAAGTATAAGGTACCAAGCCTTATCCATCTACTGCAGACTATTTAGGTTATCACTTAATCATGATCTACCTGTATGTCTCCACATCCATGTTTGAGTTACAATGATAACCTTGGATGTTAGTTTATTAGTTTGTAGTAATGCAACTAAAATATCACATATTTTATAGACAAAGTGAATAAAATATCACATATTTTTTTTATCACATAAAGAGTTTGTTCATACAATGTGTACAAATAATAGGACCCTACGAGATTTAGGACATCAGCCTCAACAATCTCCCACTTGATCTAAAGCTAGTGGGGTGTACAATATAATAAAATTACAAAGTACACAAATAATAAACTAGGGCATAACACGACTAGTACAATATCTCCCACTTGCCTAGTTCAGTTGTGGTCTATCTCATAAACCCATACTCTGCAGGTGACCCTCAAACACTATAGACGTGAGGGCTTTTGTAAACGAATCAACAATGTTGCGCTCCGAAGCTATCTTTGTGACAATTATGTCCCCTTGATGCACAATCTCTTGGATAAGATGATACTTTCGCTCTATGTATTTGCCGCCTTATAACTATTAGGCTCACGGGAATTGGCCACAACACCACTATTATTAGAATAAAATGTGATGGACTTTGACATATCTGGAATAACTTCCAAATCAGTCAAGAATTTTCTGAGCCAAACAGCTTCCTTAGCAGCTTCACAAGCCACTACATACTCAGCCTCCATGGTGGAGTGCAGGTGCTTCGCCATACTACTACCCTTTCGTTAAGAGTGAACTCTGATCCTAATGTAGATTTCCTAGAATCCTTATCAGACTGAAAATAAGAGTTCGTAGATCCTGTAAGGATTAAATCCTTAGAATCATACATAAGCATGTAGTCCCTCGTTCTCCATAGATACTTGAGGATATTCTTAACGACTGTCCAGTGATATAATCTTGGATTAGATTGATATCTATTGACTATCCCCACTATGTAGCAGATGTCAGGTCTAGTACATAATATTGTATACATCAAACTGCCCACGACAAATGCATAGGGGATCCATATCATCTCCTCAACCTATTGAGGTGTAGGACACTATTCTTTAGACAATGTAACTCCGTGCCTGCAAGGCAATAAGCCTCTCTTAGAGTTTTGCATCGAATACTTGACAAGTATCATGTCAATATATGACGCCTGAGACAGTACTAGCATTTTGTTCTTTCGATTTTGAAAGATCTGAATACCCAAAACAAACTGAGCCTCTTCTAAATCTTTCGTTTGGAATTGTGTCGCTAGCCAGTTCTTAACTGTAGTCAGTAAACCTACATCATTCAGAATGAGTAGGATATCATCTACATACAACACTAGAAAAAACTCCTGAATTGTTGATGATCATCTTGTATACACAAGGCTTATCAACATTTTGATCAAAGCCATAAGATTTGATCGTAGTATCAAACCTTATGTTTTAAGATCGAGATGTTTGTTTCAATCCATAAATGGACCGATTTAGCTTGCAAAATTTTTTCTCTTAACCTTGGATTATGAATCCCTTGGGTTGCACCATATAAATGGTCTCCTCAAGATTTCCATTCAGAAAAGCAGTCTTAACATCCATTTGAAAAATCTCATAATCATAATATGAAGCAATGAACCGGATAGATTTAAGCATGGAAACAGGCGAGAAAGTTTCCTCGTAGTCAACTCCCTCAACCTGGGTATAACCCTTTGCCACCAGTCTAGCCTTGAAGGTTTGCAACTTCCCATCATCACCCCATTTTCTCTTGTAGATCCATTTACAACCTATAGGTTTAATCCCATCAGGTTGACCTACAAGATCCCATACGAAATTGAAGTATATAGACTCCATTTCGAGATCCATGGCTTTGATCCATTCATCTCTATCAACATCCTCCATTTCCTTCTTGTAAGATAATAGATCCTCAACTTTGCCATCAGCTACCATAGCTAGGATTTCAGTTAAACCCATATAGCGAATAGGTGGGCTCGCAACCCTCCCACTACGTTGAGGTTCCCTCAACACTTGAGGTGGATTTGACCTACTAGATGAACCTATTTCAACAACTCTTATTGAGGTACTAGGCTCTTCAACAACTCTTGTTAAAGATTCAGTAGTTTCTTTGCAAATCTCATTCAACACAATTTTACTTCTGGGTCTGTGCTCCCTTATGTGGTATTCTTCAAGAAAAGTAGTATTTTTCGATACAAATACTTTTTTTCCTTTAGGATCAAAGAAATAACCACCTCTCATTCCCTTGGGGTAGCCTACAAATAGACATAACCGTGAACGTGGTACCAATTTCTTATGATTAGCCTCAAGCACATGTGTTGGGCAACCTCAGATTCTGAAATGACGTAAACTAGCTTTACAACCATTCTATAACTCCAAAGGTATTCTGGAAACACTCTTGGAGGGAATGCAGTTCAGGATGTACGTTGCAGTCTCCACTGTATAGCCCCAAAATGAGTCAAGTAAGGAAGTGTAACTAATCATAGACCGAACCACATCCAACAGGGTTCAATTTCTCCTTTCTGATACGCCATTTTGTTGAGGTATACTAGGTGCTGAGAGTTAGGATACTATTCCATGTTCTATCATATAGTTCTGGGAAGTTAAATCCATAAATTCTCCACCTCGATCAGATCGAAATGTTTTAATCGTTCTATTTAATGCATTTTCAACTTCAGCCTTGAAGTCTTTGAACTTTTCAAAAGATTCAGACTTATGTTGCATCAAATAAACGTACCCATATCTTGACTAATCACCAGTAAAAGTGATGAAGTATTCATAACCTCCCTTAGTTTTTACATTATTTGGACCACAGAGGTCTAAATGTACTAGTTCTAAAGGTTCTTTGGCCCTATGACCTTTTCCAGTAAAAGGCCTCTTAGTCATCTTGCCTTCAAGGCATGACTCACACACAGGTAAAGAATTTTCTTCTAACTCGTTTAGAAGTCCATTCTTCACCAACCTCTCAATCCTATTGAGATTAATGTGTCCTAGTCTTAGGTGCCAAAGTTGGGCATTTTCCTTAGGAGAAATTCTAAGTCTTTTATGTTGAGTTACAATAGTTTTAAACATCTCTATGTTATGGAGGGTATACGCATCATTCAAAATGAGATTTTTTTTTGTAAAGTTAACCGGAGACCTCCCATTGCCACAACTAAGACGACGTTCCCAGTTCTAACTCACATCTTTTTCTCACCAGCATCAAGTTTCCACCAAGAACTAATTCCCTAAAATGAAGAACAAACATAGTTAATGGCCCAGAGTAAAAAATCTAGACAGAATCATCATTCTCCATTAAACAAGTTTATAAGACAAGCAAATCACATTTACCTTGTTGGCCTTCTTCTTTTCTGCCAAATATCTGGGGTAGTTCTTCTTCCAGTGCCCATCTTGATTGCAATGAAAACAATTTCCCTTGTCAACCCTGACAGATTGTCTACCTCTTGGTGCAACAACTCTTGGGTTAGCAGCAGCCTTCCCCTTTCCCCCCTTCTTCTTCTTTCACTTTTTGGTGCCGGAGGAAGAAGGTATAGACTTAGTTCTAGAGGTCGAACCTTTTATGAAACTTTTTGGAAGATGAAGCAACATTTTCTTCACCCTTCTTCTCCTTGCTTTTCAACAAGGATTGGAAAGTCTGCATCTAGTTGAGCAGGGTAGTCAGATTGTAGTCAATCCTACTCAGAACAGCATTTCTACGGAAGTGCAGGAAACTTTCAGGTAAAGATTCTAGTATGATTCTAACCTTGCTGGCCACATCGACTCGTGACCCGTTCATCTCTACCACATTGAAGTGGATCATCATGTCGAAAACGTGTTCTTGAACAGATGCCCCCTTTTGCATACGAGCATTGAAGGTGTACTTAAGAGCGTCATGCCTGAGCTGTGCAGACGGTTGTTCGAACATTCCCCTCAGGGACTTCATGATCTCACGAGTTGTGAGCATGGACTCATGCTTTTTAACCAAGACTTCGTTAAGACTTGCCAAGATATTTGCTCAGGCCTTCTCGTTTGCCCTTGTCCAATGATCGTATGCTTTCTGAACATTTCGAGGAGAATTAAGAGGTTGAATGGAAGGACACTCCTCCATCAGGACAAAATGCAGGTCATTGATGATTAAAACAGTGTTGATCGTGTTTTTCCAGGTAGCATAGTTCTCGCCCGTTAATTTATCAGCGACAAGTAAACTAAGTGTAATGGTAGCCATTTTAAATTTGCTAAAAAAGAACAAACTTAATTTAGTCTACTTGCATTAAACCACTTTTAAGAAAATCAATCAAGTTTTAGCAAAATAGTCTAGTGTACCCTAAGTGACATCTATTTTGCAATGATGCTTCAGTGAGGCAGGACAAAAGTCCCATAGGGTGATCAAGTGTCCCTTCACTGAAATGAGACATTTTGAACCATTAGACAGAAACAACCCCTTGTAACTGTAACTAATAGTCACCATAGTTCGGTCCTTGTTAACATCCTTAACAATTATGTATAAGTGTAATCCCTCATTTTAGGTTCTAAAGTCTCGCCCCAATGAGCCAACAGTAGGGAAAAGCCGATTGGAACAAGAGACTAAAGCAACCCTATCCATTTTTGGAGATCAAATAAAGCGTCGCGCAATACAACCATCCTTTAGGGGGACACCCATGATGCCACGAGGCGATGCATGAAACTTTATTCAACCTAATGAGAGAGACCGAGGGATGTGTTGTCATACGTCTCGCTCTTACTTATTATAAACAATCTCTCCATTCACTTTGTTATTAACCTACCCAAATGCCACCCATAGGGGGACATCCATGGTGCCTTGAGATCGAGAGTAGATCTCACGGTGTGAACTTTTAGGGAGAAACGTGTAGAGGCAAAAATGAAGTATCATTTACTCCATTTTCCTCCCACTGAGTGTTCTACTTAGGGTTAATTAACTTAGGAAAATCTGGCTACTGATTTTATCTAAGTGTTTGTTTAATTTACTAAAAAACAACTCTTGTCTTTGATGATTAAACAACTTTTATTTAAGTCCCATTAAACTCTTTAATAGACTTGCATCAAACTTGTATGCATGTAACAAATTTATCTAATTCACCTTTCCAGGTAGGTTCCCAGGCAGGGGTGCGGCGTTTCTATTGACTTAAGTACCCCAGCCTAGCCAGACCCCGCCTTAGACAAAATGTCCCTTATAGATACATTTGTTGCATATTTAATCTTTTATTAGGAATCAATTTAATCCTATTAAACTGATTTAAAAGATTAAACTTAGATTTCTAATCTCATTAGAAATGTGATCTTAGGTCTATCTCAATCAAATTTTAAAACAATTTAAAAAAATGATTATAGCCTAAGGTTTGCATGCAACTCTTTATTATTGATTTTAATTCTAATTTCATTTATTATAACAATTATAAGTAAAAGAACCAATTAAAACCAATCATTGCATGCTAGACATACATAAGGTAATGTCATGCTTCATGTAATGTTCATTCATTACTAATATATAACTAAGTAATGAATCATGCTATAGCATACATTCCAAACAAACATTCAAACTAATATTATAATACTTATAATATATGCATGGATATGCTATAATGCATGCATACATATACTATAACTCTTATATTATATGATGCATAAGCATGTTTTATGTAATTTAAATCATGCATACTAGTATATTATAACAATTATAATATAAAATGATGCATAAAAATAAATGCATAACCTCTGGTGGGTCTTAAAACTATATGGCATACATTATGACATATAACAAAAACACACATCATATGTATATTTGTACTAAAAGTTGATAGACTGGGATAGAACCTCTCTAAACAAGAAATTAAAAGGCTAACTATTGCAAAATTTTGAGTCAATCAGTTCGGTACAGGTGAACCGGGTCTTGAACTGCTCGACCCAAATCGCTCCTCAAAGAACACCTTGCAGTTGATCGTGTAGCAAACGAACCATGCGTTGAGTAGCTATGCGACGAGCGTGAAATACTATGCGATCACATAGCTAATAACTATGTGATGAGCATGATAGTCTACGCGATTGTGTAGCACACAAGCATGCCTCGAGTATCCAACACTGTGCGATCGTTCAACAAGCTAGTGCCTATGCGATCATGTAGCCAACGCAACACGATCATGTAGCAAACTTTACATGATCGTGTAGCATTAGCTATGCGATCGATTAACAAATGCTACACGATTATGTAGTATATTCTTGATGATTTTTCAAATTCTATGCGATTGTTTAGCAAATGCTATGCGATCGTTTAGCAAATGCTACACTCCCACTGTCAATGGCTATCGATACTTTGTTTTATTCATTGATGATTTTTCTCGCTTTACTTGGATGTATTTTCTAAAGAATCGTTCTACCTTATCTCAAGTCTACATTGATTTTACTAAGATGGTTCAAACACAATTTTCTCAAACCATCAAAGTCCTTCGTACAGATAATGCAATGGAGTACAATGACTCATTTTTCTTCTTTTTTTTTTTTCCAGTCAATAAGGCACTCTTGTTCAACGCTCATGTTCCCATACTTCTCAACAAAATGGTCGAGTAGAGCATAAACATCATCATATTTTGGATTCTATCCGTGCTCAACTTCTCTCTGCTTCTTGTCTTTGGGGTGGAGCTACTCTCACTTCTTTTTATGTCGTCAACCGTCTACCTTCCTCTATTCTTCAAAACATTTCCCCTTTTGAATGTCTCTACGGTACTTCTCCTTCTTACCCTCATTTTAAAGTTTTTAGTTGTGTCTGCTTTGTACTTCTACACTCTCATGAGCATACAAAACTTGAACCTCGTGGCCATTATGTTGTTTCCTTGCCTATAGAATTGAGCATAAAGATTAATAATATATGATATTTTTATTTACTTTGTCGATGAAACATATGATATTTTAGTTACATTAACCACAAACCATAAACTAACATCCAAGGTTATCTTTGTAACTTAAACATATATGTGGAGACATACGGGTGGATCATATTTAAGATGGGTGGATCATATTTAAGTGATAACCTAAATGGTATGTAGTAGATGGATAAGGCTGGGTACCTTATCTTGGTGATATTATAAGTATGGCCTGCTTTGTAGGTGAGTGCTACAAATGATTTGATCCTGATCATTCATGTATTAGACATGCGAGCAGAGATATTCTATACAAAGGAGTTTATATAAGACCAGACCACAAAATGTTTAGCCTCATTATGTAACGTCGTTCATAATAGTGACTTGCATTTCACTAGGATGACCATAGGTAACATGACCTAAATTTGAGTGAGTTGTGAACTCCTGCTTATGAGAGCGGTCATTTGATTTGTATGGGTGAGAGTGGCCAGATCGCCGACTCAATAAGCCTACCATTTTAGGGATTCGTCTGATTGGGGAGTTGGGAACACCGCTACACAAGATGAAATTCACTCATTCCCTGCATTAGGGGTAAGTAGATAAATTGCTCCCTTAAAGGGTTGATTTCAGGTCTTGAACAATGTGGCACCACACCCTCTTCTGGTTCGAGAGGGGTTTAGTCATAGTAGTACTATGATCTATTGTTCATTAGAAGGATTACTGGTATTTAAGGAGTTAGATGTAACTACAATGGCAAAACGGTAATTATGCCTAGTTGTACTTACGAGCAATTTGTGAAGGGTCATCGTACTATCGATTGGTTATATCCATTGGACACAAAAATATATCTGTAGTGCGAAGAGTGCAGCTGTCGGTCTTTAGTGGAGTGTCCGACAGTTAATGGATGATGAATAATGTAATTAAAGAGTTTAATTAATAACTCATGTACCGTTGGAGCTTTAAGCTACAGGTCCATGAGGTCCCCTTGGTAGCTCAAAAGATTTAGTTTAGAATCAATTTTTGGATTAATTTGAATTGTTCAAATTAATAAAGGGATTTAATTATATATGATATAATTAAATTATTTCAATTATATGTGATATAATTTCATAATGTATTTGATATATTAAAGCTTAATGGAAGGAAATAATGTTTGAATGAAATTCAAATATATTTTCTATGAATGAGATTCATAGTTGTTAAATTTAATATAAATATGATTTATATTAAATGCCATAAAATAGAGGGAAAAAACTTAGTTTATATTGTATGTGATACAATATTAAAACTATAGGTTATATGTTATATTTGATATAACATTTAATATAATATATATATATATATATATATATAATATGACAAGTTAGATATCATATTTATATTATTATTATTATTATTATTTTGATAATAAGGAAGGGAGTTACAACTCCCTTTTCCCATATTTTCTCTAATGTGGGTGGTGGTTATTTTATGGCAAGGAGAATAAAAAGAAAGTTATTTTCTTCTTCTTGAATGTTGTTGGTTGAACGATTGAGAAATACAAAAGTGTTCTGTATACTTTGTTTTGAGTATTAGAAGTTCTCAATCTTCTTCCTCTTCAT
This sequence comes from Benincasa hispida, assembly GCF_027475165.1. Classification (NCBI taxonomy): domain Eukaryota; kingdom Viridiplantae; phylum Streptophyta; class Magnoliopsida; order Cucurbitales; family Cucurbitaceae; genus Benincasa; species Benincasa hispida. Next base: position 31,233,983 of record NC_143478.1, read on the forward strand.
TAAGTTTTCCCTTTTAATCAAAATAGCCAGAGCCCACCACTCCTGGGTTCTCACCTTGAGAATACCAAGGTAACGTTTGTGATAGTATCTGGTTCTGTTGGAGGTTTATCTTGAATAAGGTCTTCAAGAAGTTCGTGATTCGTTCGAGGGAAAACATGAAGAAAAGATCTTCAAAGGTGAGGTTTCTTGAAACCCTTTTCTTTTAAAGCATGCTGTAATTTAGATTTAAATGCATATCTTATTGCTTGTTTATTGTAAAAACTTTGTATTCAATAAATTATGGAATTTGGTTGATCCACTTCCGCTCAAGGTTCTCACATTAGAGATCCTTCATATGGTCCTACCAATAAACCGAGTCCCTCTCAGTCATAGAGATGGGCGGGCCCCTCGTTCAAGACTAGAGTCAATACTTAAGGGAACAACCTATCTACTAACCCTAAAACGGGTAGGAGAGAATTCCATATTGTAGAACTATGTCCCCAACTATCTACCCGGTCTTACCCCTAAAATGGGAGGCTTATTGAACGGCGATGTTGAGCCACTCTCATCCATTGTAGATTAAAGGATAATCTCGAATAAACAGGAGTTCATAGTTAGCTTAGGATTGAGATCGAGTTACCTTAGATCATCGAGTTGAAATAGTCAGTTTTAACAATAAACGATGTTATAAAGAAAAGTGACTATTTCGTGGTTCAGTCTTATACAAACTTCTTTTGCATAGGATGTTTCCACTTGCATGTCTCTACATGAACGATTTCGGGATCATATCGTTTGTATCAAATACAAAACATGCCGCATCCATAGTGTCCCTAAGTTAAGGTACCCAAGCTTATCCTTATACTTATTGACTGTTTTGGCTATATACTCAAACCTGATCCTCTTTTATATCTCCACATAAAGTTCAATTATTCATGCTATAGCCAGGGTTTGTTAGTTTATTGGATTTAGGCTCTTACAAGTGCAATTCATATATTCAATAGCATCTTTACTAAATAAACCTCAATAACACCTTTATTGCAAATTGAATATGTTTAATGTTTACAAACGGCAAGTTTTAGGACATACAACCCAACAGCTGCTACTCTACCCCCTTGAGTTTACGGGAGGATATTACCATATATGAGTGTTATTAGTTGTAAATTTGAATATTATTAGCTGTAAATTATCCTTAATTTAGGCTATTTAGACATTTCTTAATTATTCAATTTTGTTAATATATTAACCCTTGTATTCTATATTGTAATTAATCTGATCATTAATAAAATATTTGTTTACTGACAATTTTAAAGGTAGAACTGAAACGTATAATCAAAATGATTTTAAAATTAAGAGATTTACTAGATTACGTCTTTAGATCATTATAAGAATGATTCATTAATACAAACTCTTGGCTTGTACTTATCGAAAGTAAATAAAAACATTCATTAGCAAAAATAGTTACACAAGGTTTTTCACAAAGATCTGGTATTGGTTTCAAGGAGACGTATTCTTCGGTGGTGGATGCAATTATATTAAGATATTTAACTGGCTTGACCATGTATAAAAGTCTAGATATGCATCCTATGGATGTAGTCACAACATATTTATATGGATCTCTTGATAATGATATTTATATGAGAATACCATAAGGATTTAAGATACTTGAAACATATACATCAAATTTTCGGGAATGGTATTCAATAAAGTTACAAAGATTACTATATGGATTGAAACAATCAGGATAGATGTGGTACAATCGCCTGAGTGGATATTTATTGAAAGAAGGATTTCAAAATAATACAATATGTCCGTGTGTTTTTATTAAGAAATCACAATAAGGATTTGCTATTATAACTATATATGTTGATGATTTGAATATAATTGGAACTCCTGAAGAGTTTTCAAAGGAAATAGAATATCTTACGAAAGAATTTGAGATGAAAAATCTCGGAAAAACAAAATTTTGCCTTGGTTTGCAAATTGAGCATTTAGTAGATGGAATATTTATTCACCAGTCAACTTATACAGGAAAAATTTTGAAAAGATTTTATATGGACAAAGCACATCCATTAAATATTCCAATGGAAGTCCGTTCATTGGATATAAAGAAAGATATATTTCAATATCGAGAAGATAATGAAGAATTTCTTGGTCCTGAAGTACCATATCTTAGTGCAATTGGTGCACTTATGTATCTTACTAATAATACAAGATCAGATATTGCATTTTCAGTAAATTTATTAGCTAGATATAGTTCTTCTCCTACAAAAAGACATTGGAACAAAATTAAGCATATACTCTGTTATCTCCGAGGAACAATCGATATGAGTTTGATTTATTCAAATAAATCAAATTTTGATCTAGTTGGTTATGCGAATTCTGGATATTTATCTGATCCACACAAAGCTAGATCTCAAACAGGTTATCTGTTCACATGTGGAGGAACTACTATATCATGACAATCGGTGAAATAGACTATAACGGTCACTTCCTCAAATCAATATGAAATTCTTGTAATTCACGAGGCTAGTCGAGAATGTGCATGGCTGAGGTCAATGACTCAGCACATTCGTGAAATGTTTGACTTGTCTTCTAATAAAAATCTTCTAACAATATTATACGAACACAACACAGCTTGCATAGCCCAAATCAAAGGAGGATATATTAAAGGAGATAGAATAAAACATATTTCACCGAAGCTTTTCCACATTCATGATCTTGAAGAAAATGACGACATCACTGTACAACAAATTTTTTCGAAGGATAACTTTGTAGACATATTTACAAAGACATTACCAACCACAACTTTTAAAACATTTGTGCAAAATATTGGAATGTAGCGACTCAGAGATCTTAAGTGATGTTTTCTTGAGGGGAAGTAAATATATTGTATTTTTTTTAGGAGTATGTATTACACGAAATATGTATTTTTTTTTTCCTTCACTAGGGTTTTTCCCATTGGGTTTTTCCTAGTAAGGTTTTAACGAGGCATATTTCATATATATGGGTATATAAGAGGGAGTATTATGAATATTATAATATAAAATAGATGCCCATTGCTTAGTGTCCCAAATGCCATGTATCACCATTCATGTTGTCTATGTGCCATGTAGTTATTCATGCTTGGTGTCATATAAGTCCATATCTTACTTGCCACTTTACATATAAATAGTGGCATTTGGTGGATCTTAAGAACACACCTACATTGGTAAGAATTCCACTTCCACTAATTTCCATATTATCCAATTTCATGATTTTGGTTATTTTATGTTTTAGTTATTTTATTTTATTTATTTATTTATTATTATTATTATTTAAAAATATTATTATATTATATTTTTTATATCCGTATTTCTGTTATGCTCCTCAATTTTCATAACATAGACTACGTTTTTAGATCATTATAAGACTGGTTCCTTAATACAAACTCTTGGCTTGTACTTATTGAAAGTAAATAAAAACACTCATTACTTAGAAGATACTTATGACGATCCCCTTTTCTAGTAAATTTTCTTATTGATATTTGGACTATTTATCCATCTTTTTTCAAAAGACTACTTATTAAACTTGTACTAAGCAACCAACCTAAGTCTGGCCAACGTAATTAATTTATTGAACTTTGATATCACTAAAATAAGATTTCACTTTATATAACTCCTTTGCCTACATATAACTTGTCGTATTAAATTGTTGCTAGTCTTTAGTCTTTACTTCGCGCACACAATACAAATAGATAGTAATATTAAAATACAACAACCCAAACACCCAATTTTATCCAGAAATTTATACCAAACATTGGGCCACATACATATATATATCCCATCAACATTTTAGGGTAAGAGTAGGTCAAAAGTTTTAGAAGAGATATGGACAAAAAAAAAAAAAAAAAAAAAAAAAAAAAAAAATTTGGTGTGTGACATTTAGCCTTTTTAATGATATATGAATTTTGACATCTAATCTGCTTTGCATAAATCCAAACCTGAATAATTGACGTCCTCCTTTTTTTCTTGTCACATCGTAGTCCCTATCTCTCCTAATTTTCTTCTCCTTCCATTTGTTATATTATATGTTAAAATAAATAAATGATTAATTAATTAAAAAAAAAAAAACCAAACACAAATCCGACCAATTTGCTTGCATGCACAACCTCCTAGATTTACTTCTAAATTTGTACGTATAATATAAAACCCTTCTATATATCATGAAAATTCTTCAACTGTTTTCTCTGTTGTCTATATTGATAAGGTTATTTATAATTTTTGAATCGATTTTTTTTCCTAAATAAACATATAGACACGACAGAAAGGTTTTTGAATGTCTACAACGACCAGGTTGATACTTAAATCTCTTCAATTAGTGCTAAATTGATAAATGTAAAATTTGTCATCACTTATCAATTTACAGTTCATTTAATTATATAATTGTAGTTCATCATTTAAAAAAATGTACTTTTTTAACATTATAGTTGACAATAGAAATGATAGGAAGTCTAAGTAACTATTATTTAAAATCATCCATTATAATAGCTTAAATGAAATTAACTTATATAGCTATTTTTTTTTTTGCCCAGAAGAAAACAATCAATTAAAAAAGTTCAATAAATACTAACATGCAATAAGTAATAGAGGCCCAGACAATTAAACTCTCAGAATTAAATCCCTTGACATTGTAATGAATTTTCTTTCATATCGTTGTCATCACCAACATGACATTTGATTTTACATTATCCATCTTTGTCCAATAGTTTCCAAATAATATTCTTGTAAAATAGTGTAGTATCTAAGTTTAAATATTAAAAAACCTGAACTTTGACATGGTTAGGGTTGACATCGACGTCAAGATTTCAATTTTAAAGTTTATCAATAAAATATAGATATCAAATATTGTTGTTTACAACAAAAATTATAGAAATTAATTACATTAATAATTAAGTTATTTTTACTAATTTTAAACTAAATTATAGATCTTGTTATTACTGTATATCTTCGTTTTGGAATTTATATATAGATGATTTTTTAAAAAACATTTTATAGGTACTTGTCAAAAATAACGAAGATAGCGATTAAATTTTAATACCGACATCGAACCTTCTAATTTATAGGTATATCAACGGATACTGATTGTACCCGAGTTATGCGAAATTCGTAATTTTCGACCAAATAATTTTTCAATCATACCAGAGAGTGCAGTAGTGGTAGCATGGGTCGAACTCAGGGAACCAAAGAGTTTTCAAATTAAACGGTTTACAACGCGAGCTAACCGATGAGGAGGGGGGTTGTGAGATTGATTATTTGCAAGAAAATTAAATAGCATAAAATAAATGCAATGAAATAAAGGCTACAGAAAATTATATGAAGAAAGCCTAGCTTGGGTTATTATGGATTTTTTCCTATTCAATATACTTCTTCATTGAATTATCATTACCGGACTCAAATATTTGCTTGCACCTAACCTAACTAATTAAAAAAGCTAATTAATCGTCCTAATTATCCAATTAGTCCAAATCGAATTGATGAAAAATATGAAAACTCAATTTCATACTAATTGTATTAAGGTCTTGGAAAATGTTAAGTGGAATATTTAACAGGAAAAATCGTGATTAAATATTTGTTCGATTTAATCCTAGGTTACTTAGACTAATACTTATCATATTCGATTCACAAACTAACATAACCTATCGCTTTTTAGGGATCAACGTAAGATTATATGTCACCTATCAAATGTTAATCTAAAGCAATAACCATAAATCCAAAAGTGCCCAATAATATGATCATAATACAAATTAAACGGAATTGAATCCAACAAACATGATAAGATCCGGTTAAAAAACTCACAAATACATGAAAATAGAGAAAAGTTCCTAAAACCCAAGTTAGAAAACCATAACTTATCACATAATATTCATGATGGACACCAAAAAATTGTTTGAATACATCAAAGACAATAGAAAAATAGAGAGAAAACAGAAGAACTTCGGTTGGAATTGGAGCTAAAAATTAGGCGGCTAAATTTCAATTTATAAAAAGCGCAATGACGTCGCGACGCTACAGGAAATTCAAACGGACAACATTTTAAAGTAGAGCAAGATAGTACATTTTCCATCCTATCATACCCATGATCTAAAATTACCTTTTACCTTTCCTTCCTTTTAGAGCGGTAATCTTCCTTTCATTATCATGTCCTAATTGGCTTTATTTTTGGTGGGTTTTTTTTGGACTCATCGAATGTCTAATATGAAGGTGTTGTTTTGTCCGTAGCCATATATGTTCATTCATTTGGCTTTGGGGGCTCCATCATCATCTCTGGCAAAACTCTTTATTTTGTACAAACTCCCGACATTGGTGGGACATTCACCTTTTTATATAGTTGAGCATGTGTGTTGTTTTTTCCATTTATTTTGGTTGGTATTTCTTGTCTTTGCTTTCTATATCAAGAAAAATAGAGTAAGAGACCGCTGCAAAATCAATATGTTTAAGCAGTACAAGACGAGAGTTTTATATGACGTGTGGTTTTTGTTTACTTATTCACTTTTAATTTTTTTCCTCCTCGAAGCACCTACGTCATATATATACCAATCAATATTACATATTTATGCTAAGATATATTAGGAGAATAGAAATACTCTTTTTTTCTTCTTGAAAATTAATCGCATATTTCAATCATATGATTCATTTTCCCTCCATCTTTTGTGTTACATGTGATAAGACATATATGACTTGGACTATAATTAGTCTTGTGAAAACATTCATGATACATTTTATATATATTTCAGTTGAAACTTGGTCAAATATCATAAAACAAAAAGGTAAATATCAATTTATACCATTGAACTTTAGGGTTGTATTAGTTCAAATCCTAAACTAGTATTTGTATCAATTTGAATCCTGAACTTTAAGAGTTGTATCAGTATAAACTTCAAATTAATAATTATATCAATTTAAACCCTAAACTTTTATAAGTAAATCAATTTACACATTTCAAAGTTATAAAGTATTATAAGTGAATCGATTTAGGATTAGGGTTATATTTGAAAATCGTCAATGCATAAATTATCCTACGTGTGTAGACTTTTACAAATGTCAATTCAACAAAATTCACAATTACAATTTGAATGTACGATTAATTTTTAAATAAATCTTGATTGAGAGTCTAAATTGATTCGTTCAGGTAAGTTTAGAGGTTTAATTGATAAAATTGTAAATCTCACATGATATTTATCTAAAAAAAATATAATGGAGGGCTTAAATTGGTACATTTATAAAAGTTTAGGGTTTCAATACACACAATTATTAGTTTATGATATAAATTGATACAACCTCAAAAGTTCATCATTTAAACTGATACAACTCCCTAAATTTGAGGATATAAATCGATATTTGCCAAAATTTAAACTAATCAATCAATAATTCATCCATCTATTCAACTCATTAATTCAATTGGGCCAATTAACGTTGTCAAAACTAATCTGATCAGTGGTCTATCGTTTCTATGGTCATCTTACTCACATGTATGTGTATCTTAATTGAGTTAGGGAACAAAATTAAGCCTTTTCAAATTTAAATCATCCCTCATGTCTCCAAGCCTTAATCTTTAGAAAATCTAGGTGTCAATAATCAACATAAACGAAAATAATTAAACATTAAGTCTTGCTAGCAATATGAATATTATGTAAAGTAAACAAAGGCACGATCATTCTTTAAACCTTTGTTGATGTTGTTAAGGATATGGTATTGACAATATTTTATAAAGATGTTGTGGTACACTACAAGAATATAGTCTTATTCTGACATCCAAAATCGTCTAGATATAGCTGATCTCCCAACATTCATATTCTCGTCGGGAGAATAGTCGGAAAATAGCTGTTGGGAGTCATACTCCCTATGCGAAACACCTACTCGTCAGGAGTATTTATTACTCCTGATGGGGTCAACGACATGTCAGCAGTTCTTCCGTCTTTCCCGATGATTTCAATGCCATCGAGAGTTTGAATGACCAAATGGATGTCCTTGTGCAATTTCCCGACAACTATGCACCTTGTTGGGAGGTGTTGAGAGATATGGTCTTTTTTCTTTTTAATATTTCCATAATTTCTTTTATTTATTTATTTTTAAATTTTGATCTGCACAACCTAAAATTGAACCCAAATCAACAACTTTATTAAGGAAATCTAAAGTTTTCGTACAAATTAAAATTAAACAAAGTTGTCCATAGTATTCTTTGCTACATAAAAAGAGAGAAGGGTACTAGATAATAATGTTTACATATAGATATAGTAGTCTACAAAAATATATCTTGAGGAACATATAGGAAGAAAGTGTGATTGCCATGTTGTGAGCTTGTGACTCCAAAAAATAATTTTCAAAGCATCAAATTTACCTACAATTTAATTAAATTGAGATATTAGTACACATTTTTGTTAAGATTAAACGTTTTGAACTCTCTCAAGCCAACATTAAAACTTAACAAATAATACCAAAAAGTACTTACCGAAAAATGTGAAGATATAGTTTAAACTTACACTCATTTTAAACAATATTGGATTAAGGAGAAGTCAGTGACATAATTAGATTAGAGATGCCTACACTCTACACACTTTGCCAATCCAATTGTTTTAAATTTGATTTACAATCCATAATCATTTCAAACCCCCACAAGAACCACACACTTAGGAACCCCCACATACTTAGGAACCAATCTGACATTCATGAATAAATGCATACCACTAACCAAACAACGCCAAATCGAACCTTGAGTAAATGCAATTCATTTCTTCTCTCCCTAACATTCAAACTTAGCAAGGCACATACTTTTATAATTCATAAAAATAAGAAACACTTGGGTAATTACCTAAAACAAAGCTAAACACAAGAACCACAAACAAACACGAGTATCGTAACTATAGGATAGGCAACAATTCATTATAAACGAAGCATACCTAATTCGATTATGTGCTTCAATCATTAAATCCTCGAATAAGTTTGTGGTATATCTTTCTTGACCATTAGAGGGAATTTTATTCTCCATCTCTTCTTCATCTGCATCTTCGTTTCCAATTGGAACTTGTAAATCGTTTATAAGATTTAACATTTCATTTTCTTCAACAACATTACACTCTATACTATTTGCATTGTGTATCGAATGAGTTGTATGACTTTCAAACCTTATAGATAAATTGACTGTCTCTCCATGATATACCTATTCACAGTATGAGGGAGATATTTCATATGTTAATAAATGTCGCTCCACACCAACTGATGTTTCCTACATTGAATTTATACAATTCTTACATGGACATCTTGTTCGTTCGGAGTCATTAACATGAAACTTTGCCACATCTAAAAACTGGGATATTCTTTCTCTATACTCGACTGGAAACCTTTTTCTAAGTTTGATCCATTCTTTATTCATCCTTAAAAACAAACCTTTTCTAACCAACTTGCAATTCGAAACAAATTATAACCTGTATTATTTAGACAATGAGTTGTGGTTAATTGATTAAAATAGTCATTGACACTTGAATAATAAACAAATTCCTTTTTTATAATTTATTTGAGTTTTTTATAAATCATTAACATTTGGCTTAAAAGTATAAATTTAATTAATTAAATAAGCTAAATTAAGTGGTTAAAATTTATTAGAGGTTTATGGATGCTTATAAAAGTAAGAAAAACACTTGAGAAATTATATTGATTTGAATATAAAAATATACTCAAGTATACCATAAATTTATTAGAGGCTTATGGATGCTTATAAGAAAAGTACTTATAAAAATATACCATAAATTCATCCCTCCATTTCTCTCTAAACAAAACAAAACAAACCAACCCAACACAAAAATTCAAATTCCAAGCCAAACATTTGGACCCCTAACTTGCTTATTGATCTATATATGTAAGAAACTTCATTAAATTTTAATAGTATTTTTCAAGAAAAACTTTATTTTTATCATAAACTTGTCAAGTTCAATCAATTTTAATGTTAAATTGTAATTAAATTTCATCAAATTATGCTTCAAATTTAGAAAAGTGATACAATCTCAAGCTTAAACTCTTAACATATTTCCTGAATATTCATTTGAATCAATTTTTTGAAAGCTTCCATGAACCACACCATAGATTCCCACTTTCCAAATAACAGTAGACCTATTAAGTGCTTTTCTCCCCCATAAGATTTAGGTCATTATTGATAGATACAAAATGTATCTGAAAGGATTAGGAAGCTGAATAATCAAGGTAATACAAATTTCTACACCTTATACAAAAATATCGAGAATTCAGAACAAAATAAAAATATAAAACTCCAAGAATCAGAGTAGAAGAACTAAAAATAACAAAACCTCTAACCTAAATCATACGAAAAATTAAAATGAGGCGAAACTTACTTAGACGATCAGATTTAGCTGAAACGATGAGCGAATGGATGGAGATCAAGGAGGCGCGGTAGATGAGGGACTCGATGGGAACTCGACAGAAAAGTAGTATGGTCAACGACGATGGATAAAGATCAAAGATCAACTGAGATCGATGGAGAGAAGTGTGGTTGCTTTAGCCCTAAATCTAATTTTTTTTAGATCTGCAATCTAGTTGTAGATCTATGAGTTGGGGTTTTTAAACCCATCTCTCGACAGGCCATTGAGTCGTCGAGAGATTATTGGCCAACTCCTGACAACTTAATAAAGGCGTTGAGAGATATTGGCTAACTTTCGACGCTCTTTCCTCAAGCATCAGAAGTATGGACCAACTCCCGAAGGGCACTATACGACGTTGGCAATTTTCTCAGCGACAGTGGAAGCATAAGGATCATTTAAGTACTCTAATTCATTAATTTTGGCAAAATATAAAGCATGCCCTTACAGAAAACAAATGAGCCGCCTGTAGATCTTCTTCAAAGCTTGTTCTCCAGCTGTAATTTTCTCTAGATCTTGTTGCAGACCATCTCAAGATCTTTCCCACTATTCTCTTGGTGCTCTAGATTGAGTTGTGGGACTCAAAACAAGCTTGAATCAAGGGATGAAAGAGAATTGCTCACAGCAGAAATCTGGTTGAAGAACTCTTTCTTCAGCACGAATTTTCTCTAAAATTTCCTCTTGATTGCATGCCCGAATTTTACTCCAAAATTTTCATTATATTGCAGATCAACATGCAGGAGAGAAAGTTGTATGAGTTGCAGCTCATGCTTGGAGTAAGACAAGGAAAAGTTGATGGCTTTTGTCTGACCAAGTAGAAAGATGGATAATGGAAAACATGGTTATTGAGCCGACGTGAACTCCATCTTGCACCCTATGTCCCAGCTATTTATTCGGTCTTACCCTTGAAATGGGAGTCTTATTGAGCCGGCGCTGTTGAGCCAACCCTCACCTATGAAAATCTAAGGGTAATCTCGAATAAACAGGAGTTCAAAGTTAGCTTAGGATTAAAATCGAGTTACCTAGGTCATCTAGGTGAAATAGTCAGTCTTATACAGTAAACAACGTTATAAAGTAAGAGTGACTTATTTCTTGGTCCGATCTTATGAAAATTCATTGCATAGGACACCCCCACTCCTCATGTCATAAAATGTACGAATTAGGATCACATCGTACTCTTTGTAACAACTACAGAGTGGGCCGCATCCAATGGTGTTATCAAAAAAAGGTACCCAATCTTATTCATGTACCATAGATCATTTTGATTATTTACTCGAACCTGATCCACTTTTATGTCTCCACATAAAGTTCAAGTACTCATGTAATAATTATGGGTCTTAATTTATTGGATTTAGACTTTGATACAATTTATGAAATCAAAAGTATATTGATTAAATAAAATGTTTATCATTTTACAAACTACGAGTTTTTAGGACATAAAACCCAACAATACTCCCACTTGGACAAATAACTCCAATGGATTAATATATACAAATATATACAAATATTGAGTTAACATGAAGAGAATAAAATGTACAAATAAAATAAACTAAAGCATTACAATACCCATAAATTCTCCCACTTGCCCTAGTGATATAAAACTCGTAGTCCTAATCCTACTAGGTGACCCTCAGCCGAGAGGGCCTTTGTAAATAGATCAACTAAGTTGTCTTGGGAAGCAATTTGGGTGATAATTACGTCTCTTCTGTGTACAATCTCCCTGATGAGATGGTACTTTCACTTGATATGCTTTCATCTTTTATGGCTACGTGGTTCCTTTGAATTTACAACTACTCTACTATTGTCACAACAGAGAGTGACAGGCATGTGCATATTAGGAACTACTTCCAGATCTTTCAGGAACTTTTTGAGCCATACTACTTCTTTTGCTGCTTCACTTGTAGCTACATACTCAACTTCCATTGTGGAGTCAGCAATATAACTCTACTTGATGTTTCTCCACACAATTGCTCTTCCGTTCAGAGTGAATACTGACCTCGAAGTTGATTTCCTTGAATCAATATCGGTCTGAAAGTCAGAATCAGTGTATCCAGTAAGGATCAGATCCTTAGCACCATACACGAGCATATAATTTTTCGTTCTCCGAAGATACTTGAGAATGTTTTAACAGTAGTCCAATGATCATGTCCAGGATTGGACTGAAATCTGCTGGAAATTCCTACGATATAGTATATCTCGAAACGAGTACACAACATTGCATACAATAAACTCCCCACTACTGATGCATATGGAATTCAATTCATGTCCTTGATAATGGGCAAAAATGCATGTCATCATAGTGCTAAGTTCTTAAACAATGTTGGATTGCATTGATAAAATATGTTAAATTGCGTCCATTAAGCATAAATTCTATAATATTGCGGTCGCATACGTTCAACACATTAGAACTATTGATTTTTGTATTTTTGTACAGAATATGCGTTAACGCAATGCAAAAATTGCGATCATAGGAATTCATTGGTCGAGTGCAACTTCACCGCAAGACTTTGTGTTGATCATGCTTGCAAACATTCGTGCGAGAAGGATCGCCGCAACTTGGTCAGCACAACATGGTGGGCGCAACTAGGTGAAAGGCTAATTAAGAACGATGGGACAAAAAGCTGATGACAGTTGAATCCAAATTAAGTTGACAACCGATAACGGTCACAAAGTACATTCAGCTTTATCGGTAACAATTATCCGGAGCGTCAGTCAGGAATTAAAGCTGTCCCATCTGTACAACCAGGAGAGAGAAGCCGCCTTTCACCATGGATGTTCTATAAATACCAAGGGCATTCTTCAGAGAAGGGGTTGACGAGAAAACCATTTGCTTCTGTTCATAATTTCCTTTCCATTTCAAGGCGGAGCAAGAGAAGAGTGGTGGCGTCGGAGATCGCTTAGGGCAACTCGAGAGAGAACCTTGGGGCGTAAGAGCAGAAAGCGGGCCGAATCTCGCGAGAGCGAGAATATCTTTAGAGCACGAGTAGAAATAGTGTAAATGCCTGGCAGCAAGAAATTGCTACCAGGCTCTTTATTATACTTGCATTGTTATTTGTACTTCAACTTCATATCTATTCAATGGAAGTTCTATTTCTATATCTGCTCACTCTCTTAATATGCTTGAGTGGCTAAACTAGCTGAATGGGTTGAGAAGAACTAAGCTAACATGACCTAGAAAGTTCATTGCTTGCGATTGTCTTGCTTTATGCTGTGCAAAATACCCTTTAGAGTTACTCGAGAGAGAGTCTAAAGAAAGAACCTAATGTCTTGAGAGAGCTAGGTTAGAATCTAGACTCGAAAGAGCAAGATTAGGTTTGTATAAACAAGAGATAGGGACTTAAAGATAAGCTCTATTTGTCAACTTGCATCGCATGTATCCTAGGAATAGAAATGATATTATGTGGTCGCATATTTATGTGGATATCATTTTGTCACCACATAAATAGGAATAGAGGTTTATGTGTAAACCCTGTAGACTTATCACATATACATCGCATGCGTTCTAGCCTTAGAAGCCGTGGTATTCGCATCGAGAGGTGGATTACTGTTGTATACATGTTGCATGATCGCAAGCATGAACGTATTCTAGGGAGTGTTAGCCGAAACCTTTCTCAACCCATTCACCACATATTCATCGCATTTCCCATTTACCAACTCTTTTCAAACTCCGCCACATTTGTTATTTATTTTTAATCAACGCAATCGACAACCAAACACTTTATTTATTTTCTCAGTTACCAACAAGTTTTCATCAAAATTACCAACGCTATCTATTTTCACAAGTCCCTATGTTCAACCCTGGACTTACCAGGAAACTCAGAGGAATTTACACTTGAATTCCGCTGAGGAAACTTGAGTGCACAACGCAATTTCATCAACGCATATCGTCCATATTTCCACTTCAATAAAACTCCGCATCAGTCCTCAAGCTTTTGAGGTGTCTTAGGACTCTGTTCCTTAGACAGGTGAATTCCATGCCTGAAAGGTAAAAAATCTTTCTTGGAATTTTGCATTTTATACCTAGACAATATCTTGTCTATATAAAATGCTTGAGAAAATGCTAATGTTCTATTTTTACAATTCCGAACTATTTGGATTCCAATAACATATTGTGCTTCTCCCAAATCTTTCAATTGGAATTACGAAGCCAACCATCTCTTAATGTCAGCTAGATATTCTACCTCGTTCCCAGTGAGTAGAATATCATCAATATACAACACCAGAAAAGCGACAATTTTGTTTACGATTTTCTTATATACAAAGGGTTCGTCAACATTTTGTTCAAAAGCCATAATATTTGATCGCAGTGTCAAATCTCATATTCCAGGATCTAGAAGCTTGTTTCAATCCATAAATGGATCGATTAAGCTTGCAAACTTTTTGCTTTTGACCCTACTGTATAAACCCTTCTGGTTGAGACATATAGATATTCTCTTCAAGATAGCCATTCAGAAAAGTCGTCTTGATATCCATTTTCCATGTTTCATAATCATAAAATGTGGCTATGAACAAGGGTATTCTAATAGACTTTATCATGAAAACTGAAGAGAAGATTTCTTCATAATCCATCCCCTCTCTTTAGGTAAACCCTTTTGCCACAAGTCTAGCTTTGTAGGTCTGTATCTTACCAGCTTGGTCTCATTTTCTCTTGTAGATCCATTTTCACCGATGGGTTTTACCCCCTTCAGGTCGATCTACAAGATCCCAGACAGAATTGAAATACATAGATTCCATTTTAAGGTCCATGGCTTTAATCCATTGGTCTTTATCCACATCTTTCATTGCTTGGTTAAAAGAGAATGGATCCTTAAAACCATCATCTGGTATGATGACTTGAGTTTCAATTAAACCCATGTACCGGTTAGGTTTGCACAACCCTCCCACTACGACGAGACATTCTCAACTCTTGAGAAGGATATGAAGTCTCAATTTCATCAACAACTCTTGTTGAAGGACCTGCTCCATCAACAACTCTTGTTGATACATTTGTCGTTTCTCTGGACATTTCTTCTATTACTAGCTTACTACGAGGTTGATGATTATTAACATAGTCTTCCTCCAGGAAGATTGCATTTGTCGACACAAATACCTTATCTTCTTGAGGATCATAAAAGAAACCACCTCTTGTTTCTTTTGGGTAGCCTACAAATAGGCATACTTTTGAACGGTGTTCCAATTTTTTAGGATTTTGCACCAACACATGTGCTGGACAATCCCAAATCCTGAAGTGACGTAAATTTTCTTTATGTCCTATCCAGAGCTCGTAAGGCGTTTCAGAAACACTTTTCGATGGAACTATGTTCAAAATATACACCGCAGTCTCAATTGCGTGTCCCAAAAAATAATTTGGTAACTGAATGTAACTCATCATGGAACGAACTATGTCCAACAAGGTTTTGTGTAACATCCTGAGTTTTCCATAATTCAAATTTTGTATTTTCGTAAAATTTGAGGACAATTTTGTTAATTTTTGAAATTCAGTTTTGTTTAAAGGAAAGATTTGGATCTATGTTGCATTAATTTAATTTTAAGTTAATATCGAGAATGGAATTTAAATCAGAAGAAAATTGTTTTGATTTTTGGAATTTGAAGAGAAAAAGAAAAGAGTTTTAAGAATATATATATTCATATATATATATATGTGGAAGAAAATGATAAGATAAAAATAATTTAGTATAAAAAAAATAGTTTAGAATAAAATAAAAGAAAGTTTTATTTATTTATTTAATTGATTATATATCTTTTCTTTTTCCCCTCTAGCATGAAAATCGAAGAGTGTTTCCCCTTCAACCTTGTACGCGCCCCCCTCCCCTCTCCGAAACCCACGCTGTTAGCTCCCCCTGCCTCGCCAGTCGCGCCTTGCTAGCCACCGCTTGTCTTCACTGATGGTCACCCGTCAGTAAGTTATCGCCCACGCAGAAGCCATCGCTCGCGCCGTACATTTCGTCCGCCGCTCGCCCATCCAGCCGCGCGCGTCAGATCTGTCTGGCATTGGACCGTCTGAAGTCACCGCGCGCTCGAGCTGTCTCTGTCGCCCTGCCCAATTGCGTGTTTGAGACATTGTCGACACCTTGCAGACACCATTGGTCACTGCCACATGTCAGTTTGGTCGTCCGAGGTCACCTACTGCCATTCAGCCGCTGTTTGGGTCGAAATCTTATTTGTGTGAGCTTTAGATTCAGGGCTTGGAAGTTTTGAGGTGACCCATCAAATTCAAGACCAATTTTGAAAAAGATGGTTAGATTGTGGTAAATTTTCCTTGGTAAGTAAATTTGGAACGTTTGGACTAAATTGGATTTAGAACCTAAAGGATTAATTTAATTTTTGGACTCTTCTTTTTAGGCCATGGCTGCTAAACTAAATTTAGTAATTTATGTTAAAGGGTGAATTCAAGTTTATTCAAAAGCTTTAAGGAGACTATTTTCGTGGACTACTGTTCGTGACCAAATTTGAAGTAAGAGTAGGGATGCGCCGGCGAATGATAAGCGAAATCTGTGGTCGAGCCACTGGGACCAGTTTTATGCTTCCGCTCATGAGATTTAGATTTCTCTTCATGTTTTGCTTAACTTTCAGTTTTGATGTTTGAAACTTACTATTAAGAATTGTTTTCAAACTTATTTATTAACATGGGTACCCTATCGTTGTTTTTACTATTTGAATTTAATGAAGGACTTTTGAACCTACCTTATTTATTTAGCATTTATTTCACCATAAAAAGGTGTCGTTTTAAGTTTCATGCATGCATGTATTTAGTAACGGCCTAGCTTGAGTCCTAGGGGGTCGGGTTGTTACATTCCGTTTCTCCTTTCTGCCACACCGTTTTGTTGAGGTGTGCCAGGGGCTGTGAGTTAAGACTGAATTCCATGTTCTATCAAATATTTATGGAATTACATGTCCATATACTCATCATCTCGATCCGATCGAAGTGTTTTGATATTTTTACCTAATTGGTTTTCAACCCCCGCCTTATACTTTTTGAACTTTTCAAAAGTTTCAGACTTTTGATGCATTAGGTAAACATGCCCATACCTAGAATAATCATCTATAACATTGATGAAATATTCCTACCCTCCTCTTGCTCTAACATTTAGAGGCCTACAAAGGTTTGAGTGAATAAGCTCTAGGGGTACTTTGACTCTAAGACCTTTTCTAGAAAAAGATATTTTTGTCATTTTACCCTTGAGACGGGACTCATATGGTGGTAATGAACTATCTTCCAACTTATTTAGATGACCGTTCTTAACCAATCTCTCAACCTGTTGAGATTTATATAACCCAGTCTCAAGTGCCAAAGATAGGCATTTGGAGAAATCTTCCTTTTCTTATGAGTCCCAGCTGTTTTAAACATCTCTATGTTCAAAACAGCTTTAACCTCAGTTGATTTTAACATGTACAAGTTATTTTCTAATTTTGCAAAGAAAATCTGTTTATTTCCTATATTGATGAACACTTCATCATTTTTTAAATATACTTTATAATTTTGTTCTAGCAAACAAGAGACAAATATTAGATTCCTTTTCATAGAAGGAATATAATATACATTTTTCAAATAAATGTACTTATCTCCTATAAATAACTTCATATCTCCCACTACTTTGGCTAAAGTAATCTCCCCGATCCCTATCTTAAAGATTGTTTCACCTTCTGTCAACTGTCTCAAGGAACTTGTTTCTTGTAAGATAGTACAAATATGATTAGCAGCACTTGAATCAATTATCCAGATTTTATCATTTTCCACTAAACATGCTTTGATAACAAGTAAATCATATTTATCTTGTCGTTCGAATTCTGTACTCTCATCTACATAATTCATAATTTCAGATGAGTTGGGAGATAGAGGACAATCCTTTGTTAAACTGTTTTGGTGTAATCAATAGTTAGTAATTTGTTTGTCGATTTGATTTTAATGTATTCAAACTGGAAATGAGTTTTCTATAAGAGTTCGACATGCTGATAATATTCAAACAAATTCTAATTAGCAAATTGTAACTAAATCCAAAATCAAGTTTTAGCAAAAAGTAATAATGTACCCATAACCATTATTTATTTGCAACGATACTTTAGTGAGTCAAAATACGTGCTACTGAGGGGCAGTCAGATACTCTTTCACTAAAGCAAACAATTTTGACCAAACAGTATCCCTGGAATAACTCTTATTCCTATTGTCTCTGGAATAACTCTTATTCCTATAGTCATTTAGTTATTGTTTTCGGTCAAGATCTTTATTAACAATTTAGTAATTCTTGTAAGTATGACCTGCCATTTTCAGATCTTATAGAACGGTATGAATTTGCCTCCGAAATAGAAGACAATATCCAAGACGGAACTATAAGACCCTATTCATTTGACTGATACTTGGGTTGTTCCGAAGCCTATGTTACAACCCTCCGTAGGGATAGCCATTGCTAAATGACTAGCAATGGGCCGCCTAAAGCAAACTAGCAGGTGCAACATAAAATCTCACGGTTCAAACTAATGGATGAGACTGTAGAATATATTGACACATATCCTTCACCCACTTACTATGAACTACTTCTTCCGTTTACCTTGATATTGACTCATACAAAACACTTTTCGTAGGGAGGCCACTTCTAGAGTGACACAAAGCATCATAGAAATCTCACAGTGTAAACTATGTGGAGACGTGGCAGTTGAAATCTATATATCGGGATAATTGATTTATGTTTGAACAACTTCCTCTTATTCACCGAAATCTAAATTTAAGCTAAAAAATACTTTCCGTAGGGAGGTCACTTCCAGGGTGACGTGAAGTATCGCTTAAATCTGAATTGTGAACTTTTAGAGACATGGGAGCTAAGAATAACGTATCATATTTGTTATTAATCTCCCACTGAAGTTTTCTAATAACCCTATCATATAGAAATTATTAAACTACCACTAAAGTGTTATATTGGGTAGATTTATACTTAGGTTCTTTTCGGCTAATAAAACAAACCTAAGTCTATGTAGTTTCTCTAAGTATAACTCGTATAATTGGATTTTAACCTACGATGTCTAGGTGATAAACCATTTTATTACCTCACATCACTCACGTATACTCATAAAATCAGTTACCAACGCTCAATAATTCGGCCATAATCCCCAGGTAGAAGGTATTCCGTAAATCGTCAACTTAAGTACCCCCAGCCTTAGATAGGATTATATACCGGTTGAGTTTGTAACCTGGGTTTTATAAGTTTTAACTATTCAAATAGGTGGTCAACCTACGTGAACTTGCAACTATTGTTTATGGGTTTTAAACGTCTAACCCAATTTTATAACAACTTATAAAACTTTAGACATGCTAAACATCCATAACATACATAAAGGCATTCAATATTTACTATAACACTTATATTAAATACAAGAAACCCTAACAGGCATACTATATATTATAATAGATTATAACATACTCTCAATGCATGTAACATGCTTCCCATGGTGGGATTTTTAATTCTAAATGACATACTGTATGCACATACAAGATTTATTTAATTATAACATACATCAAATGCATAAATAATTAAACAAAGACTGATATGATTTTAGTTTTGGCATAAACAAGCAAACAGAAGCCTAACTATTACAAACAACTTCAAAACCGTCTTTGAACCACTCGACCCGCTCCAAATCGAACCCAAGCATCTTGAACCGGACTAGATGAGTCTGAATTGGACCAGCCAAAAACCCTTTCAGGCTAAACCCGATTGGACCTTAAGAAAACCGGCCGAACCGGCTGCTCTCGGTCCAACCTCAAAGTCTTGCTAAGGCCGATCGTGTAGCACTGAAGGAAATCATCTAACACCATCACCTTGTGTTGAGAAGAGGTACACGATTGCTTAGTGTCTGCCAAAGCTAAATGATCACTTAGCTCTATCGTATAGAACTACACGATCGCTTAACATCATCGCCTTGCTATCGCTTAGCTCTATCGTATAGAACTACACGATCACTTAACACCATCGCCTAGCACTTCATGTCATTGTTTAGTATCTGCCATAGCTAAGCGATCACTTAGCTCTATCGTATAGAATATCATTGCGTTGCTTAGCACTTTGTCTACACGATCGCTTAGCGCCGCATTTAAACGATCACTCAGCGCTATCACATAGCACTTCATCGCTCATTTAGCGCGTGCCGCAACTACACGATCGTGTAGTGCCATCGTATAGCAAATGCAACGTATCATTTAGTTCCCACGTAAAAGCTAAATGATCGCATAGTGCTATCGTATTGCAATTTGAACATAACGTTTAGCTCGTGCAGATACACGATCATTTAGCATTCAACATCACAACAACCGGCGCCCATTTCTCTATGATCGTCTAGCTTTTCTTCACATCGTGTAATGCCTGAAACTAGACAATCGCTTAGCAACTGAACCTCAACAACGATTTTTAGCAGAAGCTGAAAAACTAGAACAACAGCTCGACCTTCTTCACTTTTTTCTTCAATTACATCTTAATTTCAACTCTAATGACTCCAAATAAATTACAGACTCTTGCTAACACATAAAAGCTCATCAAACAAGAACCAATTACAAATTTAAATGAGAAATTAAAGAGAATTAAAATGCCAAAACTCATAAAACCATGTCGGTGTATCAGTTTCATATTTCTCATATAAAACACCCACCAAACCAAAATTAAACCGAATCGAATGCTTATATGATGCTCTGATACCAATTTTAGGAATGTATCAGCGACAGCGAAAGCACAAGGAGCATTTAAGCACTCTAATTCATTAATTTTGATAAAATATAAAGCATGCTCTTGCAAAAAACAAGTGAGTTTCATGACATACCTCTTGTAGAACTTCTTCAAAGTTTGTTCTCCAGTTATAATCTTTTCCAAATCTTGTTGCAAGACCACTTCGAGATCCCCTCCACTATTCTCTTGGTACTCTAGATTGAGTGTGGGACTCAAAACAAGCTTGAATCAAGGGATGAAGGAGAATTGCTCATAGCAGCAATCTGGTTGAAGAATTCTTTCTTCAGCATGAATTTTCTCTAAAATTATCTCTTGATTGCATGTCCAAATTTTACTCCAAACTCTTCATTATATTGCAGATCAAAATGCAAGGGAAAGAGTTGTATGAGTTGCAGCTCATGCTTAGAGTAAGACAAGGCAAAGTTGATGGCTTTTGTGTGAGCAAGTAGAAAGATGGATAATGGAAAACATTGAGCTCCAATTTTATCAAAAATAAAAAGTTGATTTTTTAAAAACCATTTTGATTTTAAAAACTAAAAAATAAAATTAATTTCATAAATTAATTCTTAAAAATAAAACTTAATTAATTTAATATCAAATTTTAAATTAATTTTTACACACATCCATCTTTATGTATTTAAATCATATTTAAATATAAATTTTCCCATTCTGTTTAATTGTCAAATTAAACATGTAATTATATCTCAAATAATTACTAATTTTCTTAATTCTAATTTGAACATTTCAAATTAACTTATCACGTTATTCTAGAGCTAGTCCATTACAAGCTAGTAGGGGGACCTCGCGGACCTACTGATCGTGGGCTCCAACGATTCAAGATTAATTGGCTAAACTCATTAGACTAGATTAATCCCCATTTGTTAACTAATGGGTCACTCCACTAAAGCCCATAATTTCACTCCCCTCATTGTAGATATATTATGTCCACATGATTTAACCATAATCAGCAAGTCGACCCTTGACAGGTTGTTCGTAATAATGACTGGGTCAAATGAACAACTGGTTTATGATCTAATCACTAAACCAAAATCTCTCAGCCAAGTGAGAGGGTGAGACCCCTTTTCAAGACCTAGATCCAGTACTTGAGAGAAAAACCTTTCTTCTATCCCTAAATTGGGTAGGCGTGAACTCCGTCTTGCACTCTATGTCCCCAGTTATCTATTCTGTCTTACCCCTGAAATGGGAGTCTTATTGAGCCGGCACTGTTGAGCCAACCCTCACTTCTGGAAATCTAATGGTAATCTTGAATAAACAGGAGTTCATAGTTAGCTCATGATTAAGATCGAGTTACCTAGGTCATCTAGGTGAAATAGTCAGTCTTATACAGTAAACAACATTATACGAATTAGGATCACGTCGTATGTAGCACTTTACAACTCTTTGTAACAACTACAGAGTAGGCCACATCCAATGACATTACCAGAATAAGGTACCCAGCCTTATTCATGTACCATAGATCATTTTGATTATTTACTCGAACTCGATCCACTCTTATGTCTCCACATAAAGTTCAAGTACTCATGTAATAGTTATGGGTCTTAGTTTATTGGATTTAGACTTTCATACAATTTATGAAATCAATAATAAGTATATTGATTATAGAAAATATTTATCTTTTACAAATTGCGAGTTTTTAGGACATAAAACCCAACAATACTCCCACTTGGATAAATAACTTCAATGGATCAATATATATAAATATATACAATGTTGAGTTTACATGGAGAGAATAAAATATACAAATACAATAAACTAAGGCATTACAATACCCATAAATTCTCCCACTTGCCCTAGTGATTCAAAACTCGTAGTCCTAGTCCTACTAGGTGACCCTCGAACACTTTAGTCGAGAGGGCCTTTGTAAATGGATCAACTAAGTTGTCTTGGGAAGCATTTTTGGTGACAATTACGTCTCCTCTGTGTACAATCTCCCTAATGAGATGGTACTTTTGCTCGATATGCTTTCCTCTTTTATGGCTACGTGGTTCATTTGAATTTGCAACTGCTCCACTATTGTCACAACAGAGAGTGACAAACAGATGCATATTAGGAATTACTTCCAGATCTGTCAGGAACTTTCTGAACCATACTACTTTTTTTGTTGCTTCACTTGCAGCTACATACTCAACTTCCATTGTGGAGTCAGCAATACAACTCTGCTTGATGCTTCTCCACAAAACTGATCCTCCGTTCAGAGTGAATACTGACCCAAAGTTGATTTCCTCAAATCAATATCGGTCTGAAATTCAGAATCAGTGTATCCAGTAAGGATCAAATCCTTAGCACCATACACGAGCATATAATCTCTCGTTCTCCGAAGATACTTGAGAATGTTTTTAACAGCAGTCTAATGATCAAGATGAAATTCACTCCTTCTTTAACGTCTGAGTAAGTAGATAAATTACTTCCTTAAGGGCTAACTTTTGGGCTTGAATAATATAACGCCACACTCTCTCTTGACTCGAGAGGGGTTTGGTCATAGTTGGACTATGACTTATTGTTCATTAGAGGGATCAATGGTACTTAAAGAGCTAGATGTAACTACAGGGACAAAACAATAATTTTGGCCTAGCAATACTTACGAGCAATTTGTGAATGGCCATAGCACTGTTGATTGGTTATATCCAATGAGCAGAAAATTATATCTATTATATATGATATAATTCTACTATGTTTTTCAAGATCTGCCAAATAATCTCCCAAGAATTCATCTTCTTTCTCTCTCAAACTCTCTCCTTCTTCCAAAATCTCAAAGCCCACATACTTCTGAGAAATTATCATCCCAAAAGAGAATACGGAGGTCTCACTTGTGGTGGTGGCTATTTTAGATCGTGACTGTTCGAGGAGGGATTTCGTGAAGAAATTGGTTTCTTCAAGCTTATATATTTCTCCTAACCCTTCCTCTTTCTCTAATTGATTGCATGCTATTAATTTCTGAACTTATGCATATTTTGTTATATAAAAATTTTTGTTAAGTGAAAATAAAAATTAGGGTGATCCCCGCTTCTGCTACGAAACTTCACCATTCCTTCAGTTGTCCCCTAAGATGTCCTTTAGAATGTCCTACGAATTTCATTCGAAAAAAAATATATTTTTTCTTATCTGAAAAATTATGGGTGATTATCATCACTATTTTGTTTCATTTTCTGGGCTCTACAAATTATATTTTGGGGTTATTTCCTTTTTTCTACTTTGCATTACTAACCGTTTATATACAGATAAGTACAACGTTATAATCACTTGACTTTAGGATTGCCGCTATGGATTTTTCTCTATTTTTCGTTGTGCATATTTATGAGAATGTTGTTCTCTTTTTAGGGATGTTGCTTTGAAAAATATCGGAGCTATTGTTTGGTGTTTGTGTCGTAAACACAAGTGTATTAATCCATCTGACTGTGAATCTTTTGCTAGTATCGATCTTGAGTGGTTCTCTATATCTTATTGAATCGTTCCACTATAACTTGAGAAGGGATTTATATATTTAGGGAGAGCCTAAATTTTTCAAGTGAAATGGTCTTCATTTGAAGATGGAAAGATGAAAGTTTTTATTGAGAGGAGTCTCCACTATTACAAAATACAATATACAGTACACTTTAATTTACACATATAACCATGGTTTTTTTTTTTTAAAAAAAAAACATGGTCTAATGTTGTAGAGATTAAATTAACCGTTGTTTAAAGTATATATACTCGTTTAGAGACCACGTGTAATAAAAACCATTGTCTAAACACAAACTATATAAGACGGATTTTTTAAATCATGGTGTAAATATTATCTTTACACCATGGTCAATAAAAACCATGGTCCAAAAACATACAATTGACTACGGATTTTTAAAATCATGATGTATATATTATCTTTACACCATGGTCAATAAAAATCGTGGTCTAAAAAACATATTATAGACTACAAAATTTTAACAGTGTTGTGTAAATATTATCTTTACACCACGGTCAATACATAGTCTAAAAAACATATTATAGACTACAAATTTAAAAATGTTGTGTAAATATTATCTTTACACCATGATCGATAAAAACCATGGTCCAAAAACATATTATAGACTATGGACTTTTAAAACCATGATGTATGTTACCTAATTTACACCATGGCCAATAAAAACCATGGTCTAAAACACATATTATATACCACGAAATTATAAAAGTGTTGTGTAAATATTATCTTTACACCACGATCAATAAAAATGGTCCAAAAATATACTATAGACTACGGATATTTAAAACCATGGTGTATATATTACTTTTACACTATGATCAGTAAAAAACATAGACTACAAAACATATTATAGACTATACTCTAATTTAGAGATGAAATCATACTTTTCAAAAAATCATAATCTAATGTTGTAGAGATTAAACTAACCATAGTCTAAAATAACTAGAATCATTTTAAGACCATGTTTAATAAAAACTATGATCTAAAAGCATGGTAGTTTACTTTAAATTTTCATATGAGTTTACAATCACATCTTAACTATTTATTTTTTATAAGTTTTCCCAAAGCTTTAAACAGATGGATAACTTCATATTTCACAGTAGAGATTTGAAAATAGGTATGTGCAAGAACGATTTATATTCATGATTGGTACAAGAAATATGCACTTTATTTATTTTTTTTCCACTCATTGGTCAACCCCTAGTATATATACTTTGGACTTTGACCAAGTTAAGGTCCCCATTCGGCCTACTTAGCCAAAATTAGACCCAACAATTAGATGGTTTCGAAAATCCATATTTTCCTTCAATTCACAAAATATGATATTTTAGAAACTTAATAAATAAAAACAAAAATTCATTTGATAAATTAAAACTCACTTGAAATTGGAGTGTTGCAAATTGAAACTGAAACATGAGTAAATTACTATCCCTCTTTTAAATCACATTCAATGTATATGAAATCATGTTCACATATAAATCATCATTGGGTTGCTTTCTGAAGTCCAATGTGTCACATTTTCTCCTCTTTCTCATTTGTCCTTATATTTTTCATTCGTCCCTAAAAAACTTCAATCGTTTACCTGTATGCGAGCTCAATCGTATAGACGATGCTTTGAGGAACTAGATGATAGTTCAATAGTGTAGACGATATTAAGAAGCACTAGACGATCGTGTAGACGATAGTTGAGGAACTAGACGATCGTGTAGGCGATACTTAAGACAGAACTAGACGATCGTTGAGAAACAAAGAACACAAGTACTTAAGTGGTTTGCCAAAGGCCTGCGTCCATTCTGCAAAAAAGGGAGGGTATCTTTTATTGTTTCTTCTTTCAGTTTTCTTTTACAGAATGAATGCACCCGCTCTCTCTCTCTCTCTCGCTCTCTCATTCTTTCACCTTTTATACAGGCTCTTATTTTTAATCGAAGAAGCTCTGATAGTTACAACAAACAAAACAGGAAGAAGAAAACAATGATAAGCTGCTTACTACTTCTTTGTCTTGGTTCTTTGTGTTACAATCTCCACTTTTGTAAACATCCAATGAACCTTTCCCTTTTTGCTTGTAGAGCTGATTTTGAGCTAACATTTTTCAGGTAACTCGAACCCAAGGAGGTCCAAGAAACGACCAAACTTGCTTTATGGAACTGTCATGGTCAACATATTAGCAGCATTATCTGAGGTATACATTTTTTCTACCTCAACTTCCTCTTTCTCAATTTCTTGTCTGATAAAGTGGTACTTGATGTCAATGTGTTTAGTTCCACTGTGAAACTGTTGTCACAATATATTCTCACTTTAGTTTTATAATGTCGAAATCGTTTAATAATCCCTTTAGCCACAAACCTTCTTTGATAGCCTCAGACAGAGCTATAAACTTAGCTTCTGTTGTGGATAGGGCCACAACAGATTGTAAACTTGCTTTCCAACCTATTAGATTGTTTCCTCATAGAAAAACATATCTAGATAGCGAGCGTCTTCTATTTAGATCCCCTGCATAATCAGCATCCACATAACCATACATTTTATCATTAGAGGGGTCATTCTATTTGTATAGGATTCAAGCTTCCTTTGATGAACAAAGAAACATTAAAATCCATTTAACTGCTTCCCAATGTCATTTACCAAGGTTGGACATGTATCTGCTGACCAAACTTGTAGCATAGGACAAGTCTGGTTTTGTTGAAGTCATTAGATACATCAAGGATCCCACTGCCTGAGAGTAGGGAACTGCCTTCATATGGTTAATGTGATCCCCATCTGTGCTTTTAGGACTATTAGCAGCTGAGAGTTTAAAATGAAGTGTAAGAGGAGTAGCAACAAGCTTAGCACCATCCATTTTCAACCTCTGTAGTATTTTTTTCATAGTAATTATTTTGACTTACATAAAGTCCATCTTGTCTTCTATCTCATTGATTTCAATACCAAGAATCCTCCTAAATTCCCCTATGTCTTTCATGTCAAACTCTTCTTTAGAAGAGTTTTTACTTGTCCCAAAACTTCCTTGGAGCTTTTAGCCAACGGCATGTCATCTACGTATAGGAGTAGATACACTGGTCCTTTAAAGCTTTTAGTATTCATATACACACACCAGTTATAGGAGCTTCTATTGAATCCTATTTTAGAGATTACCTCATCAAATCTATCATACCAACACCTAGGTGCCTGTTTAAGCCCATAAATTGATTTGTTTAGTAGACATACTAAGTCTTCTTCCCCTTTTTTTACATACCCTTGGGGTTATTTTATATAGATAGTTTCATTCAACACACCATGTAAGAAAGCTATCTTCACATCCAATTGGTCTAACTCTAAATCCTTTTGAATAACTAGAGAGGAGTAGTCGAATGGATGTATGTTTTACAACAGGAGAAAAGACCTCTATATAGTCAATCCCTTCCTTTTGTGTGAACCCCTTTGCAAAAGGTCTTGCCTTGAATCTAG
Organism: Benincasa hispida; assembly: GCF_027475165.1. Taxonomy (NCBI): domain Eukaryota; kingdom Viridiplantae; phylum Streptophyta; class Magnoliopsida; order Cucurbitales; family Cucurbitaceae; genus Benincasa; species Benincasa hispida. The sequence goes on from NC_143478.1 coordinate 31,261,995, forward strand.
ACTGTTGTACCCCTGGAATTTCTTCTTTAAACTTGTATATCCACTTACATGAAATAGGTTTTTACCCTTTAGGTAAAGGTACTAATTTCAAGGTATCATTTAGATTAAGAAACCTCATTTCATCATTCATGACCTCAATCTATTGTCTAGCATCAGGGCTATTAGTTGCTTCTTCAAAACTTGTGGGTTCATTGTTGCTTAGTGAAATGGCAGCACTCAAAGCAACACTAGTATAGTCAAATTCTAAATACCTTGTAGGGGGCACAATGGTTCTCCTTGTTCTGTCCCTTGCTAAGGAATAGTTTTGTAGGTCTACTTATGTCTCTTCTTGTTCACTTGACATAATTTCACTTGTCTCAACAAAGTCTTCCCCTTCAACTTCTAGGTTCTAAAAAGAAGTAGAAACTCCTTGTTCATTTTGTGGTTCCATCTCAAACCTTGTACTACTGATCTTAGGCATAGGTGTAGGTTGTTGCTCGGATAGTATGAACATCTCCTTTTCTCTGAACACAACATCTCTACTGTTGATACACCTCTTCTCAATAGGATGCCATAATCTATATTCTTTCATTCCAAATGTAAAACCTAGAAACATGCACTTGACAGTCCTAGGTTTCAGCTTACCTTGGCTTTGATGCATATAACTTACACTCCCAAATATCTTCAAGTGGTTCAACTTGGAAGGCTTTTATGTCCATCTTTCTTCTGGTGTTTTCAGCTCAATAGACTGATGTGGACATCTATTTAAGGTGTAGACTGTGTAGGACACTACCTCAGCCCAATATTTCTCAGGAAAAAAGGCATTTGACAGCTGACATCTCACTCTTTCATGCACTGTTCTGTTGAGTCTTTCAGCAACTTCATTTTGTTGAGGTTTATACCTCACTGTTTTGTGCCTTACAATTCCATTTTCTCTGCAAAACAAGTTAAACTCTTCTCCACAAAACTCTAAACGATTGTCAATTCTTAAGTGTTTAATGTGTTTAGAGGTTTGTTTTTCAGGTTTTCCATTCTTTAAATCTCCCAAAAACTTCATATTTAGTTTTCAGAAAATAAACCCAACTCTTTCTTGAATAATCATCAACAAAAGAAAGGAAGTACCGTGTCTACTAAGTGAAGGAGAGTGTGTTGGACCCCATAGGTCAAAATGCACATATTCAAGTATCTCCATGGTCGTATGTTGTCCTTTAGGGAAGCCTTGCCAAGTTGCCTTGCCAAGGATGCAATGCTCACAAAACTTCAAACTATTTCCAACCCCTTTAGGAAGAATCCCCTGTTTGGAAAGAACTTGCAACTTTTTCACACTAATATGGGACAACCTCTTGTGCCATAGCTCATCCTCGTTAGGATCTTCATCTGTAGTCATCAAGGCTAACTGTGACATCTGCACATCCTTAATGACATACAAGCCATTTATCTTAGTAGCCATCAACGCCACCTTTGAATCTTTAATTATCTCAAAAATGCCTCGGACTTCTCTATATTCACAACCAATAGAGTCAAACATCCCCAATGATAGGAGATTTCTCTTCAAGATAGGAACATGCCTCACGTTCCTGATTAGCTTCATCGGACCATCTTGTAGTTTTAAGGAAATAGCGCCAATACCAATTGCCTTACAGGTATTATTAATTCCCATGTAAATCAGTCCTCCATCCCACTTCTTATAGGTACAAAACCACCCTTTAGATGGTGTCATATGGACTGAACAACCATAATCTATAACCCAATCTTGAGTTTCTATAGAGTTCTACTCACCATAGTCTTCAGTTGTTGCCAAGGTGTAACGACCCGACCCCCTAGGACTCAAGTTAGGCCATTACTAAACACATGCATGCATGGAACTTAAAACGACATCTTTTTATAGTGAAATAAATGCTAAATAAATAAGTTGAACCCAAAATATCTTCATTAAATTTAGATATTAAAAACAGACGATAGGGTACTCATAAATCATAGATGATAATAAACAAGTCTGAAAACAAATTTTAATAGTAAGTTTCAGACATCAAATTGAATCCCGAAGGAAACACAATCTGGTGAATCCCGAAGGAAACACAATCTGGTGAATCCCGAAGGTAACACAATATTTGATGAATCCCGAAGGAAACATAATATCTGGTGAATCCCGAAGGAAACACAATCTGGTGAATCCCAAAGGAAACACGATATCTGGTGAATCCTGAAGGAAACACAATCTGGTGAATCCCGAAGGAAACATAATATCTGGTAGGCATCTAACTAATAAGTAAAGATACTATCACAGTCTCAACATCACAATTATTACAATATGGTTTTATAACATACATATACACCCCAACATCATGGCTATATAACATGCATGTATGCCTATATATCCTCATATCATATACACCCTCAGTGAATCAAGTATCACCTCTTACTAGCATGCAAGTCTCTACGTGCACAAATAAATCTGTCAGATTCTCATACAATAATATATATCGGTCATACTTTACTATCCGTTTATCATGCTATCATTCTGTCTTGATATTCATCTATAATGCTAACATATATCTAGAGTCTGGCCCATGGGCAGTTCCAGCAGTAAGATTACTTACTTTGATATTAGGTTGAACAAAAAAACAATTGATTCTTTATGAAATTATTGAATCCTTAATCGAGCCAAATATTTGAGCAACTAACCTCTTCTAATCTCCACAATCTTTGAATTAAATCCTAGTACATAAACCAAAATAAAATTTAACCTATAGATTCACACCTAAACGTTCAATCACGATAAAATCAGCAACAAAACTTAATAACTTAATTCATATAAATTACATTCGAACTGAACAAGTAACAAAGCCCCAAATCTTACCAAAATTCTTGTTGAAATCACCTTAATTCTGCTTGACAGCACGTTAACGACCTTTTAAACTCCTTCAAACTTTCAAATTCAACCTCCAAAATCATGATTGAAATGATAATTAAACACGTTATTTATTGGGTATTCAAGATCCTCAACAAAACCATGAAAATCATTTAGATTTTATCCCAAAACTACGAACCTCACGACGACATTCGATAGAGGACAACGACTGGAAGAGAGGAGGACCAATGGCGAGCAGATCCGACAACGTGAAGGTCGGGGCAGTGCGTTTCTATCTTGACGGAGGAAAGGATGTGGACATCGGCGGTGCGACAGCCGAAGTTCGTCTAAACTAGAGAAAAAGTGAGAAAGTAGGGGTTTGGAAATTCCATATTTCTTTTCTTTAATTCTCCACCACACAAATACATTAATAATATATATAATATATTATTTCCTTTCCTTTTCTTAAATTCCAAAATCCATATATATTCTTTCCTTTTCTTTTCTTAAATTCCAAAACCCTTATATATATATATATATATATTATATATATATATATATCCCTTCCTTAATAAATATGTCCTATCAAAATCAAATCTTTCACCTCTTCCCCAATTAATTAAATAAACCTAATAATAAATTCACCAACTTTAAATCACTTTTTCAAAAAATTCTAAATCCCAAAATTAAATTCTAACTTTCCAAATTAACTTTGATTTAATTACTTCCAAATAAACCAATTATCTTTTCCTAATTTACTTAAATTTTGGATGTAAAATCTTAAAACCACAATTTCCTCTTTTCATTTCAAATTTCACAAAAACTCAAAATTTCTTATACAAATAATTCAATTATATCTTCCAATTTCTCTTCAAGGCATAAGAGTCTTTCTTCATATGTCCAAGTTTATGGCAAAAATGACACTTAGATTTTAGTCTGTTTGCCCTTCCCATTGTTCATCTGTAAGTCAAGTTCTCTAACTCTGATGGCTGAAATAATTGCTTCTGTAGTGATCTCTTTCCATCAAACTTTTCAAATTTCAAACCTAGTTGTAGCCATTCTTGAACTTCAAGATTGACTTGTCTGAGCCTTTGTATGCAAAATTCAAATCTTGGATCAGTCTTAAGTTATTTTCTGAGCTTTAATACCACTTGTGGCCCCAGATTAACTATAATTTTCTTGTTTTGCTATTCAGCATAAATGATCTACTTCACTTCAAGACCAGGGAAGACAATATTCTTTGAGCTTAAAAAAATTCAATCGTTTACTTTTATGCAAGCTCAATCGTATAGATAATGCTCTGAGGAACTAGACGATAGTTCAATAGTGTTGACAATACTAAGAAGCACTAGACGATCGTGTAGACGATTGTTGAGTGGAACTAGACAATCCTGTAGACGATAGTTGAGGAACTAGATTAGACAATCCTATAGACGATAGTTGAGGAACTAGATAATCCTGTAGATGATGCAAAGTGAAACTAGACGATCGTGTAGACGATACTTAAGAAAGAACTAGTAAGTAGTTCGGTCAAAGGCCTACGTCCACTATATAAAAGAGGGAAGGTATCTTTTATTGCTTCTTATTTCAATTTTCTTTTACAGAATGAATGCACTCGGAATAAGCCCTACTACTTCTTTTGTCTCGGTTCTTTCTGTTATAAAAAGATTTTTTTTCCTTTGTTTTTTTTATGGGAAATTGTAAGATTTCCGATTTTAGATGCCATAACATGGAAAAACTATCTAAAAACCTAACCTTTTAGTTTGATTGTCAAACCAATGAGATGGAACCTCAGGTGGCAAACAAAATGGTTCAACCTCCTCACTGCTACAAATGGCCCTTTGCATTTTCCTATGGATGATTCTTGATTTTTACTGCCACCATCGAAACTCCACATATTTGAATAGGAATCGAAGAGATTGAATGCAGTTCTGGTTGGGGAAAAACTGAATTCTTTATTCGCATAAATGGTTTGACCGTGGAATTTGTGCCTCTCATGGGAACTTCTTGGAGCAACGTCTCCAGTTTCAATAGGACAAGTTTTCCTAGTGCTCACACATGTCTGGGAAGGTACACCTATCCTTAAAGAAAAGAAAAGGAAAGAAAACACATGGTTCCTGAACTTTGTGTTATACAGCTGATTAACATAACACACAAAGGAGAAAATTAGTTAATGAATATATAGGAACTTTGAAATTTAGAAGGTAAGGAAGAAAAGAAAATAAAAAAAGGAAAATAAAGCCTTAATTTACCAGTGGTCCGTATACGGAGTGTTATATCCACCACCCTACTATGATGGCTAATGAATTCTACAGACCTATCTGAAGAATATTAATATTGTAAGATAGAATTATCAACAATAATTGTAAATCAGTGTGGGCACATACCACAAAAAAAAGAGATGGCATTAAAACAAAATTTTGAGGAAAGAAAATGGTGAAGTTGGGTAGGTTGTGATTATCACTAAAATGAAAGGAGAAAGAAAGGGTGGGGATAATAATAAATACGGGTTTTTTTAAATTTTATTTTATTTAATACATGGAGAATAATGGCGAGATTACAGAATAAACAAATCAACAAACGATTTCGGAAAAACTTTTAAATACACCAATAGATGGGAGGAAAGATCTCAAATTTGTTGGGAGGAGGTGTGGTGCAAATTGTTGTGTGAATATTCGAGAGAGAGAGGGAGAAAAAAAGGGGGATTCACTTAGGTTTTCATTTTTTTTTTAATCTTCCTATTTTTTTCCTTGATTTAATACTTTATATAACTTCAAAATTTGCGCCGATCTACAAAAAAAATTTAGGAAGAAAGTCTTGGGAGACAAATGTGTGCTTTTTAACTTTAAACATAATATTCAAATAAATTTATAAAATAAAGAAATTAGTACTTAATTATCTTAATATAATTTACCCAACTTATCGTGGTCGTCGTCATCATCGAGAATAATACCCAACTTAAATTTTAAACAATAATTTCAATTAATTTAATCAAATCTATTTCTCCTTGAGTATTTATTTTATATTTATTATTATTATTATTATTTGTTAAAATAATATTGAAACAATAACATAAGCAGAATAATCTATATAAAAAAATAGTCAACACAATAAAAATAAATGGTTACACACCAAATTGATAGTTATTAAATGGTGTAACATCTCACTAAAAAAACGAACAAAGTGTGTAAAATATGGTCAATAATACCATATCTTTGGGTTATATTTTAATCATTTCAATTTAATTTGAGGTTGAAGCAATATAGTATAAAACAAAAGCAACTCCTAACATTTTGCTAACATTTATTTGGAATTGCAATAAAAATAAATCAATTAAAGAGAAATCTAAAGTATCTATTGGAATGGAATACAAATGAAAGTGAAATGGTCAAACATTTATTTCATTGCCTTAAATTGACTTTAATATACTTTTTTTCATGGAATCAGGTTGCTATTATGAAGCTGCTCTAGCTTCTCTTAATTAAATCGGGTTCATTATGGGTGACGTGGGTGGAGGCGTATGTTTTGCGTGGGCAGTATTTGTGGGCTATTTGGAGTGAGGTTGGGAGGTCTTGGTGTTTAAGGGCTATCTTGCATTGTAGAGATAGATTCAAGCATCTGGTTCGTTTGATGGTTGGCGATGGACGATCTTGTTTTTTTTTTTTTTTTTTGTGGGATCCATGTTACCGGAGGGTGCAATTTTGGATTCATATGGGTCTACGGTGGTTTATGATACAAGGAGTAGTTTGGAGGCGTGGTTGTCGGAGTTCTTAGATGGTGAGGGAGGTTTGAGGTAGCCTACAGTGACTTGGGAGTTGCTTGAGATTTGAGGTTTTATTCAGGAAGTGGGGCCTAGGGTGAGGGGGGAGGATTATTGGTTTTGGGAGCCGGGTGCTAGTGGTTGGTTTTCTATCGGTAGTGCATAGGAGAGTTTGTGTCCTCATCATCCTAAGGTGTCTTGGGCTAGTATTTTGTGGGTAGGGGGTGGTATTTCGCGCCACTCCTTCTATGCATGGTTAGTTGTGAGGAACAGGTTGGGTACGTGGGATTGGTTGAGGAGCTAGGGTATGTTGTTAGAGGGTGGGAGTCTCGAGATCATTTATTTTTCGAGTGTGGGTTTGGGAAAGAGGTGTGGTTTGGTGTGTTGCGTCAGTTGGGTTCGTCGCATCAGGTGGCAAGTTGGGATGTCGAGTTGAGTTGGTTCTGCCGAGTGGGGTCAGGTAAGGGGGTGCGTAGTAAGTTGTCCATGTATTCTGGTGTGCTTCCTTCTACTACATCTCGCAGGAGCGTAATCACGGCTACATGGAGGACGACTGAGGTCGGTGTCTGCTTTGTTTCACCTTATGGTCTCTACAGTTCGTGCTCGAGTTGCTTCTTGGCAGATTGATCTTCTTGGTCTTATCTAACGTGTTTACGGTTGCTTTTCTTCTTTTTGAACTTGCTATTGCTCTCTGTTTTGCTGTTGTCCCTAATTGTGGGATTTTGGTTTCTCTTCTCTAGCTTTCTCCCTCGTGTTTTGGGGTTTTTTTACGTTTATGTTTGGTTATGTTCAGGTTTTATCTTGTTGGTTTTGTTTGCGTTTTGTTGCCCTATCTTTGCTTGTGCTTTGTTGCTTTGATGCCTTAATCCAGGGCTGTATCCTCTTTGTTGTTATATAATAATATCATCTATTCTAAAAAAATATACCCTTTTTTCTTTGGCTTTGATGTTTCTAACCTTGATGGGTAAGTAGTGTTGTTCATATCATTTCTTGAAAAAAGTAAAAAAAAAAAAAAAAAAGATAAAAAGATAAAAATCACTTTGATGTCTCTAAACTTTCTTATGGAAGTGTTACCTAGTCTTTGAACTTCAATTTGTCGATTTTGTCCACATACTGCTATTTAATTTTTTGAAAGATTACAACATATGTATGGATTAGTAGGTGCATCGAATTATCCCGATTAGATTAGCACACATTCTTAGCACCCTCATCAAATCCCAACTCCGATAAAAGCCACGATAAGGGGAAAATTAAGGTAATTTACATAAAAGCAACCTAGTTCAAAGAGATATCATTGTTGGACTATATACTTCAAACTTTATTACAATTTAGTCCTTGAACTCTAATAAGTATCACTATACTTTACCATTTGTAATGATTTAATCCTTATTATACTTTACCGTTTGTAACAATTGTAATCCTTATCGTTGAACAATACTATTAAGTATTAAGATTTGATGAAATTTTTTATCAATGTAGATTATTAAATTCATTAAGGATCAAATATGTTTATGTAATACAAAGACTAAATCATTATATAATCAAAATTGTCATTTAAATTTGATGAAAATTTTTACGACAAAGACTTAATTAGAATGTGGCGGTTAATTTACTTATTTTGTGCAGGAAAAATGTGTTGGCGCAAGTAAAATTACGATCCAAGGAGTTAGGTGTCCGCACGCTTGAAAGATTGAGATCACAAAGTCATGCAATCGTATGCGATTGTGAGGAGTTGCTAAAAAAGTTGGGATGGAAAGCTGATGAAAGTCGAATCCAAATTTAATTGACAAGCCGTTAAAGCCACACTGTAGCAAGTACACTCAACTTTCGGTGACCATTAATCGGCGCATCAGAGCAGGAGATTTAATGACCGCCCATCATTGCAATTATTAGAGAGAAAGGTTGCTTCACCTTTAGCTCTATAAATACTGAAGGCCACCATTGTAAAAAGGGATGACAAGTTAGATCATATAGATCATATACAAGTTAGAGAGTCGTTCGTCCGTTCACGTACATACTCATACTTAGATTTAGAGGACGAAGATGAAGAATCCGAGAGATTATTCCCGAACAGATTGAGAGACTACCGGAAAGCGCTACAAGGGAGAGATGGCCAACACTTGCGAGAGCAAGAATATTCATCTGGAAAGAGTTGGAGTGAAAAAGACAGTGTAAAAGGCCACGGGAAGCAAGACATTGCTTATCGTGCTTCTTATCTCTAAATTCCATTGTTATTTTGTATTCAACACTTTATTTATAGAAAATGGAAATCTCATTTCAATCTATGTTTTATCTCTCCACATTTTGCATGAGTAGCTAAAGTTCCGAATGGGTTGAGAAGTACTTAGCTAGCATGACCTAAAATTTACATTTTATGCAATCATCTTGTCTTATGTATGCGTTATTCACCCTTTAGAGACACTTGAGAGAGTAGTCTAAAGATAGAATTTAGACTTGATAGAGTCAGATTAGAATCTAGGCTTGAGAGAGTCAGATTAGAATCGCATAAGCAAGAAATAGAAACTTAGACATAAGTTCTATCGCTATTTAAAAATCGCATGCACCCTAGAAATAGGATATGATGTATGTTGTCACCTTGTTTTATGTGTGCAACATTCATCATCGCATAGGCAATTATAGAGGCTTAGATATAAGTCCTATCAACTTTTTCGCATACATCGCATGCGTCCTAAAAATAGGAATTATGGCATTTACATTAAGAGATGACATGTTGTTGTTTGTGTGTAGCATGATCGCATAACTTGTACGTAATCTTAGGAAGTGTTAGCTAAATCCCTTCTCAACCCTTTCATCGCATACTCATTGTAACTCTCGATTTCATCAACTCTTCGTTCGAACTCCGTTGCATAGGAAATTTTCTTCATTAAAACACCACCCAACTTATTTGTTTTCACCACCGTAAGAGAATCAAAGTAACTGTCGCATATTACTCAGTAGTCCCTGTATTCGACCCTAGACTTACCAGAAAACCTAGTGAGCCTTATACTTGGGTCTTATTAGGAAAACTTGCATGTTCAATGCATAAAACATCACCGCAAACTCACACCATAAACGGATCACAATTCACAAAGCATCAGCCAACTCCGACGACCAACTCCAAACTCCGACAACCACCTACGACGACACTCCAACAACCAATTTCGTCAACCACCTTGGTAAAGAAAAGAAAACCACTTCCATATTCACACGAGCAACTTCAACGAAGAACTTCGGGCTTCACCAACCACCTCCGACAACAACTCTAGCGACTAACTCTAACGATTACCTTCGCACAAACAACTTCGGCGACATACTCTACCTACCACCTTCGTGTGCCTAACTTCGACAGCCACTGATAAAAATAAAACGGTGGGTTTAATTACCCACCATTTTATCACTCTCACTCTCACCCGTTTTCCCACGCATTTTCATTACTCTCTCAACTCCCTCAATTACTTTGTCGTTTCTCTCTCTCATACTCCCCTTCTTTCATTTTTCTCTTCATCCACTGTCTAGTTCATCTTTCTCATTTTCTCTCTTCTTTCTTACTCTAGCTCATATGGGTTTTATTTTTCTTTTTCTTTCTCAACTCCTCCCTTCTCTTTTTTGATTTTTTTCTATGGTTGTTCTTTTAGATCTAATTATTCTTCATCTATTTCATTTTTCTCTTATGTCTAAAAAATATTACATGCGACGTCCTATTGTTATTTCAATGAACAAAAGTTCGACGATAAGTTTTAACAATCTATCTCTTGATGTTTCAAATATTATATAATTCTAATGAAATATTAGAATTTAAAATTATGGTCCAACATAATAGTAGAAAAATTATGTATTTAAAAAGATAGTTTTTACACTGATGCAACATAATAGTAGAAAAATAGACATCAATATTTCTAAAATCAATTCACCGGTTTTAGAAAAAAGGTAAATTCATATTCCACAAATTTGTCAAAGAAAACTATCTAATAGTTAGTTTTATGATTTAAATTGTAAGATTTTGATTTTTTTTTTAAGATCAACATTAAGCGTCATCCATCTAAAACAATGTCAATAGTTTCATTTGATGTCACTAACCTTTAAGTTCTTTTTAATTTTTACGGTAATTAATGATTGAGTTGGTTTTTTAATGGAATAATTCAAAATTTTGTGTATATGAATACTTTGTAGAGAATTTGTTGTGTTTTGAGAATGGAAAAGAATTGTAAGTTTAGTTTTTATCTTGAAAAGTTTTTTAAAAAAAATGTGCAGTTGAAAATTAAAATAAACAATGGCAAAAGAAAAAAAAGACAAAATCAATTTTATTTACAAAAATAGCACAGGATACCCAACTCAAATGAACACAACTCTGCATCCAAACACAGATAACAATTACCAATTCAACTCAACTCTGCACATCAAACACAGACAATAAAACTCTCCAGATAATTTAATAATTACTAATTCAACTCAATTCCACTCTCTGTTTTTATCACGCATAAAATGCCCTTTAGATTTAATAGAAAATATTTAAATTATCAATCACATTTAATTCTACCAAATTCAATTTTTGGCAGAGGAGATTACAATTTAAGATAAACTTTGAGGTGGCTGAGATTGATCTTGTTGATGAAGATTGCCAACGCCAACTTTTCTTTAATGACAGAAACCCACGAAACTAAAAATAGATCACCGAAAAAACCTTCAAATGGACAAATACCAACTCCTTTACACTAGCGACCCCACTCCCTTACGCCGGCAAGACCTGCATTTTAAACTTACGGCAAGAAAACGAACGAAATTCCGCCGCTGATTGCTTTACTGTGTATTACCGACGTGAAGTGCGGGTTTCAGTTTTTTTTTTTTTTTTTTTTTTTGTTAAAACTATTGAAATCAGGGATTTAATCTCATGCCGAATGGAGAAAAAAAAAAAAAAAAAAAAAAAAGAAACCAACGATTCAACATGAAATTCATATTTATCTATGAGTAACATAGTTCATCAAATCTAAACCAATATATTTGGTTGGAAAAAAAAATATATAGGTTAATCCTCCCACTCCCATTGCCAATTGTCAACTCAAGTTTTTGGAACAACCAATGGTTTAAAATGGTATCAAAGTAGGAGATTCTGTATTTAATTTCTGTATGGTGAGTGTTAAAGCATTAATATAATATGAGTTAAGAACCTTAAGGGACTCTTTGGGACGCAGAGTTGAGATAAGATGTCTGGAGTTCATATGTCTTTGGAGTTCGTATATCTATGAAGTTTATATGTCTGTGTTTAGGGTGTAGAGTTATTTTTTCTGAGTTCATATGTTTGAGTTTAAGATGCATAGTTCATATATCTGGGTATCTGATATAATTTTTTGAAACTTTTTTATTCAATAATTCTACCAATCTTCGTTTGAATAAAATATAAATTGCAATTTTTCTATTAATTTCTAAATTTTTTCTTTCTTTTTTTCTTTTTTTCTTTCTTTTTTGGGCAATGAACAACAATTAACTCATTATATTTCTTCTAGAAATATGTTTAAATAAAATGGGAAACCAAAGCGAAATTAAAACTTTTGATTCTAGCTAATTTTTCTCTATGATTTTCATTATCTTCTTCTTTTTCTTCTTATTCCTATTGTTGCCCTTATGTCATGAATTTTCTTAATTAAATCTCCCCATCATTGTAACAGCCAATGGAATGTTGCCACAATTCCTCAACAATTTCACTTTCATTTCCTCTAAATTTGGGGGACCATCAGAGAACAAATCTCTAATTTTCACTAATTTTTCTTGGAAAATGTTCCAAGAAAAAAATTTTCATTTTATAGGTTTTTTTTGTTATATGTTACATACGTTTCATCTAAATATTCTTAACACTCATTTGCTATGTGAATTAAATTAAATAAAAATATTTTTTTACAAATTTTTACGTATAAATATTGCACTTAATGTAGACAAAATAATATTTTTTATATAATCAACAACACTACAACATACTTTAACAGTCATCAATCTTATAGTAGCTGGAAGTGGTTGACGAAGTTGATTATCGAAGATGATTTTTGCTGGAGTTTGTAGTCGGAGGTAGTTGTCAGAGCCTAAAGTTGGTTGCATGAAGATGTATTGGAGTTGGTTGTCGAAATTTGTTATTGTAGGTGGTTTTCGAATCTTTGAGTTGGATGGGCGAAAATGTTCGTCAAAGTTGATCATCGAAGATGATTTCGCTGAAGATTGCAGTCGGAGGTGACTGTCGGAGCCCGAAGTTAGTCGCATGAAAGTGGTATTAGAGTTGGTTGTCGGAGTTTATTGTCGAAGGTGGTTGTCAAAGTCCCGAGTTGGTCATCGGAGTTGCTCTCGCTCAAAGGTGACCATCAAAGGTGATTTTCATCGAAATTTGTAGTCGGGGTTGGTCATCGGAGTTTATTGTCAGAGCCAATTGATCTTCGGAGTTGGTAGCGCGAAGGTGGTCGTCAAAGTTGGGTCACTAGAGGTAGTTGTCAGAGTTGGTGGTATAAAGGTTGTCGGAGCTCAGAGTTGGTCGCTAGAGCTGTCATTGGAGGTGTTTGTCAGAGTCCGGATTTCATCGTTGGAATTGTCATCGAAAGTGGTTGTCGAAGCCCAAAGTTGGTCGCCGGAGTTGTCATCGGAGGTGCTTGCCGAGGCCTTGAGTTAGTTCTCGAAATGTGATAGTAGCCGATGGGTAGAGCCATTGAAAACATGGGAAGAATGGAGACTTGGGGTGAGTTAAGGTGAGTTGGTAAAATATACCAACTCAATTCCACCAACATTTAAAGTTGGTGGGCTAAATAATGAGTTGGTATATGATACCAACTCAACTCAACTCATGTTGGTGAATCAAACATCCTCTAAGTTTCCAAATGAATAAGTTTGTGAATTTAGGTTTAAATTTGATTAATCATATTGTGAATTTAAGCTAAAATTTGATCAATCATGTTGTGGTATTTGATTGATATTTCGATGAATTTAAATTTAAATTTTCACATGTTTATGTTGCTTTGATTGTATTATGTGTATGCAATTACTAGGTGAATTTTGGTAAAGACTATATGGGGTTCTTCTTCTATTATTTTTGTACAATAATATTATTATATTATTGTGTTTTATATTTTGGATTGAATTCGCCAAATTAATATGTTACCAAAGTAGCCTTTGTTATCTAGATTAAGTTAATATAAAATATAATATGTGAATATTCATGAATTTATGCGGATAATTATCGGCCCAAAGGAAGATAATTATTTGGACAAATTGTGAGTATGCATGTTGTAATGAATATGTGACAATTATAAGAATTGCTCATGTGAAAAATAGCCGGTCCAAAGAAAGATTATTTTTTTACAAAGTTTTTTGTCAGTACTTTGATTAATGCATTGAGAGTACCATTTACAATTGGTATTTTTGCCTAAAGGCTGGACATCAATATTGTACTAGGTATCTTGTTAAAAGGGGCCCACCACATATATGAAATTATTTTGTTATTTTTAATTCTGAGTGTATGTTTTGTTGTTTATTGTTTCAATTGGTCTTACTCAAATATTTGGAAATCTGAGTTCAATCTCTAAGTTGAATGGATCAAACTTCAAGATTTCAAAGGAAAGCCGGGAGATACTTCTCGGATATATGGATCTAGACCTTACATTAAGGACCGATAAACCAACTTCTACTGAGGAACAACCAAATATGGCTAATATAAAGAAGTGGGACTGGTCAAATCACATGTGTCTGATCTTTAGGCACTCCATTCCGGAGACTTTTCGAAGTTCGATCAAAGAAAGTAAAAATGCTAATAAGTTTTTTGCTCAATTTGAGAATATTTTACTAAAAATGAAAAAAGGAAAGTAAGTAGTCTTTTGACTTCTTTGACTTCCATGAGGTATAAGGGCAATGGGAACATAAGGGAGTACATTATGGAAATGTTCAATCTTGTAGGTAAACTAAAGGCATTTGATATCGAGATAAATGAAAATTTACTCATACATCTGGTACTCATCTCTCTTGTTGCACAATTTACTCAGTTTAAGATAAGCTATAATACCCAGAAGGATAAATTGAGTATTAATGAGTTTGTCTCACAATGTATGCAGAAGAAAATAGGATTAAGAGAAAAATGATAGAAAATACTCATTTGGCAATTGACTCTCGTGACAAGGGAAAAAAAAAAAGAAATCTACGGGTGCTGCAGAAAGACATCTCAGCAGAATAAGAGCAAGAAACAGGCTATTGAAAATCCTTTTTTCTTCAAAATGAGAGGTCACTTAAAAAAAGATTGTCTCACATATGCCAACTGGCATGTAAAGAAGGGTAAACTTCTTACTTTGGTGTATTCTGAAGTTAATTTAGTATATCAATGCAGGGTTGTGGAGCCAGCTGCCAAGTGATGCTGAAAGAATCATCTATATGAGTGATGGCAAAGTAGTTCTAATTAAAGCTATTGTAAATTTTGGATTATGTTTAAAAACTGGTTGTTATTTGGATTTGAATTAGACTTTTGTTGTATCATCATTTAGACGAAATTTAGTTTATATTTCTAGTTTGGACAAATTTTTTTTTTTTTTTTTTTTTTTTTTTTTTTTTTTTTTTTGTTCTTTTAGAAATAATCTAGTTTATATTCAAGATTCCAAACTTATTGGTACTGGTTTTTTAATTGATAATCTATATATGCTTGAATCTTTTGCTTCATTTAATAAGATCCCATTATCTAATTCATGTAGTATAAAGTGTAAATTAAATGAAAATTCTGCTATATTATGGCACATGAGTTTAGGTCACATCGTTAAACAGAGAATTTAGAGACTTGTGTCAGATGGAATCCTTGATTCCCTTGATTTAAGTAACTTTGACGTTTGTGTGGAATGTATTAAGGGAAAACAGACAAACATAAGAAAATTAGGTCCAATAGATGCTCAGACGTCTTAGAACTAATACATATAGACATTTTTTATTTATTCCTTACGGCTTCTTGGAATGGAAAACAATATTTTATTATGTTTATAGATGATTACTTAAGATATGGGTACCTATATTTAATTCATGAGAGGTCTCAATCTTTGGACATTTTCAAGTCTTTCAAACTTGAAGTTGAACTTCAACTTGGAAAGAAAATTAAGGCTGTCAATTTTGATCGTGGTGGTGAATACTACAATAGATATGATGAATTAGGTGAGCAACGTCTAGGGCCCTTTGCCAAATACCTAAAGGAATGTGGAATCGTTCTGCAATACACTATGACGGGCAAACCCAGCATGAACGGTGTAGCAGAAAGGTGAAATAGAAGATTTAAGGATATGGTAAGAAGCATGATTAGTCATTCTTCTCTACTTGAATCCCTCTGGGGTGAGACACTAAGAGTGCAACATATATCATTAATTGAGTATTTAGTAAAGAAGTAGCTAAAACTATTGGAGTTGATGCCCTAAAGTCTCGTGTTTTGTAGTTTATAAATAGTTTGTACGAACGCTTGTGTTGTATAATATATGATATTTACTTCATATCTTGTTTTTTTCTCAGTTGTATGTTTTATTTGCTTTACCACAAACCAATAAACATAAAATCCCTAGTTATCTATATGTAACTTAAGCATGTATGTGGTGACATACAAGTAGATCATGTCTTGAGTGATAACCAAAATGGTCTGTAGTATATGGATATAAGAGGGAAACCTTATCCTGGTAACACTACAAACACAGCCCGCTTTGTGGAATGATCACAAATGTTGTGACTTGTCACAAATGGTCTGATCCTGATCATTCGTATAGGGGACGTGCAAGCAGGGGTGTCCTATACAAATAGTTTGTATGAGACCTGACCACGAAGTGTTAACGTCTCATTATATAACACCGTTCATGACAGAGACTTCACTTCACTAGGATGACCATAGGTGTAAACTCTGAACTTAGGTTCCCTAGATAAGCATGTTTAGCCAAAGGGATGTTATATTACATATTTATTAAGTAGAAATTCATGTTGTTTATAGGGATTATGAAGGAAGGGAAGGAAAATATATTAAATGAAGAAACTCAATCATTAGTCTGGAAAACATACTTGGAAAACTCATACATTAGTAAACATCATGAAAATGGAGTTGCTAAAACATGATGAAAGTATTTGGACAAGATAACATAGTTAAATCGTGTCAATGTCCGTGGAAAACATGCTTTACTTAGCATGAGAAATAGCTTCAAACATATGTTGCTTGGCACTTCACTTGAACACTTAGCATGAGAAATATCTTCTAAGAAATCATAGTTTCTAAATCATTAAAACATTAAAGTATCACATAATCACTCACAGCTCGTTGGCCTCTTAACGGGTATACGCCTCTTCTAGCTCTTCTTGGCCTGAAAGAACATAATTCCCGATTAACTACTTAGAATTCTTAGGAAAATACCTCAAATAGTTCATTTACTAATGGAACTTTCATCATCAAAGATAGCTTTACTAGAGAGATACTCATCATGAGTGCATTCTTCTCATGAGTGAGATCCTCTTCATGAGTGAGATCCTTCATCCTAGCGATACTCACCTTTCCAATGAGATTCAGCCCAATTTCTAGGGAGATTTTCTTCTAGAGCGAGATCCTCATCAAAAAATTAGCGAGATTTCCTTCATTATCGAGATCCTCAACACAAAATTAGTGAGTTTTCCTTCATAAGCGAGATCCTCATTCTCCATATGAGCTGTTTGCTTGTTCTTCCCAATTAGCTGTCTGCTTATGCACAGCTTCTTTGTTACAAATTCAAAAATCCATAACTCAAAATCCAACCCTCTTTTGAAGAAACTTTCTTCTACAAACATGTTTAGAGTTGAGTTAAATTTTGTACCTTAAACATTCAGCCAAAAATTCCTTATAGTTTGGCCTAGAGCTACCAATCTTTACCTCGGGTTCTGATTAATCCGCGATTCTGCCTCTTCTACAAATTCCTCACTTTTTGTTCCTCTTCTTCTGCAATCTTTCTCCGATAACACAACCTCAAAAACTAGATTCTCCTAGCTTTCAAATAGCACTTATTTCACTAAATTTGCTCATGTAGATTGTCGAAACCAAGCTTTCGAAGTTCCTTTTCCCTTTTAATCTTCTTACCGCTTCCCGAATTTAAGGATTAACTGCCACGTGCCAAACCAATAAGTGAGCTTTCTTATTTTGTGTTTTTCTTTTCCTATCTCAACAACTCTTATAAATAACATGTTTTTTTTCACTTATTATATATTTAATATATCATTCTTTTGGCTAAACATGCTTGTTTAGGAAACTTAGAATTCGGGGTTTACACTTAGCTATACAAGAACTTATTTCTTCTTGCTTCCATCCTCTCTCCCTCCTAAACCATGGCTTCAATTAACTCACTTGAAGATATCACATTACTTACTCATACTTAAAGTAATTAGGGTTCAGGTATTACAAACCATGTTCCCTTAAAGAGTATTTCTAAAACACCTTTTGAGTTACAGAGGGGGCATAAATCGAGTTAACGTTATTTTAGAATCTGGGGTTGTACTGCACATGTGTTAGTGAAAAATCCTAAGAAGTTGTAACCTCATTCAAGATCATGCCAATTTGTTGGTTACTTTAAGGAAACGAGAGGTAGTCAGTTCTATGATCTCAAGAAAATAAGACGTTTGTATCGAAAAACATGATATTTTTAGAAGAATACCACATAAGATATCATAAACCACGTAGCAAAATAGTATTAAGTGAAACTACTAAAGCATCAACAAGGATTGTTGATGCAGTTGATCCTTCATCAAAAGTTAATGAAAAAGCCAGCACTTCAGGTGAGTCTCATCCTTCTGTATCGTTGAGAGTGCCTCGATGCAATGGGAGGGTTGTGATACATTATGACCGTTATTTGGGTTTAACTAAAACTGAAGTTTCATACCAGATGATAGTATTAAGGAACAGATGTCTTATAAACAAGCAATGAATGATGTAGACAAGGATCAATGGGTCAAAGCCATGAAACTTGAGATGAAGTCTATGTGCTCCAATTCACTATGGGAGTTTTTAGATTCACCTGATGAGGTCAAACCCATAGGGTGTAAATGAATCTATAAAAGAAAGAGAGAGGTAAATGGATCTATAAAAGAAAGAGAGATGTAGCTGGAAAGGTACAAACCTTCAAAGTTAGACTTGTAGCAAAGGGTTATACCTGATGGGATCGAATCCCAAGCGAAAGTGTGTGAACGTCTTGAATATTTTATTTTGGTTCAAAAGAAACAAAATGCCACAACAAGCATAATAAAACAGAGAATAAACATATTTAATTTAGCACGTTTTTAAATAGAATAAAAGAAAAGGAAGAACTATTTCTTACCTTTGAAGATTCCCGTAATCTTCACGAAAATCCCAAGCTTTTTCTCTGCAATGAACCTCCAACGAACAGTGAACACAACCATAAGAGAGACCTCGATATTCTTTTGGAATCTAAAGGTAGAAGTGTGGTATCTAATCCTTGGAGGAGGAGAAGGAATAAAGGATTTTAGGGAGGAGAAATTGTTGAGACAACCTGGGAGAATTTTGGAGGCTAGGTTTTTAAAAAATGAATCTTTCACTTTAATTTGGGCAAAAGAAACAATTTATATGGAGAAGGATTTTCCCCTTCTCTAAGTATTTCCATATTTTCCCTTAGGGCTCTATTAATCAAACAACATTTATTTGATTAATTAGCAAACCGAATACATAACTATATATATTAAATCTAATTTAATTTATATAGTTAATTAATTAAATAATCATCATACATTTATTTGCCTCTACATCTCAAAATTAACTAATTCCTTATGAATCTGATTCATAAAATAGAATCATTATTTGAATCCTATTCAAATATTTCTCTCTTAATTATAGATTAAATCTATAATTAACCATATCATATTAATCTCATCAATATTTTATTCCATCAATTGATTTGAACAATTCAAATAATTCCTCTTGTAATTTCTTTAGTCAGCTATCGAGGGGACCTTATGGACCTATAGATTAGAAGCTCCAATGATATGAGATTAATTGATTAAACTTCTTTAATCCAATTAATCAATATTCATTAACTACCGGGAACTCCACTAAAGACCGATACCTGCACTCTTCGCACTATAGATTTATTTCTATGTCCATAGATATAATCAATCAACAAAGTGATGACCCTTCATGAATGCTCATAACTACAACGGGGTCAAAATATTGTTTTACCCCTGCAATTACATCTAACTCCATATGTACCACTGATTCCTCTAATGAACAAACAATTTATAGTCCAACTATAAACTAACACCTCTTGGGCAGTGAGAGGTTAAGGCCACATTGTTCAAGATCCGAAACCAGCCATTAAGGGAGCAATTTATCTACTTTCCCAAGGAATGGGAATGAGTGAATTCTATCTTGTGCAGATGTGTTTTCAGCTCCCTAATCAGACAAATCTCCAAAATGGCAGGCTTATTGAGTCGGCTATCATGGTCATTCTCATCATACAGATCAAAGGACTGCCATCATAAATAGGAGTGCACAACTCACTCAGGATTATGGTCAAGTCTCGTATGGTCATCCTAGTGAAATGTAAGTCTCTTCTAATAACAGTATTATATAAAGAGTCTATTCATTTCGTGGTTCGATCTTATACAAACTATTTGCATAGAATACCTTCGGTCACATGTCTCTACATGAACGATCAGGATTAGATCATTTGTAGCACTTTACAACAATTGTAACATCTACAAAGCGGGTTGTATTCATAGTGTCACTAGGATAAGGTATCCATCTTTATCCATCTACTACAGACTATTTAGATTATTACTTAAATATGATCCACCTGTATGTCTCCACATACATGTTTAAGTTTCATAAAATAACTTTGGATCTTAGTTTATTGGATTCAAATAAAATACCTCAGATTTTATTAGATAAATAATTTGTGTTAACATAACTACAAACCACGAGATAAACTAGATTTAGGACATCAATTCCAATAATCTCCCACTTGTCCAAAGCTAGTGGAATGTATCAAAATACAATAAAAGACTTGTGGGAAAGTAAAGTATCAATATACAATGTAAGGTAAATTATCAATATACAATACAATAAACTAGGGCATACAATATACCCCATAAAATCTCCTACTTGCCCTAGCTTAGATGACTCATATCTCGTAGACTCAGACCCTCCAGGTGACCCTGAAAAACTTTAGCCGTGAGAGCCTTTGTAAATGGATCAGCAATATTGTGGTCCAAGGTAATTTTTGTTACTATCACATCTCTCCATTGCACAATCTCTCTAATAAGATGATACTTGCGCTCTATATGCTTTCCACATTTATGGCTACGAGGCTCCTTGGAGTTTGTCATAGCACCACTATTATCACAATAAAGTGTGATGAGCAAGGATATATTTGGAACAACTTCCAAATTTGTGAGAAATTTTTTGAGCCAAACGGCTTCTTTAGCGACTTCACGGGTAGCTACATACTCAAGCTCCATGGTGGATCCGCAATACAACCTTGCTTAATGTTGCGCCATACATAGCTCCTTCATTCAGAGTGACCACTAATCCTAATGTGGATTTCCTTGAATCCTTATCGATCTGAAAAATCAAAGTCAGTGTATCCTATAAAGATCAAATCCTTAGCCCCATACACAAGTATATAGTTTTTCATTCTTTTAAGATACTTGAGAATAGCTTTAACTGTTGTCTAATGATTAAATCCTAGATTGGATTGATATCTACTGACTACTCCCACTGCATGGCAGATGTCGGGTCTAGTACACAACATGGCATACATAAGGTTACCCACTGTTGATCCATAGGGAATTTGTCTCATCTCCTCAATCTCTTAAGGTGTCTTAGGACAATGTTCCTTAAACAAGATAATTCCATGCCTGAAAGGTAACAAACCCTTCTTGAAATTTTGCATCAAATATCAAACATTTTGATCAAAGCCATAAGCTTTGACTGCAATATCAAACCTTATATTCCAAGATCGAGATGTTTGTTTCAATCCATAAATAGACCGATTCAGCTTGCAAACCTTTTGCTCTTGACCTTTTCAATGAATCCCTCTAGTTGGGTCACATAGATGATTTCCTCAAGATTACCATTCAAAAAGTCAGCCTTGACATTTATTTTCCATATATCATAGTCATAATATGTGGCAATAGATAAGAGAATCTAGGTAGACTTAATCAAAGCAACAAATGAGAAAGTTTCTTCATAACCCTTTGCTACTAGTACAGCCTCAAAGGCTTACACCTTTCCATATACACCTAGTTTCCTCTTGTAGATCCATTTGCAACCTATGGGTTTAACTCCATCAGGTTGATCTATAAGTTCTTAGACAAAATTGAAGTGCATAAACTCCATTTCTTGATCCATGGCTTTGATCCATTTATCTTTGTCAAAATCAACCATTGTCTTCTCGTAAGACGATGGATCCTTAACCTTATCATCTAATATGATGGTTTGAGTTTCTGTTAAACCCAAATAGCGGGTAGGTTGGGTTATCCTTCCATTACGTTAAGGCTCTCTCAACACTTGAGAAGAATGTGTTCGACTAGATGAAGCAATTAATAAATCTTGTTGAAATGCTTGTCTCTTCAACAACTCTTATTAAAGTTTCAGTAGTTTCTTTGGAAATTTCATTTAATATGATTTGGCTCCTTGGCTTATGTTCTCTAATGTGGTTTTCTTCTAAGAAAGTAGCATTTGTCGATATAAATACTTTGTTCTCTTTTGGATCGAAGAACAGACCACCTCTCGTTTCTTTAGAATAACCTACAAACAGGCATAATCTTAAACGTGGTTCCAATTTCTTTGGATTTACCACAAGCACATGTGTTGGACATCCCCAAATCCTGAGATGTCATAAACTAATTTTACGACCTCTCCATAATTCAAAAGGTGTTCTGGTAACACTCTTTGATGGAACCTGGTTTAAGAGGCAAGTTGTAGTCTCCTCTGCATAACCCAAAACGAGATAGGTAGAGAAGCATAGCTCATCATAGATCGAACCATGTCCAATAGGATTCTATTTCTCCTTTTTGATACACAGTTTTTTTGAAGTGTACCAAGTGGTTAGAGTTGAGATGCGATTTCATGTTCTATCATATAGTTATGGAATTCAATATCCATGTACTCTCCACCTCGATCTGATCGAAGTGTTTTAATCTTTTTACCTGACAAATTTTCAACTTCAGCCTTATACTCCTTATTCTTTTCAAGTGTGTAAGACTTATGTTGAATTAGATAAACATACCCATATCATAAATAATCGTCCATAAAAGTGAAAGGTCGTCTGGCTTGTACGCTCATCGGGCCACAAAGATCTGAATATAAGCTCCAAGGGTTCTTTGGCTCTATAATATTTTTCCAGTAAAAGGTCGTTATGTCATTTTTCCTTCTAGATAATATTCACATACAGATAAAGAATTTTCTTCTAACTCGTTTAGAAGTCCATTCTTAACCAACCTCTCAATCCTATTGAGATTAATATGACCTAGTATTAGATGCCAAAGACGAGCATTATCTTTATGAGAAAATTTTCTTTTCTTAGTTTTAGTGGTTGTAATGTTGAACATTTCAATATTGTGGAGAATTTTAGATACCAACGGCCTTAGTACATATAAGTTGCTTTCATTTGTTGCAAAACAAATATCAATACCATTTTTTTTAAACAAATGCTTTATCCTAAATAAAAGATACATTAAAAGAGTACTCTAACGAACAATAAACTAAAAATAAGTTCCTATTAAAATTAGGAACATAGTAAACATTGTCTAAAAACATATACTTTGATTCAAAAACAACTTCAAACTCCCAACTGCAACTGCCGAGACAACCTCTCCTGTTCCAACCCATAGAGTCATCTCTCCCGCTGCCAGCTATTTTCAAGAACTAGTTTCCTGCAAAGAAGTACAAACATGATTAGTGGCTCCTGAATCAAGTATCCAAGTATTGTTATCATTTTCCTCCAAACACGTTTCCAGAACAAGTAAATCATATTTATCTTCTTTTTCCTTCTTTTTCTCATCCAAATATTTTGGGAAATTCCTTTTCCAATCCCCATCTTGGTTGTATGTCAGACTTATGTTGCATTAGATAAACATACCCGTATCCTGAATAATCATCTGTAAAAGTGACAAAATATTTAAAACCTCCTCTAGCTTTTACACTCATCAGACCACAAAGGTTTGAATGTATAAGCTCAAAGGGTTCTTTGGCTCTACCAATAAAAGGTCGTTTTTTCATTTTTCCTTGTACACAAGATTCACATACAAGTAAAGTATTTTCTTCTAACTCATTTACAAGTCCATTTTTAACTAACCTCTCAATCCTAATGAGATTAGTGTGACACAGTTTTAGATGCCAAAGATGAGCATTATCTTTAGGAAAAAATTTTCTTTTCTTAGTTTTAGTGGTTGCAGTGTTGAACATTTCAATATTTTAGAGAATTTTAGATACTAATGGCCTTAGTACATATAAGTTGCTTTCGTTTGTTGCAAAACAAATATCAATACCATTTTTCAAGACAAACGCTTTATCTCGAATAAAAGATACATTAAAACAGTGTTCTAACAAACATGAAACTGAAATCAAGTTCTTTTTAAAATTAGGAACATAGTAAACATTGTCTAACAACATATACTTTGATTCAAAAAATAACTTCAATCTCTCAACTGCAATCGCCGAGACAACCTCTCTTGTTCCAACCCGTAAAGTCATATCTCTCACTGTCAGCTATTTCCAGGAACTAGTTTCTTGCAAAGAAGTACAAATATGGTTAGTGGCTCCTAAATCAAGTATCTAAGTATTGTTATCATTTTTCACCAAATACGTTTCCAAAACCAATAAATCATATTTACCTTCTTTTTCCTTCTTTTTCTCGGCCAAATATTTTGGGCAATTCCTTTTCCAATGCCCATATTGGTTGCAATGAGAACAGGTTCCTTTTGCAACTTCGACCCTCTTGCCCTTTTGGGTAAGCAACAGTGGCGGCTTTATTCCCCTTTCCACCATTCTTCTTCTTCCACTTCTTCACACCAGATGAAGAGGGTGGCACAAATTTAGTTCTAGAGGTCGAACTTCTAATGAACTTTTTCTTGTTGAAGAAGGCAACATTTGCATCCCCATTATTTTTTTTGGCTTTAATTAAAGACTAAAAAATCTATAGCTCATTAAGGAGGGTGGTGAGGTTGTAGTCAATTTTGTTCATAATATAATTGCTATGGAATTGTAGAAAGTTGTTCGACAGTGATTGCATGATAAAGCTCACCCAACTGGGCTCATTTATGAGACTTCCATTCATCTCAGCGATATTGAAATGGTTCATCATATTAAGGAAGGACATGTTCCTTAACAAACGATCCTTCAGTCATCTGCGCACCGAAGGTGAACTTAAGAGCATCATGCATGGCTTGTGAATAAGGTTTTCCAAACATGTCATACAATGATTCCATGATCTGGTGTGCAGTAATCATAGTCTCACCTTTTTTTGCCAGGACTTTAGATAAGTCTGCAAAAATATAGACCTTTGCTTTATCATTTTCCTTGGTCCACCTCTCATAAGCATCATGAACACTTCACAATGCATTGTGCCCAGGGGTCGGAGGGCATTCCTCCGTTAGAACGAATTTGAGGTCATCCACTACCAAAATCGTATTCATCATATTTTCACAAGTTGTATAATTTTCTCCAGTTAATTTTTTGGCGCAAAGCAAGGTAACGATTGAGCTAGACATGTTGATGCAAAAAAAATTACTTACATTAGATACTTGTGCAAAAATTCATTTTTCGTTTTAATACAATCAATTTAGAAAAATAATAATAATAAATCCAACATTATTTATTTTGCAATGATACATTCAGTGATTTGGAATAAATGTCACCTCAAGGTGTACAGTTATTCTTTATCATTAAAGTGAGACTCTCTCAATCAATATTATCCAAGAATAACTCCTTATTCATATAATATTTAATTACCATTCATTTGGTCAATAAATCATTAACTGCCTTAATGCTTTATCGTAAGTGTAACCCTTCATTTTCAACCCCATAACCCCGCTCCAAATAGTTTGCCTCAGGGAAGAATATGATTGGAATAATTGATTATAGCGATCTTAACCATTTCTGGAATTTGATATATCGCTTTCA
Organism: Benincasa hispida; assembly: GCF_027475165.1. Classification (NCBI taxonomy): domain Eukaryota; kingdom Viridiplantae; phylum Streptophyta; class Magnoliopsida; order Cucurbitales; family Cucurbitaceae; genus Benincasa; species Benincasa hispida. The sequence continues at coordinate 31,287,711 of NC_143478.1, forward strand.
CATGCAAACACCTTTATAAGAGGGATGCTTCTAGGGTACCACAAGGTCGAGCATGGAAATGACGTTTCAAACCAATGAAAAAGACCGCAGGATGTGTTCACACACGTCCTTCTCCTACTTACTATAAACACTTTTCTCCATTCACCTTGATATTGACTAATGCAGATACCTTCATAAGGGAAGGTGCACCCAGGGCACCACGAGGTCGAGCATGAATCTCACCTTATGAATTTTTAGTGAGAACATGGGTGGAGAAGTGACATATCATATACATCGTTTTCCTCCCTCTAAGTGTTTGGTAAAAGATGGGTTTATTATGTAACGCCCCAAAATTTTGTTGTACTGTAATTCTAGTAATTATATTAATTGAGGGCGTTTTTGGAATTTTAGAAATTTAACGTATAGTTGCTGAAATTTAATTGTTGCGAAGAGAATATTTCAATTTAATTGTTTATCGGAGGCCTATTGTGGAAATTGGACTTTTATGCCACCCAAATTTCTTTTTATTTGAAATTACTGTCGAGAATTAATTTTATTATGGAAGGGAACGGGTTAAAATCTTTTGAATTGAAGATTTAAAGAGAAAGAGGGATTAAAAACAAAATTGGAAGAGAAAGAATAAAATAATATAAAATGAGACATGATAAAATAAAATAAAGTATTTTATTTATATATTATTATTTTTATTATTTATAAAAAAGAACCCCTCAATCTCTCTCTTCCTCATGTGCACCCCCCTCCCCCCCCCCCTTCGATTCCATCTCTCTCTCAAATCTCTCCCTCTTTGCAACTCACGTCACTCTCTTTTACGTCGTATGCTCAACAGCCGTCGACGTCAAGTCGGCTCAGCTCTCGTTGCTCGCTAGATCTCCTTTGCTGCTCGTCCTCCTTCGTCGCATTTCGCTCGTCGTCAGTCCGATCTGCCTCTACGCGAGCCACCAAACCTAGCCACGTGACCCACGCGTCCGCCCAGCCTCGTTGGTGCCTCTCCTTCACCGTACGCATTCGCGTTCAAGCAATCGCAACTTGCCGCCCCTCTGCATGCCGACCTCACCAAATCCGCCGCCGTCGTCCTCGCTCGTCCGACACCGTCTAGCCCCTGCCAACGTCTTGTTTGCCGTTAAATCTGTGTGGGAAAGTTTGTGCTATTTCAATAGGATCTATTGGCCATGGTGTTTCTTATAGATCTATTTATGCGCTCTTATTTGGATTTTAAGGTCGAGGTTTAGGAGAAGTTTGGAAGTCAAAGTTGTGTTGTCAAAGAGAGCTGGGAGGGATTCCGTCTTTTTGGTAAGATTTCTACCGTTTGGGTTTGTTTTCAGTTGATTCTTGATTGCCTGTTTACTTTTGGCACCAATCAGTTTAGGCTCTTATGTTTTAACTTTGGATTCAAATTCTTGAAGGTATTGAGGTGCTGCTAGGTGAAGTTGGAATTGTTTTAGCAAATTTGGTGCACCTTGTACATCACACCTTGGGTGAGTTTACCAGGATTTATTTGGCAATATTTGGAGTATGTGTGATTAGGCCTTGGTTTTAATTTTAAAGCTTGGTTGTGTTCTTATGTTAGGGTCGTTACTTGGAGTTGCTGGTTTCATTTGGTTGTCTGATTTTATCTGTGGATTTTCGATTAAGGTAAGTAATCTTACTACTGGAACTGCCTATGGACCAGGCATTAGATGTATGCTAGTATGACAAATTGATATTATGACAAAATGATAGCATGACAGACTGATAGTATGACTGACAGATAGTATAATCGATGTATGTTTTCGTATGAGGCTCTGAAAAATTAAGTGCGCATATAGACACTTAAATGCTAGCATGAGTTGATATTTTATTCCATGAGATTGTATTTGATCTAAGATGATGAGATGTATATGTATGTTATAGAACCATGATGATGAGATGTATATGTACGTTATAGAACCATGATGATGAGATGTATATGAATGTTATAGAATCGTAATGATGAGTTGTATATGTATGTTATAGAACCATGATATGGTACTTGTGATATTGAGGTCGTGATAGTGTCCTCACTAAATAGTTAAATGCCCATTAGAGGTTGTGTGTCCTTCGGGATTTACTAGAGGTGGTGGTTTCCTTCGGGATCAAGCAGAGGTTGTGTTTCCTTCGGGATTCATTAGAGGTGATGCTTTCCTTCATGATTCCCTAGAGGTTGTGTTTTCTTCAGGAATCACTAGAGGTGGTGGTTTCCTTCGGGATCAACCAGAGGTTTTGTTACCTTTGGGATTCACTAGATGTGGTACTTTCCTTCAGGATTCACCAGAGGTTGTGGGTCCTACGAGACTTACTAGAGGTAGTGGGTATACTTAACTACAGTAGGATAAAAATTAGTTATTCATGTATGAGTCCCATGCGGACTAGAGGAGTTTATATGTTCCACCAGAGGTAGGCATCTAGAGGACATAGATCCCTAGCCTGACCCCAGTAGTGGAGTTACTTACTGAGTATTTTATACTAATCATTCCTCATGTTTTTGTTTCAGATAAGGGTAGAGATGCACCAACGATTGACAAGAGGAATCCTTGAACAAGCCATCGAGGACTAGTTTACATGCTCCCGCTCATATTTTAATATTTTTTTTTAGATTTTACATTTTTCAGTTTTGAGATCAAGACTACCGTTTAAGTTTTGTTGTCAAACTTATTTGTTTCCTTTCATGGTTTATGCGTACCCTATCCTTTGACTTTAAATATTTGAATTTAAAGCAAATCTTTTTAGTTATCTCATTTATTTAGCATTTATTTAATTATAAAAATAATGTCGTTTTAACTTACATGCATGCATGAATAGTAACAACCTAGCTTGAGTTCTAGGGGGTCAGGTCATTACAGTTGATATCAGAGCCCATGTTTTGGGTTCAGAAGACTGACTTACTACGTAAGTCTAAATAGTCCCTATAGCCAATAACGGATTCCTTGTCATCGCCAGGTATGTCCTATTAATGAAAGTTTTCAGTACATATATGAGATTAATGATGTAATGTTTCGGTAGCATGTCTTTTTTAGAAAGACCCAGAGATAGAGAGTTGATTTGTGAGTTCATGACAAGACATGGCACCTAAGCTTAGAGCAAGAAAAACCATTGAGGAGGGGTTCAAGACCCCCAATTGCAACATCCACGAGTTCATGATCTTCCCCCTCCAAAGGTGCAAGAAGAGGGAGCCCAGGGTAGCAAAATCGTCCCGATAGCTCCGAATCTACCTATGACCCAAGTTGATGAGAAGGCAATAGAGGAAAAAATTGAGGAAGCCGTTGCATCCTCCCTGATGGAAAGACTATAGGAGTTGGTCCATAATACGATGGCAGGACAAACTACCTAGAACAAGGCTCAGAACGAACAGGAGCCACCTGAGCAGTTGTAGCAGACCTGATCGCAGAATTGAGACATGCAAGACATGTCTCTTGAGGCTAAGAACTTTAGGGATTTCATGAAGTTTGACCCTCACTCCTTTAATGGATCTAGGGATCCCACTAAAGCAGAGATGTGGTTGTCATTGATCAAGATGATTTTTCGTTTTATGAGGTGCCTGGAAGAGCACAAGCTCCCATGTGCAGTTTCTATGCTGACTGGCAACAAAGAGATTTGGTGGCGTTCAGCAAAGAAAATGATTGATACCAGTGGGGGACTTGCAACCTGGGAGCAGTTTAAGGATCGTTTTTAGGAGAAGTATTTTTCAGCCAACACCCAGTACAACAAGCAGGAAAAGTTCTTGAATTTGAAACATGGAGTCATGTCCGTAGAGGAATATGAGTAGGAATTTGATAAGTTGTCCCACTTTGCTCCTGAGATAGTAGCCACTGAGGCAGCGAGGACAGAGAGGTTAATCCAAGGTCTGAGGAGCAGATTGCAAGGTATAGTGCATGCCTTGGACCTCAAGACATATGTTGCGGCACTACGGACCGCCGTGAGAATCGATGCTGACTCCCATGAGGGAGTAGAGCACAGAAAGTCGCTCGGAATTGAGACCTCTGCAGGTCAGAAAAGGAAGGCTGAGCCAAGGGCTTCTGAGCCTCAGAAAAGGAACCAGAACACAGTTAATGCTTCACATCAGTTAGGACAACAGAGCTCTCAAGTTGTTACATTCAAGAAAGATAAGCCGATTTGTACGACTTGTGGTAGACGTCATTGGGGGTGTTGTCTGGCCAGTACTGGAGTTTATTTTCGGTGTGGTTAGAAGGGGAATATGTCAGACAAATGCCCAATGAGGAACGTGCTTGAGATCAGTGGCCAGCTGATGCGTTATTTTATGAATGGAAATATGGATGGTATGCGTTGATGGATTTGTGTTGTGCACTCAAGTTTCCCCAGTGAAATTCAAGTGTAAATTCCTCTGAGTTTCCTGGTAAATCCAGGGTTGAACACAGGGACTTGTGAAAATAAATAACGAATGCGGCAGAGTTTGAAAAGAGTTGGTAAATGGGAAATATGATGAATGTGCAGTGAATGGGTTGAGAAAGGTTTCGGCTAACACTTCCTAGAATGCGTTCATGTTTTGCAATCATGCAACATACATACAATAGTAAACCAACTCTCGGCGTGAATGCTACGGCTTCTAAGGCTAGAATGCATGCGATAAATATGCGATAAGTCTATAGGGTTTACATATAAACCTCTATCTCTATTTATGCGATGACACATGACATTCACACAAATATGCGACCACATAATATAATTCCCATTCCTAGGATGCATGCGATGCAAAGTGAAAAACAGAGCTTATCTCTAAGTCCCTATCTCTTGTTTATGCAGCCTAATCTTACTTTTTCGAGTCCAGATTCTAACCTAGCTCTCTAGAGACATTAGGTTCTTTCTTTAGATTCTCTCTCGAGTAACTCTAAAGGGTATTTTGCACAGCATAAAACAAGACGATCGGAAATAATGAACTTCCTAGGTCATGTTAACTTAGTTCTTCTCAACCCATTCAACTAGTTTAGCTACTCATACATATTAAGAGAGTGAGAAAATATAGAAATAGAGCTTCCATTGAATAGATATGGGATGAAGTAAAAAATAACAATGCAAGTATAGTAAAGAGCCTAGTAGCAATTTCTTGCTGCCAAGCGTTTACACTTATTCTACTCGTGCTCTAAAGATATTCTCGCTCTCGTGAGAGTCGGCCAGCTCTCAGCTCTTACACCCCAAGGTTCTCTTTTGAGCTATCCTGAACGATCTCCGGCGCCACCACTCTTCTCTTGCTCCGCGTAAGATGGAAAAGAAAACTATGAACAGAAGCACTGTTGAACTCGTTTACTGATCAACCTCTTTTCTAAAGATTGCACTTGGTATTTATAGAGCATCAATGGTGAAAGGTGGCTTCTCTCTCCCGGTTGTACAGATGGGACAACTTTAATTCCTGATTGACGCGCCGGATGATTGTTACCGATAAAGCTGAATGTACTTTGTGACCGTTATCAGCTGTCAACTTAATTTGGATCTGACTGTCATCAGTTTTCTGTCTCATCACTCTTAATTATCCTTTCACCCGGATGAACCCACCATGTTGCGCTGACCAAGTTGCAGTGATTCTTCTTGGGCGAATGTTTGTGAGCATGATCAATGCAAAGTCTTGCGGTGAAGTTGCGCTCGACAAATGTATTCCTATGATCGCAATTTCTACATTGCATAAACGCATATTCAGCACAAAAATGTAAAGATCAACTGCTTTAATGAGTTGGATGCATACAACCGCAATATTATAGAATTCATGCTTAATGGACGCAATTTAACATATTTCATCAACACAATCCAACATTGTTTAAGAACTTAGTACTATGATAACGTGCATTTTTGCCCGTTTCACCAACCCGTAAGCTCGTTTCAGGGAGGCCCGAGCCATTAGCACCAGCAGGGTAGAGTGTTTTCTACTACTCGGCATGAGGCTGAGAAGTCAGGCACAGTTGTGATAGGTATGCTTCCCATCTTGGGGCACCATGCTTTAGTTTTGTTTGACTCCAGCTCTTCGCACTCATTTATGTCCTCCATATTTGTAAAGCATGCCCTGTTAAAGTCAGAACCTTTGCTCTTTGCACTGTCTATTTCCACTTCATCAGGAGAGATCATGTTAGCATCTAAAAAGATAAATGGATATCAGGTAGAGATAGCAAATATGCATTAGATGTGACCTTGATAATTCTAGATATGCGTGAATTTGATGTGATAATGGACATGGATTGGCTAGCTGCTAATCATGCCAGCATAGATTGCTTCCGTAAGGAGGTCATCTTTAACCCTCCTACAGAATCTAGTTTTAAGTTTAAAAGGGTTGGGACTGTGGTCCTACCCATGGTGATTTCAGAATTAAAAGCCAGTAGTCTGTTTGACCAAGGAGCCTGCGGTATTATGGCCAGTGTGGTTGACACTAGAGAGCTGAAGTCACCTTGACTTCAGAGCCAATAGTAAGAAATTTTCCAGATGTTTTTCGAGAGGGTCTTTCCGAACTGCCCCCATAGCGGGAGATAGATTTTTCTATTTAGTTGGAGTAAGGCACAACTCCCATTTTGAAAGCTCCATAAAGGATGACACCAGCAGAGTTGAGGGAACTTAAAGTCTAGTTGCAAGAGTTGTTAGATAAGGGCTTCATACAACCTAGTGTGTCACCATCGAGTGCACCATTACTTTTTTTAAAGAAGAATGATGGATCATTGTGTTTATGCATTGACTACAGAGAATTAAATAAAGTGACCATTAAGAATAAATATCCACTTCCCAGGATTGATGACTTGTTCAACCAGTTGCAGGGAGCTACAGTGTTCTCAAAGATTGATCTTCGATCAAGATACCATCAGCTGAGGATAAGGACAGTGATATACCCAAGCAACCTTCTGTTTGAGGTATGGCCATTATGAGTTCATAGTGATGTCGTTCAGTTTGACGAACGCTTCAGCCGTATACATGGATCTGATGAATAAGGTGTTCAAGGAATTCCTCGACATATTTATAATTGTTTTTATTGATGATATCTTTGTTTATTCCAAGACAGAGGCGAGCATGAAAAGCATTTTTGAAAAGTTTTGGAAATGTTGGGTTAATAAGTTGTATGCTAAGTTCTCCAAATGTGAGTTTTGGTTGAGGTAGGTGTCCTTTCTAGGGCATGTTGTATCAAAGGATGTAGTCTCCGTAGATCCTGCAAATATTGAGGCAATTACAAGTCGAACGTGTCCAACCACAGTCAGTGAGGTGCGCAGTTTCCTGGGTTTAACAAGCTACTATAGACGATTTGTAAGGGACTTTCTCCTAGAGCCACCCCTTTGACTCAGTTGACCCGAAAGGATGTCGCTTTCGTTTGGGATGAGGCTTGTGAGAGTAGTTTCCAAGATCTTAAGTAGAGGCTGATTTCAACTCCAGTTTTTACCATACCAGATGGATTAGGTGGTTCCGTTATCAACAGTGACGCATCCAAGAAAGGATTGGGGTACGTGCTGATGTAACAAGGCAGAGTGGTTGCTTACGCTTCTCGTCATTTAAAGAAGCATGAACAAAATTATCCCATACACGATTTGGAATTAGCAACAGTGGTTTTCACTCTCAAGATCTACTTATATGGAGAGAAAAAATAGACTTTCACTGATCACAAAAGTTTAAAGTATTTCTTCACTCAGAAGGAGTTGAACATGAGACAACAAAAGTGGTTAGAGCTGGTGAAGGATTATGACTGCAAAATTTTTACCACCCAGGGACGGCGAATGTAGTGGCAGATGCCCCAAGTAGAAAGGTAGCCAAATCAACAGCCGTCATTACCCGACAGACTCATTTGTGCAAGGAGCTAGAGTGGGCAGAGATTGCAGTGGCAGTGGGGAAACTCACAGCACAGTTAACACAGTTGTCATTGCAACCGAGTCTAAGGCAGAGAGTTATTGATGCACAGCGGTGTGACCTTTATCTAGAGGAGAAGGTTCGTAGGGTGAAGTCAGGCAAGCATGGTGAATTCTCGGTATCAGTGGAAGGTGGTCTCTTTTATCAGAGACGTTTGTTCATGCTACCGAATAGTGATATTAAGAATGAATTTTTTGTTCAAAGGCTCATAGTTCCCTATTTTCGATTCATCCCGAAAGTACCAAGATGTACCAGACTTGAAGCGTTATTACTGGTGGAATGACATGAAGAGAGAGATTGTTAAGTTCTTTAGTAAGTTCTTGGTGTACCAGCAAGTGAAAGCCCTGAGACAGAAGCCAGCAGGCATGTTACAGCCATTGAATGTGCTAGAATGGAAGTAGGAGCACATGTCTATAGACTTTGTTGTGGGGTTGCACCGGAAAACAAAGAGTTTCACTGTGATTTTGATTGTGGTAGACAAACTTACTAAATTACCAAATTTCATACCTGGAAAGTCTACTTTTTCAGTAAATAAATGGGCACAGATATACATGAAAGAGGTGGTGAATTTCACGGAGTGTCTGTGTCCATTATGTCGGACAAAGACACTCGTTTCACATCTAACTTTTGGAAGAGTTTTCAGATGGCATTGGGAACTCGATTGGATTTCAGTACAACTTTTAACTCACAGACCGATGGGCAGACAAAACGTTTGAATTAGATATTCGAAGATATGTTGCATGCCTGTGCCATAGAGTTTTTAGGAAGATGGGATGCTCACCTGCATTTGATGGAATTTTCTTATAATAATAGCTACCAGTCTACTATTGGGATGTTTCCCTTTGAGGCCTTTTACGAGAAGAGTTCCAGGTCTCCTGTGTGTTGGGATGAGGTAGGAGAGAGGAAATTACTAGGACCTGAGCTAGTTGATCCGTTATTTTATTGAATGGAATTATGGATGATATGCGTTGATGGATTGCATTGTGCACTCAAGTTTTCCCAGTGGAATTCAAGTGTAAATTCCTCTGAGTTTCCTAGTAAGTCCAGGGTCGAACACAGGGACTTGTGAAAATAGTTGCGTTTGTGATTTTTATGAAAACTTGTGGTAACCAGTTAAATGAATAAATCGTTAGGTTTGTTGTTTGCGTTGATGAAAATAAATAACGAATGCGGTAGAGTTTGAAAAGAGTTGGTAAACGAGAAATACGATGAATATGCGATGAATGGGTTGAGAAAAGTTTAGCTAACACTCCCTAGAATGCGTCCATGCTTTGCGATCATGTAGCATGCATACAATAGTAAACCACCTCTCGGCGTGAATGCTATGGCTTCTAAGGCTAGAACGCATGCGATAAATATGTGATAAGTCTACAGGGTTTACACATAAACCTCTATCTTTATTTATGCGATGACAACATGACATTCACATAAATATGCGACCACATAATATCACTCCTATTCCTAGGATGCATGCAATGCAAGTTGACAAACAGAGCTTATCTCTAAGTCCCTATCTCTTGTTTATGCAAACCTAATCTTGCTCTTTCGAGTTCAGATTCTAACCTAGCTCTCTCGATTCATTAGGTTTTTTCTTTAGAATCTCTCTCGAGTAACTCTAAAGGGTATTTTGCACAGCATACAACAAGACAATCGCAAGCGACAAACTTCCTAGGTCATATTACCATAGTTCTTCTCAACCTATTCAACTAGTTTAGCTACTCATGCGTATTAAGAGAGTGAGCAGATGTAGAAATAGAACTTCCTTTGAATCCATATGAGATGAAATACAAAATATAATGCAAGTATAGTAAAGAGCCTTTTACATCTCTCCCTCTCTATAACTCACGTCACTCTCCTTTATGTCGTACGCCCAGTAATCGTCGACGTCACACCGGCTCAAATCTCGCCGCGCGGTCTTCGACCTCTGTCGCTCGCCCTCCTTCGTCGCATTTCTCTCGCTATCGGTCTGAGCTGCCTTCGCGCGAGCCTTTTAGCCGAGCCTCACCGGTGCCCCTCCCTCATCGTACGTGTTCGCATTCAAACGACAGTTGATAGTATGACTGATCAATAGTATAATCGATGTATGTTTTCGTATGAGGCTCTGAAGGATTAAATGCGCATATAGACACTTGAATGCTAGCATGAGATGATATTTTATTCCATGAGATTATATTTGATCTAAGATGATGAGATGTATATGTATGTTATAGAACCATGATGATGAGATGTATATGTACGTTATAGAACCATGATGATGAGATATATATGTATGTTATAGAACCATGATGATGAGATGTATATGTACGTTATAGAACCATGATGATGAAATGTATATGTACGTTATAGAACCATGATGATGAGATACTTGTGATGTTGAGGTCATGATAGTGTCCTTACTAATTAGTTAGATGCCCATTAAAGGTTGTGTGTCCTTCGGGATTCACTCAAGGTGGTGGTTTACTTCGGGATCAAGCAGAGGTTGTGTTTCCTTCGGGATTCACTAGAGGTGGTGCTTTCCTTCATGATTCCCCAGAGGCTGTGTTTCCTTCAGGAATCACTAGATGTGGTGGTTTCCTTCGGGATCAATCAAAGGTTTTGTTTCCTTCAGGATTCACTAGAGGTGGTACTTTCCTTCAAGATTCACCAGAGGTTGTGGGTCCTACGGGACTTACTAGAGGTAGTGGGTATACTTAACAACAGTAGGATAAAAACTAGTTATTCATGTATGAGTCCCATGAGGACTAGATGAGTTTATATGTTCCACCAGAGGTAGGCATCTAGAGAACATAGATCCCTAGCCTGACCCCAGTAGTGGGGTTACTAAGTATTATATACTCATCATTTCTCATGTTATTTCTTCAAGTAAGGATAGAGATGCACCGACGATTGACAAGAGAAATCCTTTAACGAGCCACTGAGGACTTTACACGCTTCCACTCATATTTTAATATTTCTTTTATATTTTACATTTTCAGTTTTGAGATTCAAGACTAGCATTTAAGTTCTTTTTTTCAAACTTATTTGTTTCCTTTCATGATTTATGGGTGTCTTATGCTTTGACTTTAAATATTTGAATTTAATGCAAATCTTTTTAGTTATCTCATTTATTCAGAATTTTTTTTATTATAAAAAGAATGTCATTTTAACTTACATGCATGCATGCGATAGTAACGGTCTAGCTTAAGTCTTTGGGGATCGGGTCATTACATATTAACTTAGTAAAATCCGACAAATCAATTTTTAGCTAAGTTCATGTTAATTTGCTCAAAATAACGCTTATATTGAATATTTTAACAACATGTGATCTCATTTATTAAACTCCTTAACAAAATTGATCACTTATTGCATGCTTGTAAAATATTTGCCTAATTCACCTTCTAGTTCGGTTCCTTGGTAGAGGTGTTATGTTTCCATCAACTTCAAAACCTTATCCTAAATAGAACATTCCTTAAACAAAGGTCCCTTATGGGCAATCATTTTATAACTTTAATCTTTTAATTGGAGTTCATTTTAATCCTATTAAAACGAATAAAAAAAGTAACCTATTTCTAATCTCATTAGAAACATATTAAACATAAGTCTAGGTGAATTAATTTTAAACTATTTAAAATTAATTTTGACCTATGTTTGCATGCAACTCTTGATTGTAGATTTTAATTCTAATTTTATTACTTTTATAACTGTTATAAAACAATAAAAAAATCTATAAGTTTGCATTTGGTGACATTGATTAAAATATAACGCTTATATTAATCTAAGTTATTTCATGCTCAATGCAAATTCCTTTTTCATTGTAAAATATATTTTATATTAAACAATCATTAAACATCATCAACCATCATGTCATCATACATTATAACAATTATATTGCATGATGCATGAACATGCTTAATTCACCATACATCTAGATAATATAACATTTATATTAAGATGCATGAGCATGCTAATTTAATCATGTATCCAAAAATATAAAAATTTATATTTAGATATGATGCGTGAACATGTTTATCCTAAGGTGAGATTTTAAATCTAAATGTCATACATTATGCACCATTCTAAACTAATTTAAATCATATATCTCATGCATAATTAAATTAATCAGCAATTGATTGGACCAATTTTTTACACCCTAGATAGGAATTAATTAATTAAATTAACATAACATTTATAATAATTTAATTAATTAAACCTAATTAATTAAAATTAAGTGACAAGCAAATTAAGGCAAAACAAAAATTTAAGGGATAGCCTTCAACGTGTGCATGTGCCGCTTCTTCCATCAGGCCCTCAGAGCGTCGCAATGCTGAAGGGTTAGCATTGCGACGCTACAAACATAGCACGCGTATCTTGCCTTCAACACTACAATAACAGTGTCGCGATGCTATAACCAAGAATGTCTCAGATTTGTGATTTTACAACTCCGAACATCTTCGAAAGCCTCCATTTCTCCCAGATCTCCTCAACAAGTGATGCTCTTTCGATCGACACGGACTTACAGACTTAAAGCAAGAAATTAAATGCCCAAAAAAACCGGGCCCGTACATTTTAATCAAATTAAAATGTAAAATCTATGTGCCAAAAACTGTAAACATCTAATATTGCAAACCGATGCTCAAACATTCAAAATGCAGAACAGAAACCCCACCTCTAAGCTATATTTTGTTTTGAAAACAAAACAAAGAACGTAAATGCAAGAAAATTAGCTCTAATACCAATTGAAGGGATCGAATCTTGAGCGAAAGCATGTGAATGCCTTGCATTTTTGGTTTTAGTTCAAAAGAAACAAAATACAACAGCAAGCATAATAAAAACGGAGGATAAACATATTTAATTCAACATGCTTTTAAAGAGAATAGAAGAAAAGGAAGAATGATTTCTTACCTTTGAAGATTCTCTTAATCTTCACAAAAATTCCAAGCTTTTTCACCAAAACGAACCTCCAACGAACTATGAATACCACCGTAAGAGAGACCTCGATATTCTCTTGGAATCTAAGGGTAAGTGTGGTCTCTAACCCTTACAGGAGGAAGAGAAATAGAGAATGGTGGGGAGGAGAAATTGTTGAGAGAATTTAAGAGAACTTTGGAGGCTGGGTTTTTAAAAAATGAATCTTTCACTTTAATTTGGGCAAAAGAATTAATTTATATGGAGAAGGACTTTCCCCTTCTCCAAGTATTTCCATATTTACCTTTAGGGCTCAATTAATCAAATAACATTTATTTGATTAATTAGAAAACCTAATAAATAACTATATATATTAAATCTAGTTTAATGTATATAGTTAATTAATCATATATTTATTTGCCTCCATCTCTAAAAAATAACTAATTCCTTATGAATTTGATTCATAAAAAAAAAAATCATTATTTGAATCCTATTTAAATATTTCTCTTTTAATTGTAGATCAAATCTATAATTAACAATATCATATTAATCTCATCAATATGCTATTCCATCAATTGATTTGAATAATTCAAATCATTCCTTTTGTATTTCTTTTAGTGAGCTATCGAGGGGACCTTATGGACCTGCAGATTACAATGATATGAGATTAATTAATAAAACTCTTTTAATCTAATTAATCAATATTCATTAACTATCGGATAATCCACTAAAGACCGATAGTTGCACTCTTCGCACTGTAGATTTATTTCTGTGTCCATGGATATAACTAATCAATAAAGCGATACCCTTCACAAATGCTCAAAACTACAGTTGGGTCAAAATATCATTTTACCCCTATAGTTACATATAACTTTTTAAGTACCACTAACTCCTCTAATGAATAAACAATTTATAGTACAACTATAGACTAACACCTCTTAGACGAATGAGATGTTGAGGTCTCATTGTTCAAGACCCGGGACCAGCCATTAAGGAATCAATTTATCTACTTTCCCTAAGAATGGGAAGGATTGAATTCCATCTTGTGTAGCTGTGTTCCCAGCTTCCTAATCAGACAAAACCCCAAAATGGTAGGCCTATTGAGTCGACTATCATGACCATTCCCACCCATACAGATCAAATGACTTCCTTCATAAATAGAATTAAGTTCAAGTCTCCGATGGTCATTCTAGTGAATGTAAGTCTCTTCCAGTAACGGTGTTATATAGAGAGTCTATTCATTTTGTGCATGATGTTATACAAACTTTTTGTATAGAATACCCTCGCTCACATGTTTCTACATGAACAATCAGGATCATATCATTTGTAGCACTTTACAGCAATTGTAACATCTACAAAGCGGGTTGTATTCGTAATATCACCAAGATAAGGTATCTAATCGTATCCATCTACTACAAATCATTTAGGTTATTACTTAAATATGATCCACCCGTATGTCTCCACATACATACTTCAGCTTCATAAAATAATCTTCGATCTTAGTTTATTGGATTGAATTAATGCAGTTTAATCGTCAAATAAAATACCTCAGATTTTATTAGATAAATAATTTGTGTTAACATAACTAAACCATGAGATACACTAGATTTAGGACATCAATCCTAACAATATCCAGAAAGAAGGGATTAACTATGAGGAAACTTTTTCCTTTGTTGCTATGCTTAAGTCTATAAGAATTATCTTGTCCATAGACACATATTATGACTATGAGATATGACAAATGAATGTCAAGACTGCTTTTCTGAATGGAAATCTTGAAGAGAATATCTTTAAGCCTTAACCCAAAGGATTCATAGCCCAAGGCCAAAAGCAAAAATTTTGCAAGCTGAATTGATCCATTTATGGGTTGAAAAAGGCTTCCAGATCTTGGAACATTAGATTTGATACATCGATCAAATCTTTTGGTTTTGATCAAAACGTTGATGAACTTGTATCTACAAGAAAATCACAACAATAAAGTAGCTTTTTTAGTACTTTATGTAGACGATATCCTACTAATTGGGAATGATGTAGGGTAGCTTACTGACATTAAGGAATGGTTGCCAACCCAATTGCAAATGTAAGATTTGGGAAAGGCATAGTATGTACTTGGGATCCAAATCATTAGGGATCGTAAAAACAGAATGTTGGCTCTATCTCAAGAAACTTATTTCGACAAAATGTTGACTCGAATTCAATGCGAAACTCTAAGAAGAGTTTATTACCTTTCAGACACGAAGTTCACTTGTCTAAGGAACAGTGTCCTAATACACTTCAAGAAGTTTAGGATATGAGACGTATTTCCTATGCCTCAGCTAGGTAGCTTAATGTATGTTATGCTATGTACTAGGCCAAACATTTGTTTTGCAGTGGGAATAGTCAGTAGGTACTAGTCCAATTTAGGGTTAGACCACTAGACTGCAATTAAGAACATCCTCAAGTATATTAGGAGAACGAGGTACTACAAGCTCGTGTATGGAGCTAAGGATTTAATCTTGACAAAATACACCGACTCTGTTTTCCAAATTGATAAGGATTCTAAGAAATTCATGCCAGGATCAATGTTTACCTTGAATGGGGGAGTTGTAGTATGGCATAGCATCAAGCAAGAATGCATTGCAAATTTCTAAAGAACCTCACATTGAGTATGTAGCTACTTGTGAAGCAGCAAAGGAAGCAGTTTGGCTTACGAAGTTCATAAGCGATTCGGACTTGATTCCAAATATGAACTTACCCTTCACCTTATATTGTAACAATAGTGGGGCAGTAGCCAACTCTAAAGAACCTCGCAGTTATAAATGAAGAAAACATATTGAAAGGAAGTATCATCTAATACGAAAAATTGTGCAACGAGGAGATGTGATCGTCACACATTGCCTTGGAGCACAAAATTGCTAGTCCATTCACAAAGACTCTCTCGGCTAGAGTGTTTGAGGGTCATCTAGAGAATCTAGGTCTACGAGACATGTACATTGTATAATCTAGGGCAAGTGGGAGATGTGCAATGGGTATATAGATACTCTAGTTATTGTATTTATTTACCATAATCCCATCTTTTGATTCTGATATCATGTACAACCCACTGACTAGAGTTTTAGTTCAAGTGGGAGCTTGTTGGGTTTTATACCCTAAAACTCGTAGATAGTAAATGTTATTAATCGATCGTTATCAATAAAGAGTTATAGATATTAATTCAATAAATGTT
The DNA here is from genome assembly GCF_027475165.1 of Benincasa hispida. Classification (NCBI taxonomy): domain Eukaryota; kingdom Viridiplantae; phylum Streptophyta; class Magnoliopsida; order Cucurbitales; family Cucurbitaceae; genus Benincasa; species Benincasa hispida. Next base: position 31,303,639 of record NC_143478.1, read on the forward strand.
ATTATGTTGTTTTATATTTTGTCTTAATAGCTCTAAATCCAATAAACTAACATCCAAGGTTTCTTTATGAGTCTTGAACTGTATATGGAGACATACAAGTATCAATGTTAGAGATACAGTCAAAAGGGTTTATAGTATAGGGATAAGGTTGGGCACCTTATCTTGGCAACACTATGTATAAGACCCACTTTATGTTAGATACAAACGCAATAATACAACGCGTTCGTGTAGGTGACATGCGAGTAAGAGTATCCTATGCAATAAATTTGCATAAGATCAAACCGCAAAATAGTAACCATTAAATGTAACATCGTTGACTAGTTAGGTTTCTATTTCACTAGAAAGACATAGGCAACTTAGTCTTAATCTTGAGTATATTATGAACTCTTGTTCACGTGGGATTGTCCTTTGATTTGTATGGATGAGAGTGGCCAGTTCATCGACTTAACAAACCTACCATTTTAGGGACAAGACCAAGTAGGGAGTTGGGAACATAATATTACAAGATGGAATTCATTCATTCTCTTCTTCAGGGTAAGTAGATAAGTGTTCTCTTAAGTGGTGTCTCTAGGACTTGAACAAAGAGCCCTACCCTCTCATTGGCTCGAGAGGGGTTTATGTTTATTGGTTGGACCATAAACAGGTTGTTCATTAGAGAAACACTGATTTTTAAGGAGTCAGAGATATCCCAAAGGTAAAATGGTAATTTAACCCAGTTGGAGTTACGAACACTCGTGAAGAATGCAGAAGTGGGTATTTAATGGAGTGTACCCACAGCTAATGAATATTAATTAACTTGATTAATGAGTTTAGCCAAATAATCTCATATCGTTGGAGCTTCTGATCTACAGGTCCACCAAGTCCCCTTGTTTGCTCGCTGAAGGATATTAAAGAGGAAGCATTTGAATTGTTCAAATCAATTTGGGGAAATTGTATATTAATATGATTAATATATAATTGATTATGGATGTGATCTATAATTCAAATTAAGTTGGAAAGTAACATTTGAATGAGATTCAAATAATTAATTCAAGTGAATTAGATTCACAAAGAATTAATTGATAAATAGAGAGGTGTTACACATAGACATACAATGTTTATGATTATTATATATATTATGAACTCCTGTTCACGTGGGATTCTCCTTTGATTTGTATGGGTGAGAGTGGCCAGTTCACCGACTCAATAAACCTACCATTTTAGGGACAAGACCGAGTGGGGAGTTGGGAACATAATATTACAAGATGGAATTCACTCCTTCTCTTCTTCAGGGTAAGTAGATGAACATAATATATATATATATATATATATATATATATACACGTTAGATTGGATTTAATGTATAAATAGTTATTTAATTAATGTGTTAATTAATTAAATAAGTGTTATTTAATTAATTGTGCACAAGGAAAAATTGGAAAAAGACTTGGAGAAAAGGTTGACCCTTCTCTATAAAAAGTCTTCCTTATGGCTTTTTTGGGGTAAGCATTTATTGTGCAAATTTTTCCTAAGCCGCAGAAAGAAATCCTCTCTACTCTCCCAAAGGTTTTTCCACCTCACCCTTCTCCAATAGTTGGATACCACCTATCCTTCTATTGGAGTCCTTGAGAATAACAAAGTTATTCTTGTGGTCGTGTTCAAGATTGTTCGAGGAGATGTTCGTGTTCAAGATCATTGGAGGAGTCATTCGTTGGAATATCGAGATGATCGTTCTAGGAGCTTGGAATTTAAAATGGTGAGAATGGTTCTTTCCTTTCTCTAAAGCATGTTATTTCACATGTTTATTCTACACATATTTTGTTTTAGTACAGTGATTTTGTTTATGTAAAACTCGATTTGTGGGATGCAAGGTGTTCACACGCTTCCGCTCGAGATTCGAATCCCATCACCCTATGCATCGGTTGTTGGAAGTCTAATGTACACTCAAGTATGTACACGTCTAGATATTACATTCATAGTTAAAGTGTTAGGCAGATATTTGAGCAACCCGGAGATGGATCATTGGAAAGTAGCCAAAGAGGTTATGAGGTATTTATAGAGAATAAAAGATTATATGCTCACTTATCGGAGATCAGAAGTCTTAGAGACCATTGAGTATTCTGATGTCTTCATGTTGGCTGGAGGAGTTGTATCCTGAAAAAGTGTTAAACAAAAACTTATGACTTCTTCTACCATGGCTGCGGAGTTTATAGCATGTTATGAGGCATCCAATCTTAGAATATGGTAGCAAAATTTTGTCACTGGACTGCAGATAGTGGTTGGCATAGAAAAACCACTAAAATTATTTTGTGACAATAAGTCGGCAATAATGTATTCCAACCACAACAGAAACAATACAAAGTCAAAGCATGTAGACGTGAAGTTTCTGGTTGTTAAATAAAAAGTTCATAATGTTCAAATTTCGATATAACACATAGGAACAAACCCTATGGTGGCAGATCCATTGATTAAAGGTTTACTGTTGGGTTGATGCTCGAAATCTTGTAGGGTCCTATAATTTGTAAATGTTTTGAACAAGCCCATTGTTTATTTAATAAAATATATGATACTTTATTCCATATTTTAGTTGCATTAACTACAAACCAATAAATTAACATCCAAGAATATCTTGTAGCTTAAACATGTATGTAGAGACATACGGGTGGATTATGTTTAAGTGATAATCTAAATTGTCTGTAGTAGATGGATAAGGTTGGGTACCTTATCTTGTGGGCACTACGAGTATGTGTAGAAGTGTATCAGCATGCAGCGGAAGCAATAAGGATCAATAAGCATTATAATTCATTAATCTCGATTCTCAGCTGCAGACTTCTCCAAATATCGCTGTGGACCACCTCAAGATCATCCCCACTATTCTCTTAAAGCTTTAGATTGAGTTGTAGGACTCAAAATAAGTTTGAATTAAAGGAACTTGGAGAAGAACTCACTACAACTACCCACTTGAAGAATAACTTTAGCAAAATCTCTATTGTTGTATGTCTTATTTCCACTCCAATCTTCTCTATTTATTGCAGGACTCTCATGCAAAGAAGATGGTTGCATGAGATGCTGCTCATAATTGAATCATTGAAGCTTGAGTCAAGTGGGTTATGAGAGAGTTAGTTCATGATAGTGGAGAAAAATCATTTCTCAAATTTGTGTTATTTCCAAATTTTCCAATATCAAAATGATTTCAAAAATCTATTTGTTTTTCAAAATTGAAAACATTATTAATTTTATAAAATTAATTTCACAATTTAATTTTCTAAATAAAATTAATAATTAATTAATTAAACAAGTTAATTAATTCTAATTAATTTAATATCAAATATTAAATTAATTTTACACAAATTCCACCTTCATGAATTTAATATTTAAATCATATTTAAATATTAATTAATTCTCCAATTCCGTTTAATTCTTAAAATTAAACGGATAATTATATCTCAAATAATTACTAATTCACTTAATTATAATTTGAACGTTTCAAATTAACTTATCACACTACTCTAAAACTAATTCATTTACGAGCTAGTAAGGGGACCTCACGGACCTACAGATCATGGGCTCCAACAATCCGAGATTAATTGGCTAAACTCATTATACCGAATTAACCCTCATTCGTAAACTAATAGGCCACTCCACTAAAGCCCAATACAAAAGTACCTATGAGTGGAAGCGGATCTTTCCAATTCATTATGACAGAATTTCCACATATACATTCAAACATACAGATATGCATTAAACAACTAAATTACTGGCATGCTTTCAAATAAATAAACAAGAGAACGAGTAACTTACTAGTTGAAGACTCTCTTCACTTGAAATCTCGCTCTCTCCACGAACGACCTTTCGCTCTCTCTGGAATGCAGGCTATCGTTCAACACCACCCCGGTTGTCTACCACGAACAGCTTCACACGAACAGTAGGAAAAGGGGACGACACCACCACTCGGAGCCCTTAGTATTCTCAAAGTGAGAATCCAAAGAGTGGGCTCGGTTCGGATGTGGTAGAGGTAAGGAGAAAAAGAGATCGTGTACAACGATCAAGCAAGTGGGAGAAGGCAATGACTATCGTATAGTCAAGATGCTTGATTCTTTAGGCGAGGTACATGATCGTGTAAGAAAAGCTAGGCGATCGTTTAGTGAAGCTCGGGCGCTAAGCGATCGTTTAGGTAAAAATGATGCGCTATCGTATAGGCTCTGATTTACTAAGCGATTGATTGCAATACACACCGTGAGCCGATATGCGTGTTTTTTGCGAAATGAAACCAAATTTCATTTTATTCTTCAGTTACGAAAACCGAATTGAACTTCCCACTATCGTATAGCTATGGAGAAAACGCTGGGCAATTATCCCATAATTGTCCAATTAATAAAAAAATAATAAATAGAATCACATTATAGTTTGATATCATATATCAACCATAGCGTTTTCTCCCCCACTAGATATAAATCATATTTATATCCAATTTCCTCCAAAATAATGTATCTCATACATTTAGTCAATCATATCATATATAATTAACCAGATTAATTATATCATATATAATCAAACTCCTACTTGTCAATTTGAACATTTCAAACTGACCTAAAAACTTATTCTCAACTTATATCCAAACTACCAAGGGGACCTTATGGACCTATGGCTTGAAGTTCCAACGGTACGTGAATAGCTGACTAAACTCTTTAGCCACGAGATCCACCATCCAATAATTGTCAGCCATTCTACTGAAGACCGACAGCTGAACTCTTCTTACCATAGATATATTTTTGTGTCCATCGGATATGACCAATCATCAGTACGATAACCCTTCACAGATACTCGTAAGTACAGCTGGGCCAATTTACTGTTTTTCCCCTGTAATTACATCTCACTCCTTAAATACCACTGATCCCTCTAATGAACAATACAACATAGTCCCACTATGTGTGAACACCTCTCGGTCCATGAGAAAGTGTATGGCGCCACATCGTACAAGCCACGAGATTAGCCCTTAAGGGAGAAATCTATCTATTTACCCTTGCTTCAGAGAAGGAGTGAATTCCATCTTGTGTAGCTGAGTTCCCAACTCCCAAATCAGACGAATCCCCAAAATGGTAGGTTTGATTCGGCGACCTGGCCACTCACACCCATGCAAATCAAAGGACTACCCTCAAAGGCAGGAGTTCCAACTCATTCAGGATTGAGGTCATGTTACCTATGGTCATTCTAGTAAAGTGAAATCCCTGTCATGAACGGCGTTATATAACGAGATATTAACACTCCGCGGTCAGGTCTTATACAAACTCTTTGTATAGGACACCCATCTCCCCTTCCCTTGCATGTCCCCACATGAATGATCAGGATCAGACCATCTGTAGCAAGTCACAATACTTGTAACTATTCCACAAAGTGGGTCGCATCCGTAGCGTTACCAGGATAAGGTTTCCCTCCTATATCCATATACTACAGATCATTTTGGTTATCACTTAAGACATGATCCACTTATATGTCACCACATACATGCTTAAGTTACATAGAGACGACCAGAGATTTTAGTTTATTGGTTTGTGGTAAAGCAAATAAGACATTCAATATGCAAAGTCAATAAATGAAGTAAATATCATGTATTATACATCACAAGCATTCGTACAAACTGTTTACAAACTATAGGACACGAGACTTTAGAGCATCATCCCCAACAAAACTCCCCTCACTGTAGATATATTATGTCCACTCGATATAATCATGATTAATAAGTTAACCCTTCACAGGTTGTTCGTAATAATGGTTGGAACAAATGTCTTTTTTACCCCCGAGATTACTTCTTGTTCCTTAAGTCCCATTAAACCTCTAATGAACAATTGATTTATGATCCGATCAACAAATTGAGTCTTTCTTGGGCCAAATAGAGAGTGGGGCCCCTTGTTCAAAACCCGGAGTCAGCACTTAACGGAACAACCTCTCTACTATCCCTAAAAGTGGGTAGGAGTGAATTCCATCTTGCATCCTATGTCCCCAGTTATCTACCCGGTCTTACCCCTGAAATGGAGGTTTATTGAGTCGAACTGTTGATTAAGGTCAAGTTACCTAGGTCATCGCTTTGAAATAGTCAGTCTTAAATAGTAAATAGCGTTATAAAGTAAGAGTGACTGATTTCTTGGTCCGATTTTGTACAAACTCATTTGCACAAGACGCCCTCACTCCTCATGTCATAACGTGAATGAATTAGGATCACTTCGTTTGTAGCACTTTACAACTCTTTATAACAACTACAGAATGAGCCGTATCCAATAGTATTACCATAATAAGGCACCCAATCTTATTCATATACTATAAATCATTTTGACTATTTACTCGAACCTGATCAACTTTTATGTCTCCACATAAAGCTCAAGTACTCATATAATAGTCATGGGTCTTTTAGTTTATTGGATTTCTAATAAGCAATACATATATTCAATAACAACTTATTAAATTTTCAGAATAAGATTTATTGTTTACAAGCCACGACTTTTAGGACATAAAACCCAATAGTATGGTCCGCTTTGTAGGTGTTACAATTGTTGTAAAGTACTACAAATGATCTGATCCTGATCGTTCATGTATAGACATGTGAGTAGGGATATTCTATATAACGCCATTCATAATAGAGACTTACATTTCACTAGAATGACCATAGGTAACATGACCTGAATCCTGAGTGAGTTGTGAACTCTTATCTATGAGAGCGGTCCTTTGATTTGTATGGGTGAGAGTGGCCAGATCGCCGACTCAATAAGCCTACCATTTTGGGAATTCGTCTGATTGAGGAGCTGAGAACACATCTACACAAGATGGAATTCACTCCTTCCCATAGATCGCAGTAAGTAGATAAATTGCTCCCTTAAGGGAGATTCCAGGGCTTGAACAATGTGGTGCCATACCCTCTCCTGGCTCGAGAGGGGTTTAGTCATAGTTAGACTATGATTTATTGTTCATTAGAGGGATCAGTGATACTTAAGAAGTTAGATGTAACTACAGGGGAAAAACGGTAATTTTGGTCCAACTATACTTACGAGCAATTTGTTAAGGGTCATTGTACTGTTGATTGGTTATATTCAATGGACACAGAAATATATTTATAGTGTGAAGAGTACAGTTGTCAATCTTTAGTGGAGTGCCCGACAGTTAATCGATGGTGAATAATTTAATTAAAGAGTTTGATTAATTATTCATATACCGTTGGAGTTTTAAGCTATAGGTTCATAAAGTCCCCTTGGTAGCTCAATAGGATTAAATTAGAATTAATTTTTGGATTAATTTGAATTGTTCAAATTAATTGAGGGATTTAATTATACGTGATATAATTAAATTATATGAAAAACAGAAATTGGGACGATCCTCCTTCCGCTCAAGATTCTCTTCAATGAGATCCTTCAATTGGTACCAGAGCCAAGTTTGTTGGTTTACCGATCCAAAATTCCATTTCTTATTGAATCAATTTTTATAATAATGGTGGTTTTTAATAATCTACATTCTGTTCATGATTCATGCGATGAATAGTTTAGTGATGAATGTGATTTTGTTGATGGATGTTTTGGGATAGGATACTTAGCTTTAAGGCTTTATTCTTTTACAAATTTGGTTTGTAAAGCTCCTATTTTGGGCATATTTATGCGATAGAGTCTGTATTTAATGTTTTGAGTAGCTCATGTCATTCTGGTGAGCTTCAAAGAGGAAATTCAAAGCACTGCTTTGATAAGGAAGATTGCATTTCTGTAAGATCATGTAGCTTTTGCTAAACCATGTATACCATTTATCAAACGATCGTGTAGCTTATGCTACAAGATCGTGTGTTTTTTGCTACACGATCGTGTAGCTTTTGCTTTTCTGCAAGATCGTGTAGCAAGTTAGTACAACATTTACAACAAGTTTGCTACACGATCACTGCAAAAAGTTCCGTGGTGGGCAGTTCGGTCCGAACGGTTCAAGGCCTGGTTCACTTGTTTCGAACCATATGGCTCTTATTCTTGTAATAATTAGCCTTTAAATTCCTTTTAGGTGTTCTATCTCGGTCCATTAACTGTTAGTTTTAAATATACATTTTGAAGGAACTCAGGTGAGGAGAACCTTGAGCGGAAGCGGATCGACCAAATTCCATTAATTATCGAATACAAAGTTTACAGTAAACATACAACAAATATGCATTTAAAGTTAAATTACAACATGCTTTTCAAGATAAGAGTTCAAGAAATATCACCTTTGATGAACCTTTCTTCACATTTCCCTCGAAAAGTCACGAACCAAAACCCTGACACAACCAAAATGGAGTCCTCGGTATTCTCAGGGTGAGAACCGAGGAGTGGTAGGCTCTGACTATTTTGGTTAGGAGGGAAAAGTCTTCAGGTAGAGGAAAAAGATTGAAAGCTTTCACCAAGAACACTCAAAGGTACAAAACTTTTCTGTTATTTTCTCTACATCGTTCAATCGTAAATCGTCCAATAACCTTAGTAACAAGAAGAAGAAACCCTTTTTCTTTTTCTACTTTGCCCAACATTAACCACCACCTACTAATGTAGATGGAGAGAAAATACGGGGAAGGGAGTGGTACCTCCCATACACAAATAATAATAATATAATATAAATAAATATGATAACTAACTTATCATATTATATTTATATTAAATTATATGTTATATCAAATATAACATATAACCTAAAGTTTTAATACTGTATCACACACAATATAAACTATAGTTTCTTTTCTCTATTTTATGGCATTTAATATAAATCTCATTTATATTAAATTTAACAACTATGAATCCTATTCATAGAAAAAATATTTGAATCTCATTCGAATATTTAGTTCCTCTCATTAAGTTATAATGTATCAAATACATCATGACAATTATATCACATATAATTGAAACAATTTAATTATATCATATATAATTACATTCGTCTATTAATTTGAAAAATTCAAATTAACCCAAAAACTTATTCTTAACTAAATTCTTTTAAGCTATCAAGGGGATGTCATGGACCTGTAGCTTGAAGCTTCAACGGTACATAAATAATTAATTAAACTCTTTAATTACATTATTCACCATCCGTTAATTGTCGGGCACTCCACTAAAAATCGACAGTTACACTCTTCGCACTACAGATATATTTCTGTGTCCATTGGATATAACCAGTAAATAGTACAATGACCATTCACAAATTTCTCGTAAGTACAGCTAGGCCAAATTACTGTTTTTCCCCTGTAGTTATATCTAACTCCTTAAGTACCATCGATCCCTCTAATGAACAATAGATCATAGTGCCACTGTGACTAAATCCCTCTCGGGCTAGGAGAGGGTGTGGCGCCACATTGTTCAAGACTCAGAATCAGCCCGTAAGGGAGCAATTTATTTACTTACCCCTGCTTCGGGGACATAGTGAATTTCATCTTGTGTAGTTGTGTTCCCAGCTCCTCAATTAGACGAATCCTCAAAATGGTAGGCTTGTTGAGTTAGCGATCTGGCCACTCTCACCTATACAATCAAAAGTCTGCCCTCATAGGTAGGAGTTCACAACTCACTCAGGATTCAAGTCATGTTATCTATGGTCATCCTGGTGATATGTAAGTGTCTATTATGGACGGTGTTATATAATGAGACTAAACATTTCATGATCTGGTCTTATACAAACTCCTTTGTATAGAATATCCTTGCTCGCATGTCTAATGCATGAATGATCAGGATCAGATCATTTGTAGCACTTTATAACAATTGTAACACCTACAAAGCGGTTTAGACTCGTAGTGTCATAAGGATAAGGTACTCAGCCTTATCCGTCTGCTACAGACCATTTATTTAGGATATCACTTAAACATGATCCACCCGTATGTCACCACATACATGTTTAAATTACAATGATAATCTTGGATGTTAGTTTATTAGTTTGTGGTTAATGCAACCAAAATATCTCATATTTTATAGACAAAGTGAACAAAATATCATATATTTTATTAATCACATAAAGAGTTTGTTCATACAATGTTTACAAACTATAGGACCTTACGAGATTTAGAGCATCAACCCCAACACATTTGATGTATGTTTTTTTATTATATGTCATATTGTAAATCATATAGTTTTAAACCCCACCATAGGTTATGAATTTATATTCATGCATCATTTTATATATTATAAGTGTTATAATATATGTATATGCATGATTTAAATTATATAGCATGCATATGCATCATATAATATAAATGTTATAGTATATGTTTGCATGCATTTATAACATATTCATGCATAATTTATATTATAATTGTTATAATATATGGTTAAATGAATGTATGAAAAGTATGCTATAGTCTGATTAATTATCTAGTTATATAATTGTTGTATATGTTAGTAGTGAATTGAGATTGCATGAAGCATGACACTAACTTAGGTTAATTTATAAATGTTATAATTAACTGAAGTATGTCAAGCATGCGAAGAGTGTTTTAATTGTTTCATTTATTTATAATCGTTATAATTAATTGAAATTAGAATTAAAATTGATAATTAAGAGTTGCATGCAAACCTTAGGTTATAATCATTTTTTAGAATTGTTTTAAAACATGATGAAGATAGACCTAAGATCAAATTCTAATGAGATTAGAAATCTTAGTTTAATCTTTTAATCGGTTTAATAGGATTAAATTTATTCTTAATAAAAGATTAAATATGTGACAAATGTATCTATAAGGGACCTTTTGTCTAAGGTGGGTTTTGTCTAGGCTGGGGTACTTAAGTTGACGGAAACGTCGTACCCCTACCTGGAAACCTACTTGGAAAGGTGAATTAGATAGATTTGTTACATGTATGCAATTTGATTAAAGTCTATTAACGAGTTTAATGAGATTTCAACCAAAATTGTTTAATCATCAAAGACAAGTGTTTTTTTTAGAAAATTAAATGTTCACTTAGTTAAAATCAATAGCTGGATTTTTCCTAAGTTAATTGACCCTAGGTAAAACACTCAGTGGGAGGAAAATGAGGTATATGATACTTCATTTTATCCTTTACACCTTTCTCCCTATAAATTCACACTGTGAGATCTACACTCGGCCTCAAGGCACCATGGTGTCCCACTACGGGTGCCATTTGGGTAGGTCAATAACAAGATGAATGGAGAGAGTGTTTATAGTAAGTGGGAGTGGGACGTGTGATAGCACATCTCTCGGTCTCTCTCATTAGGTTAAATAAAGTTTCAAACATCGCCTCGTGGCATCCGTGGGTGTCCCCCTAAAGGATGGTAGTATTGCATGACGTTTTATTCAATCTCCAGAAATGGATAGGGTTGCTTTAGTTTTATGTCCCAATTGGTTTTTTCCTACGGTTGGCTCATTGGGGACGGAACTCTAGAACCTAAAATGAGGGGTTACACTTATAAGAAAGGTTAAGCGAGTTAACAAATTCTGGAACGAACAATGGTGACTATTAGTCACAGTAATAAGGTGTTGTTTCTGTTTAATGGTTGAGAATGTCTCATTTCAGTGAAGGGACATTTGATCACCTGACGGTGAATTTTGTCCTACCTTACTGAAACATCATTAGAAAATTAGATATCATATAAGGTACATTAAAATTTTGCTAAAACTGACTGGTTGTATGAGTGGTTAAAGCAAGTAAACTTATACAAAATAGTATGTTCGTTTTCAGCAATTATTATATGGCAACCGCTACATCAAACTTACTCGCCTCGAATAAATTTAAGGGAGAAAATTATACTAGTTGGAAAAACACTATCAACATAATACTGATCATCGATGATCTTCATTTTGTCCAAATGGAGAATTGTCCTCCCATTCCAGTTCCTAATGCTTCTCGAAACGTTCAAGAAGCTTACGAGCATTGGACATGGGCAAACGATAAGGCCCGAACATATATCTTGGCAAGTCTTATCGAAGTCTTGGCCAAGAAGCATGAGCCCATGCTCACAGCTCGTGCGATCATGGAGTCCCTGAGGGGAATGTTCGGACAACCGTCCACACAGCCTAGGCATGACACTCTCAAACACGTCTTCAATACTTGTATGCAAGAAGGGGCATCTGTTCGAGAACATGTTCTCAACATGATGGTCCACTTCAACGTGGTGGAGATGAATGGGTCAAGCATCGATGAAGTCAGTGGGGTTAGTTTCATTTTGGAATCTTTGCAGAAAGTTTCCTACATTTCCGTAGTAATGCTATTTTGAACAGCATTGACTATAACCTGACCACTCTACTCAATGAGCTATAGACCTTTTAATCCTTGATGAAAAGCAAGGAATAGAAGAATGAAGCAAATGTTGCTTCATCTTCTAAGAATTTTCATGGAGGTTCAACCTCTGGGACTAAGTTTGTACCTTCTTCCTCTGGCACCAAAAAGTGGAAGAAGAAGAAGTGGGAAAAGGGGTAGAAGACCGATCAAGGCTGCAAAGGGAATCTATTTCCATTGCAAACAAGATGGGCATTGGAAGTGGAATTGCCCGAAATACTTTGGAGAAAAGAAGAAGGCCAAGCAAGGCAAATATGATTTACTTGTATTGGAAACCTGCTTAGTGGAGAATGATGATTCTAGCTGGATTAGACATTATAGGACCACTAACCATGTTTGCTCTACATTTCAAGGAATTTGTTTCTGGCGGCAACTAAATGCTAGTGAGATGACGATGTGGGTTAGAACTGGGCACGTTGTCTTGACTGTGGCAGTGGGAGGTCTTCGGTTGACTTTACATAACAAATTTCTTATTTTAGAAAATGTTTATGTAGTTCCTGATTTAAAAAGGAACCTTGTTTCTATAAAGTGTTTGCTCGAACATCCTTATACAATGAACTTTCTTTTAAATAAAGTGTTTATTTCTAATAATGGTATTGATATTTGTTCTGAAAAATTACAAAATAATCTTTATGTGCTAAGACCGTTAGCAACTAACGCCACTCATAACACAAAAATGTTTAAGACTGTAGTCACTCAACATAAAAGGCTTAAAATTTCTCCTAAAGAAAATGTCAAACTTTGGCACCTAGGACTAGGACACATCAATCTCAATAGGATTAGGAGTTTGGTAAAGAATGGACTTCTAAGTGTGTTAGAAGAAAATTCTTTACCTGTGTGTGAGTCTTTCCTTGAAGGAAAAATGACTAAAAGACCTTTTACTGGAAAGGGTCATAGGGCCAAACAACCTCTAGAGCTAATGCAGCATAAGTCTAAATCTTTTGAAAAGTTCAAAGAATTCAAGGTTGAAGTTGAAAATTCATTAAACAAAACGATTAAAACATTTCGATTTGATCGAGGTAGAGAGTTCATGGATTTAACATTCTAGAACTATTTGATAGAACATAGAATAGTATCCCAACTCTCAGCACCTGGTACACCTCAGCAGAATGGTGTATCAGAAACGAGAAATTGAACCCTGTTGGACATGATTCAGTCAATGATGAGTTAAGCTTCCTTACTTGAGACGTTTTGGGGTTATGCAGTAGATAATGCAGCGTACATCCTGAACTACGATCCATCAAAGAGTGTTGCTAGAACACTTTTGGAATAATGGAATGGTCGTACAGCTAGTTTACGCCATTTCAGCATCTAGGGTTGCCCATCACACGTGCTTGAGACTAATCTTAAGAAATTGAAACCATGTTCAAAATTGTGCCTATTGGTAGGCAACCCCAAAGGAACGAGAGGTGGTTATTTCTTTGATCCTAAAGAAAATAAAGTATTTGTATCGACAAATGCTACTTTTGTTGAAGAAAACCACATAAGGGAGCACAAGCCTTGAAGTAAGATTGTGTTGAATGAAATTTTCAAAGAAACTACTGAATCTTCAACAAGGGTTGTTGAAGAACTTAGTACCTCAATAAGAGTTGTTGAAGTAGGATAATCCAGTAGGTAAATCCACCTCAAGTGTTGAGAGAACCTCGACGTAGTGAGAGGGTTGCGAATCCACATGTTCGCTATATGGGTTTAACAGAAATCCTGGTTATGGTAGCTGATGATGAAGTTGAGGATCCACTATCTTAGAAGAAGACAGTGGATGATATTGACGAAGATGAATGGATCAAAGCGATGGATCTCGAAATTAAGTCTATCTACTTCAATTTCGTATGGGATCTTGTAGATCAACCTGATGGGGTTAAACCTATAGGTTGTAAATGGACCTACAAGAGGAAACAGGGTGTTGATGAGAAGGTGCAAACCTTCAAGGCTAGATTAGTGGTAAAATGTTATACTTAGGTTGAGGGAGTTGACTATGAAGAGACTTTCTCACCTATTGTCATGCTTAAATCTATCAGAATACTCCTATCCATTACCTCATATTATGACTATAAGATTTGGCAGATGGACATCAAGAATGCCTTTCTAAATGGCAATCTTGAAGAGACCATTTACATGGAGTAGCCCGAGGGATTCATAACCCAAAGTCAAGAGCAAAAAGTTTGCAAGCTTAATTGGTCCATTTATGAATTGAAGCAAGCTTCTCGATCTTGGAACATAAGGTTTGATACAACAATCAAATCATATGACTTTCATCAAAACGTTGATGAGCCTTGTGTATACAAGAAGATCATCAACAGTTCAGTAGTTTTTCTAGTATTATATGTAATGATGTAGGTTTATTGACTGAGGTTAAAAACTGGCTAGCGACCTAATTCCAAATGAAAGATTAGGGAGAGGCTCAGTTTGTTCTGGGTATTTAGATCTTTAGAGATCGAAAGAACAAAATGCTAGCTCTATCTCAAACATCGTATATTGACAAGATGCTTTTCAAATATTCAATGCAGAACTCCAAGAGGGGTTTATTGCCTTTCAGGTATGGAGTTAAATTGTGTAAGGAATAGTGTCCTAAGACACCTCAAGAGGTTGAGGAAATGAGACAGATCCCCTATGCTTTGATTGTGGGTAGCATAATGTATGTGATGTTATGTACTAGACCTGACATCTGCTATGCAGTAGGGATAGTCAATAGATATCAATCTAATCCAGGATTAAATCACTAGACCGTCGTTAAAAACATCCTCAATTATATACGGAGAACGAGGGACTACATGCTTGTGTATGGTTCTAAGGATTTGATCCTTATGGGATACACGAACTCGGATTTTTCAGACTAATAAGGATTATGGGAAATCTACATCAGGATCAGTCTCTTAATGAAGAGGCAGTAGTCTGGAGAAGCACCTTGCTTGTGCATTGCTGACTCTACCATGGAGTTGAGTATGTAACAACTTGTAAAGCTTCTAAAGAAGTTCTTTGGCTCAGGAAATTCTTGATTGATCTGGAATTCGTTCCAGATATGTCAAAGCCCATCACACTTTATTGTGATAATATTTGTGTTGTGGCTAATTCTCGAGAGCTTAGAAGTCATAAACGCGGGAAGCATATAGAGCGAAAGTATCATCTCATCATAGAGATTGTGCATCGAGGGGACGTGATTGTCACGCATATAGCTTCAGAGCACAACATTATTGATTCGTTTACAAAGGCCCCCATGGCTAAGGTGTTTGAGGGTCATCTATAGAGTATGAGTCTATGGGATAGGCCACGTCTAGACTAAGGCAAGTGGGAGATTTATATTGGGCATTTGTTACACCCTAGTTTATTATTTGTGTACTTTGTATTTTGACTATATTGTACACTCCACTAGTTTTAGGTCAAGTGAGAAATTCTTGGGGTTGATGCTCTAAATCTTGTAAGGCCCTATAGTTTATAAATGTTTTGAACAAACTCATTGTTTATTAATAAAATATATGATATTTATTCCATATTTTAGTTGCATTAACCACAAACCAATAAATTAACATCCAAGGTTATCTTACATGTATAACATGATATTGTACACTCCACTACCTTAAACTTGATATTTTATTCCACATTTTAGTTGCATTAACCACAAACCAATAAATTAACATCCAAGGTTATCTTGTAGCTTAAACATGTATGTAGAGACATACGAGTGGATTATGTTTAAGTGATAACCTAAATGGTCTATAGTATATGGATAAGGCTGGGTGCCTTATCCTAGTATAGCCCATTTTGTAGATGTTACAATTGTTGTAAAGTGCTACAAATGATCTGATCCTGATCATTCATTTATAGACATGTGAGCTAGGATATTCTATACAATGGAGTTTATATAAGACCGTACCACGAAATGTTTAGTCTCATTATATAACGTCATTCATAATAAAGACTTACATTTCACTAGGATGACCATAGGTAACATGACCTAAATTCTGAGTGAGTTTTGAACTCCTGCCTATGAGGGCGATCCTTTGATTTGTATAGGTGAGAGTGGCCAGATCGCCGACTCAATAAGCCTACCATTTTGGGGATTCGTCTTATTGCGGAACTGAGAACATAAAAAGGAATTCACTCCTTCCTCGAGATCGGGGTAAGTAGATAAATTGTTCCCTTAAAGGCTGATTCTGGGGCTTGAACAATGTGGCGCCATACCCTTTCCTGGCTCGAGAGGGGTTTAGTCATAGTTGGACTATGGTCTATTGATCATTAAAGGGATCAATGATACTTAAGGAGTTAGATGTAACTAAAAGGGCAAAAGGGTAATTTTGGCCCAACTGTATTTATGAACAATTTGTGAAGGCTCATCGTACTGTTAATTGGTTATTTTCAATGGACACAGAAATATATCTATAATACGAAGAGTGTAGTTGTCGGTCTTTAGTGGAGTGCTCGACAGTTAACAGATGGTGAATAATTTAATTAAAGAGTTTGATTAATTATTCATGTACCGTTGGAGTTTCAAGCTACAGGTCCATGAGGTCCCCTTAGTAGCTCAATAGGATTGAATGAGAATCGATTTTTGGATTAATTTGAATTGTTCAAATTAATTGAGGAATTTAATTATATATGCTATAAATTATTTTAATTATATATGATATAATTATTATGATGTATTTGATACATTATAGCATTTGAAAGAGGAAATAAATATTTTGAATAAGATTCAAATATTAATTATATGAATTGGATTAATAATTGTTAAATTTAATATAAATGTGATTTATATTAAATGTCATATGAGAGAGAAAAGAAACTATAGATTATATTGTACATGATACAATATTTAAACTATAGGTTATTTTTTAAAGTAGATGATTGATGATATATTTGAAAGGGAGACGGTCTCCTTCTTTAGGGTGTAAGACAAAAAAAGTTCTGTGAGAGTTTTTGTTCTTAGAGATCAATCATAATTTCTAATCCTCCTTTTACTCTCAATCTTTCCCTCACTATTTTAAAATAGCTAGAGCCCACCACTCCTAGGTTCTTTGCTTGAGAATACCAAGATCGCCATCGTGATAGTGTTCGTTTCTTGATCGAGGGATTCTTGAAGATGGTCTTCAAAGGTAAAGGTTTCTGAAACCTCTAAGTTTCCTTTTTAATTAAGCATGCTATAATTCATGTAAATGCATAAATTTGTTCTTTCTTTTTTGTAAAAATTATATTCTATGAGAAATAGAAATTGGCACGATCTTGCTTCCGCTCAAGGTTCTCTTCAATGAGATCCTTCATTTACCACCTAAAGTTTTTCATGAGCATGTTGCTCACATGGATGTTAGTCACTGTTCTAATTCCATGGTTTTAGTAGTTGTTTGTTATTGATGATATTCTTTGACCTTATTTTGTTTATTTTCTATATAGAATAAAATTGATGGTTTATGTTTTATTATCTGAACCTGTTTATCATGCATGTGGTTTAAAAAAATGTGGTTTAGCATAATGTCTTTAAGAATGATCTCACTAAGGAATTTGGACCAGTTGGAAACAGGCATGAACTAGATCACTTTGCATGTAGTTTCCATGCTATCCATCCATACTTGATCTATGTCATTGAATATATTGGAATTGGTGATCAAAGAAGGTTTAGTTACAAGGGTAGTGGCAAAAGTTGCCTTGATTCCGTGCTAATACAGGAGATGGATCAGATTGAACTAAAGAGAAATTCTATTATTAAAATAACATGTTTATGCATGCATAATGTTTATGCGATTTAATTATATCAGGTATACAGACATAGCCCAAGTAGGAGATTGTTAAACATATTTAAATAATAATACGTTTAATTAAAGTATGAGCTATGTATGTGGATTATAATTTATCACATTGGATTATTTTATTAGATTGGATCCTATTATGTGATTTAATTAATTAAGACTCAAGATTTCTAATTGAGTATGGACTTAATGGGTATAATCTCATTCTTAGTTAATTAGGGTTTAATAGAAACCTAATTAAACTAGTACATAAAGAGACCTTAGGGCTATGATCTCCAATATACCAAAATAATAAGCCCCCAGTCTTTCTTGAATCCCATCTAGAGAGAGATCCCACTAAGGACATTCGGAGTTTTGGTCAAGGAAGATAATAGCCACTTTAGAGCCATCATCAATTCGTCAATAGAATCCGGTACGTATATATTCTTGACAATTTGGCATGAATAGTCTTAAGGTTTATCTATTCAACATAAATATAAAATAATTATGCTAACATTTCTATCTCAAAATTAATTGGCATTAAAAATAGCTCGTGTATCTTTTAAGGATTGTATGGTCTCCTCGTCTTTCTAATGTGGAGTTCCCAACTAAATTTAGTTAAAAAATAATATACTCGTTTTCTTTCCAAAAAAGAAGATGAAGAAGATGATGACGACCGTAATGAGATGATTTGAATGCTTTTCATATTAACAATAACGACAATGATATACAAATATCTTTCCTTCAAAAAATAAGGTTAGATTACAAATCATGAAGTAAGTTTCAATTGTACTTTCGAACTTTAAAAATTTGCATTTTAGTTCGAAATGAATTGTCTCAAACCAATCCTTGCAAACTTAATTTTCTCACTCTGTATAATTCACAGATGAAAAAGTTTGTAATTGTTGTAAAGAAAGCTAAAATCATATGTGGGAAGTTCATAAAGAAATGATGCCTCTCTAAACTTGCACGACATCTCCAATTTTTTGTCATCACATTTATGATTTATTTGTTAAGTCATTCCCAAATTTCCATACGTATTTAAATTTGTTAATTTTAAGCAAGACAAGCAAAATTAAAATTTTCCGTCCGTAATTTTAACAGCAAAAGCCTGAAGTGTTTGTCTTGTGAAAATTTTTAAAATGGAAGGATTAAAATGAAACTTTTTCAAATTCAGTGTATAATTAATTGAAACCATATAGTTCATGGATTTATCCTTTTTTTGTAAATTTAACCTAAAATTAATGGTTTCAACTTCTGATTTTATACAAGTCGTACTAAACCTGTAACACTTCCACTAGGATTGATTTTCATTTAACACAAGAGCTTAATGCTATAAATATGTTAGTCCTTTTTTTCTTTTTTTCTTTTTTCTTTCTTCTTTTTCACGCTCTCTCCGTCCATTTTTCCTTCAAAAAATCTAATGCTACCTACGGTATGAAATTATCGTTTGCATTCCAATATTTTTCGTTTATATAATTTAGTTAGAAATATTATCCACATCGACATTTTATTAATATTTTTATTGACATGTCCATAAAATTAGAACTTTGACATTATTTTCATCAACATCCACATTTAAATATTAATGCTACCTTATATAAAGTGTCAACATAAATGTGAGTGGTCTTCTTAAAAAAAATGATAACAATATAATCATTATTCAATGATTTAGGGCCTATTTTGAGGGGGTTTTATCAAAAGAGTACATCATTATCAAGTTTGCAATATTGCAGTGGCTTAAACATAGGATCTTCTTAGATCACCTAGATTGATATCATCTTAAATCAGTAGTGTATCAAATATATATCAACCTAGTGAGACTATTTGCAGTTACATGTTTTATATGTGGGTCGAATTCTAATTTTGCTATTTTTGCTAGTTTTGTAAATAATAAATATATAGGTTATGAACTTAATTAATGCACTTCCAAGTGAGGAACAAAAAAAAGTTAAAAGAATTCAAAATAAATGAGCATTAGATTTTCATACTCTACAGTTATAGCACTTTGAAAGTTTCAAGACGTTGCAGCCTGGCCTCGGTGATAGCCAAAACCGGAATATAATATTTATCTGTTGTGCAATGTAAGAGATGATAAATAATTATTTATTTTGTTAGGAATAATAAATAAAAGTAAAGAAAAAGTAAAAGTTGAAAGAAAAAAGAAAGGAAAAGCAAAAAAGAAAAAACAAGAAGAAATTAAGTCCGTAGAGGAAAGGAGAGGCATGTGAAGTGGTCGTTTTCTCATTCACCGAGACAGCGATATATAAATTGACAGCGTATGTGACGTGTCGATATATGATTAGTTTCCAGTCCACGTCATTCGTACGGCTATCCAACTTTACTGCATCTTCAATTCCGTCGTACGCACGCAGGCCCGGCCCACATACTTTTCGTTGAAAGCTCTTTTTTCTTTCTTTTTTTCTTTCTTCTTTCTTCTTTCTTCTTTCTTCTTTTGTTTTTTTTGGTGTATTTCGTTCAAACAAACTTGCCTTCCTATTTTTACCATATTTAGTGCAAAAATTTATTAAACAGTTAAAATTGCCTTACTTTTTAAATTTTAAAGTCAAAATTTTAATACTTATTGAAATTCAAATTTTATGGTTCAAATTTATACAAATTTAATGCGTTAAGGTTTCATATTTAATCTTTTTCGTATTGATATGCAATGTTATATAACTTAGTAAATAATATTATATTAATCTTAAATCAGAAATAATATTATAGGTGTCTTATGCAAGTTTATTCTTTTTTTCTTTAAATGGTCAACGTTTTACCAATATTGTATTTTTAGATATGTTTAGGTGAGAAAAATTATCCAAAAGATATCATAGAAATATTATATTTATAAAATTTTAACACTAAAGACAAATATGCAAAATGTTGAAAAAAAAACAGAGAGAGAGAGAGAGAGACAAATATTCAAAGACTAAATAAATAAGCCGTTGAAGTTTATAAACTAAAATTGCAATATAATTTATTCAAAAAAAAAATATTTTGCAATATAAAATTTATCAAATATACATTAATAAACTAAACAAAATTCAGTTATTATTTCAAAAAACAATGTTAGCATATCAGTTCATGAATCATATCAATGTCATTTATTAAATTTTAATAATAAACGAAAAAAAAAAACTTGTTGGCTTAACACCATATATGGAATGCCATTTACCAAGATTTTATAATTTTTTATAAAGTATTGGATTGTAAATAAGATGTAAAAAAGAAAATAGTCAAACCTAGTGTTTGCAATATATGTCTCAAACAAAATTTTTATACATTATGACAGTAATTTTTTAAATAGCTTGTTGTTTTTATTGTTTTGGAAAATTAAGAAGAATTTGTATAGATGAATATTAAAAAGATGTTAACTTAGTTGAGATTCTCTGATGACTTAATCTCGTATTTTTCTTTAAAAAAAATATGCATAGATAATGGTGCCACGTAGGCTAGATATAAAGAAATGTCAGTGGGGAAAACAGCTGGACCACACAAAAGTAACAATGGAATAAAGACTCTTTTCTTCGCTAGGGTTTATGCCAACTTCTTCATTGCTCAAAGTACATGCATGAAGGTCTGGAGGAGAAGAGTAATATTGCAGATATAAACCAACAATTAATTCCAATACAAAATTTGTCTTTAAAAAAAGATGGGAAAGAGATCAAAGTCCTATATTGGTTAAATAAGGGAATGATTATGAATTTATAAAAGAGAATAACTATCTCCAATGATATGAAACTTTTTTTGAGTGAAATCAGATGCAAAGCCATAAGTGTGTATACCCAAAATAGACAATAACATACTCGAATGTCAAATAAAGAAGTGGGAGCCTCAGAAGATGTAGTCTATTGTAGAAATATTTGAAAGCCCATTGTCTCCAAACAAAAATATTTGCAATGAAGAAAGAGTATTAATCTATTACGTTATAAATTCTTTTGAGTATCTGTTCGTTGGTTGAGCCTTCAAATGGGCAGCACGTTCAAATGTAATTAAGATTACTCTGTGGTTGAGTTAGCACTACGCTCAAGTATTCTCCAATGATATGTGAGGCATTTTTAGTGAAATCAAATGCAAAACTATGAGGATATATGTCCAAAGTGAACAATATCATACTATTGTTGAAATATCTAAAAGCCCACCATCCTTAACAAAAACATTTGCAATGAAGAAAGAGTGTTAATTTATTACGTTATACCTTTTTTTGTAATTTTTTTGGGTATTACGTTATATTTATACATTAGTCATGTTAGTGAAATAAAAGTTAACAATATATTTAGTAAGATATAACTTGCATGTTGGTGAATCACGATTCGAACATTTGATCTCTTAATTAATAATAAATGATTAGACAAATTTGTAAGAAAGAAAAAAGAAAACTTTACTAATTTGTCACGTTAGTCAAATAAAAGAATAAAAGCTCTAAAAAGAGTTTAATATTAACTTTTGTTTCATAAATAGTATGTGTGTGAAGAATTAAAATATATGGTTTCTTAGTCAAGGGTAATGTTTTAACCATATAAATTAAAACAGAATTTTGACCCCAAAAAATGTTGCTAATTTGACAACGAGTTATTAGACATGATTTTTTAAATTTGAAAATAAGAAATTAAATAAAAAGATTTAAATCCTATTTTAGTTCCTCAATTTTGAATCTTATTCTATATTAGTTCTTAAACTTAAAAAATATGTTCGTTTGGGTCCCTAAACTTTTAAAAAATGTTTATTTTAGTCCCTACTACTAAAATTATGTTAACTCTTCAATAAAAATTGAGGGGACTTATATTTTTTGATGACTATGTTTTAGATGCATTGATCAAAATAAAGGTGAAGTAAAATGTCGACAATCAACCGGCTGAAGAACCAAAAATTTGAACTAAAATTGTCTTTTAAATTCACTCGCTTTGTCACCTTATTCAAAATTAAAACTTTAGATTTTTTTAGCATCCAAAAATTCAAATCACCACGTCATTTTGTTAAAGAGTTAATAAAATCTTAATATAGTATGAACCAAAATAAACATTTTTTTAGAAGTTCAAAGACTAAAACTAACAATTTTAAAAGTCTAGAGATTAAAATAAAATATTATTCAAAATTTAGGGACTATAACAGACATTTTTAAAGGTTTAGAGACTAAAATAGAACCTTGTTTAATGTTTAGGGACTAAAATAAGATTTGAACCAAACAAAAACAAAGTTGTATTTTATGTTTTCAAATATAGGTTTGGTAGCAACATTAAAAAATTGAATTCTAATCTAAACAACTATAAACTAGTTGTAGTTACCCACTAATTATTTATGAATATGTTTTAGATTAAAAAAAATTGTATAATTATGTTTTATAAATCATATAATTTATAGGAAAAAAATGAAATTTTGGTCCCTGTGGTTTGAAGTAAGTTAAAATTTAAGTATGGTTTATACTTAAAATTTACCATCTGTAGTTTAATAAAAGCTTCATAATAAATAATCCCTATGATAGTAACTATTTGAGAGGATTTAACAAACCATATGTAGACTATCAAACCATAAAAACTAAATTCTAAATTTTAGAATCACATAGACTAACTTTTAACTTTATACAAACCATAGGAACCAAACTTGAAATTTAACCTAATTTAATTTATAATACATTATATAATACATGTTTTAATTTTTTTAAAAAAACTGAATTGAGTTTATGACATGACATACTATATTTCTAATTTTTTTAATCTCTATTTAATATAATTCTGCATTTTAAATTGTAAAAATCAAATTATGAATACAAAGAAAACATAAAAATGTTGTTTTCAGAATTTATATGGTTTAGATCATAGAATCTAAAAACAGTTTTCTGAAACAGAATTTAGATTGTCTGTCAAACATATATTAACCGAACTCGTTAAATTTGAAAATATAAAAACAGATTGTGAAGCAAGGATAGAATTTCTAGATTGACAATCCATGACCATTTTCTTTTATCAGCATAGAATATATTATTTATTTATTGATTTAATAATCTATATTTCTTTTTTAGGGTATGTGTTTGGTTCCTTTTATGTGTGGTTTAGAGGAAATGTTAGAGGACAAAGGGAATAAAAATTAGTGTATAAATGAAAGAGGAAATATAATGAAAAGGGCATTGAGTCCTGGAGAAGAAGTGATGAATGCAACATTTCAATAATCAACCAATCCCTCCCGTGTGTGTTAAAAACCCTTTATAGGGTTTCTAAAATTTCTTCCATTTCCTTTTTCTTCTAAAATCTCTTCTACCTGTTTTTCACCATTTTCCCCACTTCTGTTTTTGGCTCTAAATCACTTCTTTTTGTGTTTGGGGGGCCTTTTTATTTTATTTTATTTTTCCATTTTTGAACCAAAAACAAAAACTCTCTTTTTCTGGGGTTTCTGGGTTTTGAGTTTTTTATGCTATTTTTGGTTTTTAAGCTATTTTCTTTCTCTCAAACTTTTTCAAAACTCTTTCTTCCCTTGTTTGTTTTGTAAGATATATACATAAATCCATTATTGAAGCACCCATTTTTTAAAATTTTGGCTCTGATCTGAACAACCCTTTAAAAGAAAAAAAAAAAAAGAAAAAAGAAAAAAAAAAGAAAGTGAGTAAGAATAGAAAAAAATGGTGAGAGGAAAAGTAGAAATGAAACGGATAGAAAATGCGACAAGTCGGCAGGTAACGTTCTCAAAGAGACGAAATGGACTATTGAAGAAGGCGTATGAACTATCTGTGCTGTGTGATGCTGAAGTTGCTGTCATCATTTTCTCACAAAAAGGCCGTCTCTATGAATTTGCAAGCTCTGAGTATGTTTTCAATTTCTTTTCCTTTTTAAGTTTGAATAAATGGTTTGGTCTGCAACTATTATATATCCACCCTTTTTTCCACTCTCTGAATCAAACCTACTTCCTGTGCTATACTTTATTCAAGTTGTTGTACTTTTTTTTTTTTTTTTTTTTTGTGATTTTTTGAAGATTTTCCGGAAATTTTAATCATTTTCCCCATCTCTGATGAAGAGACTTATTTGGTAACTTTTTAGGTAGTAATTGGTGCTAAGTTGGGTAAGTATGTGGCAACTGATCCCTTTATCCTTTTCTATCATTTAATTTCTTGATTAAAAAAACAAAAAAGCTTGGAGGTCGATTTTATTTTATTTTATTTTTAGGCAAGTAGATTTGAGAGAGTTATGTAGCCTGTGTTTGTGTAATCTGAGTTTTGGCTCTGATTTTTTGCAATTCTCTCTTTTTTTTTTTTTTTTTGGTTTGTTTTTGGTATGTGAACGGTTCAGACCTTTATAAAAAGAACTTATTGATCCACTTTGTATTCTAAACAATCGTTCTCTGTTGGTATGAACTGGGTTAAGTAGTCAATGAGAAAATAAGTTAATTTATAAGAGGATTTTTAAAAATAGAAAAATAAGAAAAATTATTTATATAAAATAACAAAATTTTAATTAAACCAGAGAAAGTTCATAAAAGTCTATCACTATTTTTTTTACTATTTTTTAAATAATTTAACATTTGTTCTATTTGTAAAAAGTTCTCTTAATTATATAGTACTGGGAAAAGAATTAGAACATAGAATTGCATAAAGAGCCAATTTACATAGTTTGTATAATTTCTATTTGAATAAATTGTAATTAAATTTCATTTATAGGTTATTTTAAAACTATTGAAATATTATATTATTAGATAATATGAGATTTTACCTCAAAATTAATTGATTCTTGGATCCATGGTGAACCCAAACGAGACACCATCTTGGAGATTTTACATTGAAAAAGTCTAGATACCTTACAAATTTGATAAGATAGATGGATTATTCCTTTCGTTGTCAATTGGTTTTCAGATGTAACTCATGTTAATATGTTATCTAATATATAAATGAGTTCAAAATGAATATTATATGTATTGTTTTCTTTTTGCTCTATGAATATTTCTGTTTATTATTATTATTATTATTATTTTGTAAAGTTTCTAGAGAGAAAATATAGTTGCCTATAAATTAACAGCCTTGACACTTCTTCTAAATATTATTTAGTGAGGATAAATGTCTTTCTAGTGTTGGTCATCACTCTCGTTCTTGATTGTCTTGCTTGCTTCAAAAAAATAAAAATAAATTAGCATGTCTATACTATTCTTGAGAATTAAAT
The DNA here is from genome assembly GCF_027475165.1 of Benincasa hispida. NCBI lineage: Eukaryota > Viridiplantae > Streptophyta > Magnoliopsida > Cucurbitales > Cucurbitaceae > Benincasa > Benincasa hispida. Next base: position 31,329,739 of record NC_143478.1, read on the forward strand.
ATCATATTTACTCTAGATAGTTTAAAATTAATTTTATTTTAATAAATTTAAAATAAAATACAGTTTATTTTTATTACTTTAAATATTATTGTTAATTTGAAAAACATAAGTTTTTTAAATTCATAATTGGTAAAACAATTGAGAGATTGAATCAAATTTTTAGATGATTTATTCCCCACGGATGAGCTATGCTTGGAATCTATATTGTTCACTTTTTCTATTTTAATTTTATTAACCATATATTTTTTTAAAATCTTCATCTTTATTGTTTCTTATTTTTTTACATTGTGAATAATAACATTTTAAAATAACAAATGGAAGTGGTTTGTTTAGTTGTTCTCGGCTCAAATTTTTCACATAACATAAATAAAAGCATTATCTAATAACAGTTGACTTACAAAAATTTATTAAGATTTTTTTTAAACAAAGTATTATATAAACTTCGAATATTAAACTTACAAAAATAATTTTCAAATAAAACATCTATTTTCTTTCTGAACATAGAAGGTTGGAGAACAAGAAATTAGAAAGATATCAAACAGTTTCTCAAGGGAAAAAGAGGAGGAAAAAAAGATATCAATCAGTTTATGTATGCAGTATGCTCATACATACACATAAATAAAAGAAAGTAAGAGCAAAAAATTAAACAATAAACAGTTTCCAAATGTGGTTCTATCTATTTTTTCAAAAGAGTAAACTCCAAATAAGAAATTAGAATATTACCGAACGAGTGCTTCCTAACTTGTATAGAGTTCTTGAAGTAAAAAATCATGTATTCTGCATATAAATTAAATTTTATGTTGCTATAATTGTTGGATGATATAATATGAAATTTGTATTCATCCATTAGCTTAAAATGTGTGTGTGTATATATATATATTGAATTGTAGAGTAAATATAAGCATAATAGAGTTTGTAGGTAAGTAAAACTGTATAGGGATAGAGACGAAGAAATAAAAATGAGGAGTGAATAGTGAAGTGGGTAGTACTATACACTGTAGGAGATGAAATGAATTGGTGCAAGGGGATGAATACTTAACCTCTTTTTTTCCCCCCCTTTTTCAAGTACGAGTGATGTTGAAAATGAATGGACAGAGTGAATAGTGTTGTGCAATAAGGATAAGGATGAAAAATACTAATATATATATATATATAGCTCTTAAAAATAAGTTGTTTCAAATACAATGTTAAAACTTATTCGGAAGTACATATTTTGAATTGTATATGAACATATAAGCTGCAAATGAATGTGTTGTGGTTTTGGTTTATACTATTGTTTCAGGATGCCAAGGATTGTGGAGCGCTATCGCAAATGTGCAAGAGATGCCAAAAACAATACCAAATTTGATAGACAACTTCAATTACAGGTTTCTTCCCCATCAAAACAAAACCAAACTATGAACATCTTCTTCCTCACAAATCATTCACCTTACTCCCATCATATTTTCTTCTTTCATAACTTTGATTTAGTTTTTGGATTTTAAAATATTACATTTTCTCTTCTTTTATTTTTTAGTTTAGTTTCGATTTAATCTCTATGTTTTTTTAATAATAGACTAAAGAATAAGAGATCGAGAGGTACATTTGGATATCTCGACTAGGTTGATACATTCATAACATTCTCATCATGTCATAAAACCAACATCTCAATATTTTTAAATCTTACCATTCTATTCTTGAGGTTTTAGTTTAACTTTTAAAATTAATAAATAGAAAATCAACCTAAATAATAAGGTGAAAAATTATACTCAAAAGTCAAGGGTAATAATATATAACACTGACCAAATGAAACTAAACTCAGAATTTGAAGTTAAAAGAGCAATGTTTAGAATCTTGAGGCAAAAAATGGAAAACAAACTAAAAACTAAAAGACAAAAAATATATTTTCAAAGTTGCTCATTCACTTTATGATAGAAATAAATAAGTAAATAAGTATCACAAAACAATCGAAAGCAAAGTGATATAAAATAAATGAATAACCTTGAGCCAATCATATCATTCTTTGTATTGGATTGAACTTATTATTTCATAGACTTTTGCTTCTCAGTTCTTAGTTAAGACTAAGGTTTTGGTTGCTTGAATTCATCATTCATGCTCCATTTTCGTTTAGCAGTCAAGGGTTGAAGCTGAAAGCATTAATAAGAAGATGGAGTTACTGCAACTTTCTCACAGGTAAATTTTTATTCATTTCATATAATTTAAATTAATCTCTTTTCAAATATGGAATAATGTTTCTATATATGTATATAGGAAGCTATTGGGATATGGACTGGATTCTTGTTCCCTTGATGAACTTCAAGTACTTGATGCTCAGCTTCAACGAAGCCTCTTCCAAATTAGGGCCAGAAAGGTATAAATATACGTTTTTAATTCATTATAAATATAAACCCTGTGAATTGAGGTTTGTCTCGTTGGTCTCTCATTTTTTCAAAATTATAAATTTAGTTCTTAAACTTTTTTATTTTAAATTTCACTTGGATGCACAAAATACAGAATTGAAAGGTGGATACGTATTAGACACTAAGATTTAGTATTAAATAGATAAATATTTGATTTAGCACTAAACAGCTAGTAATTTCTCAAACTACTATTGCCCCTAGATTACAATTTTTTTTCCTTCATTATTAATCAAACATGGTTGAAAAACATTGGTCCAGTTTAGTAACCATTTCGTTTTTTTTTTTTATTCTTCAAAATTCAATTTATTTCTTCCTCATTTCTTACAACTATTTTCATATTTCTTAAGTATGATAATTGAATTCTTAGTCAAATTCCAAAAATAAAAATAAGTTTTTAAAAGCTATTTTTTTATTTTTCAAAATTTAGCTTAGTTTTAAATCGTTGGTAAAAAGTAGATAATAAAAAAAGAAATTTAGAGACAAAAGTAATGTTTATAAACTTAATTTTTAAAAATAAAAAACCAAAACCAAATAGTTAAAAAAAAAAAAAAAAAAAAAAAAAAAAAAAAAAAAAAAAAAAAAAAAACTCATAAACTTGAAAATGTTGTGTTCTAGGCTCAGCTATACAAGGAGCAGCTTCAACAACTACAAGAAAAGGTAATTAATTCAGTTCGAAATGTCTTAAAACCTAATCATTTTGCTAATTTCATTATTATTTTAAGATCCAACACTTATTTTATGTCCAATTCAGGAAAGACTACTTTCCGAAGAAAAGAAGAAATTGTCTTTAAAGGTGAATAACTCTTTCGAGCTTGTTCTTTTTTTTTTTTTTTTCTTTTTTTCTTTATATATATATATATAAAATTTTGTGTGCTCTGTTATAATTTCTGTACGTTAAGTTGAGTTATGCTGCATTTTCCTAATCATTTATTACATGGTGGAAAAAATTTGTAAGCTATAAAAGTTAAGGTGGAATTTAGAAAGAAATCATAAACATAGTTTTTAAATTTTGGCAGAGATCATAGAGGTGAAAATATAGGTGTATAGAAGCCCATCCCTCACCTTTAATTTGGAAGGATTTTTAAGCAAAATACTTTCTTGTTTATTCATTCGTTTCATTTAGATGCAGCTATAAAACAAAGGTACATTGAAAAGTATAGAAAATAAATGTAAGTTATTATCCGTCCTTAACAAATTTAATATTTCTGCCTCCACCTCCTGTTTTATTTTTTTCATTAGTAATTGATTAATCAACACTCTAATAATTTTTTAATAGACCGTGTTTAAAGATTTAAAGCTCAAAGAAAGCTAGTATTTGATAGCCTGTTTGCTTCCGTGTTCCTGAGTTTACGGTCTCGTTCAATAACTATTTGATTGTCATTTCCATCTTCAAATTTATTTATTTGTTATTTATTTTTTATAATGATTTAGAAAATCAGCAAGATTTTGAAAACTATAAAAAATAATTTTTAAAAATTTATTTTTGTTTTTAAAATTTGGTTAAGAATTTAAATAAAAAAGATGCAAATCATTAAGTAATAGAGAGGAAATAAATTTAATTTTCAATAACTAAAAGTAAAAAAGAAAATGGTTTCCAAACAAAGTTTACAATGTTTGGTCTGAATGTTTAATGTTTTTCATTTTTCTAAACGAATTTACAATTGTACTGGAATTTTCAGGAAAAAATATAAATAAAAAAACAAAGTCTCCTGTTTTTTAATCTAATTTCTTCTTAATCCTAATTAAAAATTAAAAATATTATTTTATAATTTATTTTAGTATTCAAAAGTATAATAAATATCTAAAAATAAATTAAATATAGTTTTTATTATTTAATTTTATGAACTTATTTTCACCCTAAAGTATATATTTTTTAAATTGTAGAGAACGTCAAATAAGAGAGGATTGTTTTCAAATATAGAAAAATGAATTAAAATATATACAAAATATAGTAAAATTTCATAATCTATCAATGATAAATATTGATAATAATAGATGTTGGTAGAAGTGTATCTATCATTATTATGAAATTTTGTTATATTTTGTAAATATTTTTAATAATTTTGTGATTTGAAATAATTGAAATAAAAAAGAATAAAAAGAAACCGTAAAACTCTTATCCAATAGTTTCAATTGAAAAATGAAATAAAAATTTTGAAACAAGAGACGATCAAATGTTTCCCTTGAACATTTAATAATTAAGTTAACTTGTATAGATCTGTTAAAAAGGATTAAACATTTATTTTTCATTTTTTAAACAAAAAAAATCATACATTTGCAAATAATTGGAAAAAAGATTGGAGTTGGGTTGGAAGTGGAACTATAATTTAAACTCATCTTGAAGAATCTACATATATTCTCTGTTTCTGCATTAAAAAAAATGAGATAATCTGAATGAAAGTATTTAACTCTTATATGCATCCAGAACTTGTCCAGCGCTTGTCCCTCAACGGTCACATTTTTAATTTTTTAAACAGAGCTTTAATTAATATTCAAAACCATTGAGTTTTAGTCTATAATTTTTTTTTTTAGAATATGTGATATTATTATACAACAATAAGGGGATCTCACAACTCGGGATCAAGGCATCAAAGCAACAAAGCACAATCAAAGACAGAGCAAGAAAACCAAAACAAAGACAACAAGATAAAACCAGAACAAAACCAACACAAAAACGAAAACCCGCCAACCACCAGGAAGAAAGGCAGAGAAGAGCCCAAAACCCCACAAAGAAGGGGCTACAACAAAATAGAGAACAACGTGAAGTTCAAAAGAAAAAATATCCATATACATACTAGATAAGATCAAGAATGTTAACTCACCAGGAAGTAGCACGAGCACGAACTATAAAACCATAAGGTGAACTAGAGCAAACACTGACCTTGGTCGACTTCCATGCAGTCGTTGATTACGCTTCTACTAGATGTAGTATATGAACACACAACAAAACACGTAACAACTTACTATGCACCCCCTTACCCGACCCCACTCGACACAACTAACTCAACTCTACATCCCAACCAGCCACCCGATGCGTCGAACCCAGTTAATGCAACATACTAGACCACACCTCTTTCCCAAACCCACACTCAAAAAATAAATGATCTCGCGACTCCACACCTCTCCCACACAAAAGACACCCCCCTCCTCGACCCCCCAACAACACACCCCAACTCCTCAACCAATCTCGCATATCCAACCTATCCCTCACTGTTAACCACACACAGAAGGAGTCGTGCGAGATACCACCTCTCGCCCACAAAGTACCAGCCTAAGACACCTAGGACGACGAGGACGTATATCTCCCAAGCACTAGCGATAGAAAATCGACCACTAGCATCCGACACCCACACCCAATAATCCTCTCCCCTCACCCTAGGCCCCATTACCTAGATAAGACCCCAGATCTCAAGTAGCTCTTAAGACACTGTAGGCCACTTCCAACCTCCCTCGCCACTCATGAACTCCGACAACCGCGTTTCCAAACTACTCCTTGCATCATGAACCACCTTAGACCTGTATGGATCCAAAATTACTCCCTCCGGCAGCCAAGGATCCCACCAAATAAAACAAGATCGTCTATCGCCGATCATCAAACGAATAAAATGTTTGAATCTATCTCTACTTTGCAAGATAGCCCTCAAGCACAAAGATTTCCCAACCTCATTCCGAACAGCCCACAACGATCGCCTGCACAAAACATACACCTCCACCCATGCCACTCATAGTGACCCCGATTTAATTAAGAGAAGCGAGAGCAGCTTCATAATAGCAACCTGGTGCCAAGAGACCATATGCTTCACACCCAACCCTCCCCCCTCCTCATCCCACGCCACCCGTGCACCACCCCGACTCACCACATTATCCTTCCATAAATAACTTCGTAACAGACGATCAACCTCATGAGTTACACACGCAGGTAACACGAAGATGCTGCACCAAAAAACCTGAAAGGACTGTAAAACATACCTAACAAGCTACAATCTCCCAACAAATGAGAGGGACCTCGCTATCCAGCTTCTAATACAAGTTGTAATCCTCTGTATCAAAGGCGCACAATCCACAGCCCTCAACTGATTCACCGATAAAGGTAAACACAGATATCTAACAGGCAACGAACCAAGAGAGACACCCATATATGCAGCTAGTTCCTCCGTCTCCCCAGACTCCATACTTGCAACAAACATGGAACTCTTCCCAACATTTGCAACTAACCCAAACAGTTCTGCAAACTCTTACAATACCTACCTCACAAATTCCAAAGAATCTCTCTCAGCTGCACAGAAAATTATCAAATCGTCTGTAAAAACCAAATGAGTTAGACCTAAACGCTCACACCAGTCATGGAACCTAAACCATACAGGAGGTTCAACCTAGACAAGACCTCCATCACCATCACAAACAAAAAAGGAGACAATGGATCCCCCTGCCTCAACCTTTTCCTACCAGGAAAAAACCCTTCAAGCGAACCATTAATCATCACAGAGAACTTAGGTGAAGTAACACAAGCCCTCACCTAACTAACAAACTAAAGGGGCGTACCTATAAACAACAACATACCAAACAAAAAATCTCAATTCACCGAATCGTATGCCTTCTGAAGGTCTACCTTTAACACACAATGCGACTTCCCTTTGCCCTCCTTATAGCTCCCTACGAGTTCCTGGCACAATAAAATATTATCGAAAATCGACCTATCCGGAACAAACGCAGACTGATTATCACTGATGAAATCAGGCAACCACAACCGCAATCTCTCAGCTAAGATCTTCGAGATACATTTATACACATGAAATTTTTTATTTTAATATTTTAGTCTATAAATTTAATATTTAAGAATGGGATCTCATTCAATTATTTATTTATTTTTCTTTAATTTTTTTCCCAAATATTAAGTTATAGTATCCAATCACAAGAAATTTCTGTCCATGAAATCTCTTCGTCAAAAGAAATTTTAGTGAGAAGAAACATAACCTAGAGAGTTTAGATGAAGAAAAGAAGTTTTTAGAAAATTCTTTATTATACTTAATTGTATTCTTATTGGTCATTCAAAGTTCAAAATAAGGTTCTACTTATCACAGAAAAATAATAAATTTTTACTCGATAAAAATGAAATATGCATGTAATAACCAGTGAACAAAATCATTGAAAGAAAGAAACAAAATAAAAAATTGTCGGTTTTCTTTTCTTTTTGTTGTTAATTTGGTCGTTAGCTGCAGTTAAAGGAGTCAAAAGAGTTTCTTGCATGCTACCTTCTCTTTACGTTTAAACTCATTATTAACAATTAGATTGGTAGCATTTTTAAGAATAATAATTTAGTGTATAATATAATTTAAAAGAAATTGTAAACATAAACTAGTCTATCGACGATAGACTTCTATTTTTGATAAACTCTCAAGTCTATCAGTGATGACTTATATCATTGATAGACTTTTACTAGTGATATGGTTTATCATCGATAGATTCCTATCAATAATATGGTTTATCATTGATAGACTATTTAAATTTGATCATATTTGTAATTTTTTTTATATTATGTATATTTGTTAATATTTTGAGTCTAATGTCTATATTTGTAACTGTGTCGTTATTTTACTTCAAACCAATAACTTTAATTTTCACTATGTACTCGCAGGTTACAGCTCACGGTGCCGCCGCTATGCACGGCTGCCGGAGGAGCCCAACTTCGGTAGTCAACACCCAATTGTCAATTTGATCGTACGTGGATGACATATATATATATTCAACGTTACCCAAACACAAAAAAGCTTTATTATATATATATATATATATATATATATATATTATAATTCATTATATATTTCCCTTGTAATTCGATTTTTAATAGTTCATGAAACTAATAAACATCTGCCAAATTGATGTAATATTCTGTTCCAACTTTTATTATTATTATTATGATTATTATTAAAACTTTCATATTTGAAACAAGTTTTTGAAATTTTAATTTCATGTTTAATAGTTTCTAGAAAATTTTAAATGTATTCTGGTGACTTTAGTATATATATTCTTCAATTAACAAATCTATCAAATATAAATTGAATTTTATTTGTATTAGAACATTAAGTTTTCACCTAAAGCAAGCATAGTTCAACTAATATTTATTATGTGTTACCAACTAAAATTTTTTTTGTTAAGATATCCTCGTTGGTCCATTGTACTTAAAAAAGAAAAAAACTATCAATTTCATGTTTGATGAGTCCATAAGTTTTAAAAAATATCAAATAGACCAAAGATTAATAAGACATAAGAATGTCCAAGGATGGTAGTTCTTTCTTTTTTCTTGATTAGGTTGTTGAAAACTGAAATTTAGAAATTGCAATAATATTTGTGATTTATGCAGCTGTTTCTTTAGAAATGCAATCTGATGTCAATTACTTGGTATATAGTCTGTAAGGAGCTATGTCTTTTGTTTTTAAATTAATGGATTTAGCATTTAAGATTAGTTGTATTAGAGAACTTTTAAAAAAAAAATGATGTATTTGGGCCTTTATAGGGCTTGGAAAATTTTACCGTATAGAATAGACTGGCACCGGTTTGTGCGGCCAACAAGGGTTGAATAATCAATGTGTTTGGAAGAGAGAGAGAGAGAGCAAAACAAAATGAAACTTCTTTTAAAGTTAGAAAAAGAAAATATTGCATTCAAACATCAATCATTGTGTTTTATTTAAGAATTCAAGATCAAACTTGGCATTCTCCTCTATTCTATATATCCAAAGGGTTGCTGACAATAGAAGAAGAATATTAATAATGGAGAAAGGGAAAACCCATCTCTCTCTCTTAATAATGCTAAATTGGTATGATTGAATAAGGTTATGGAACAAGGAGGGGCCTCCCCTACCATTTCTCTCATGTATATCACTTCTCCAATAGTAGCAATTTTGTGGCCTTGTGCATCATGTTGGAGAGTGAAATTTTTAAATTTCATTACTACTTCAATATAATAAACGTACCTATATTTCTTCACATTTATGTAAATCAGAGATCAATGTAGTTTGAGAAAATTATATTAGAAGATGTTGTGGTCCAAACAAAGTCCAAAGTCCATGGGTGGGCGAAAGTACAAGTGAAACCAAGAGGCAACATGGATTAACGGACATTCTAAGAGAGAAAAATTAGAGTCTCGTGTTCTGGGCTACCAAATTGGCTCAAAGAATAATTGAGCCAAGCTTAATACTCTGAGTTGACTAGACGAGCTCAATGTTGGCATCCTGCAACCTCAAGATCCACAATCTCTCTAACATCATTAGCACGTTACATGTAACCATAGGCAAGTGTCAGATGGAGGACAACCTCGAGTCCTGCAATCACCTTGACACCATCGACGTTATGTGTGATAAGAGGAGAGGACAGAGAAAGGATTTATAAAAAGCTCAATTTCAAAGACTCCAAAGGGGGAGGAGAGAGAAAATAATCTCTAAAAAAGATCTTATACTTAGGTTGAATTATACACTTTCTATAATAATTTAGACATCAAAATGTGGTAGGCTCGACACCACATTAGTGTGAGGATTAGAAAAAATGGATCAAAGGTCAAACTGATAAGGAGCTTGCAATAAGAACGATTGCTGACGAGATATGAAGTGAAAAAAGAAAAGGGAAAGTATGATTTTAGGGGACATGAGGATGTGTGTGGGTTTAGTTAGTGTTTGTCTGAATGCTATTTAGAGGCAGGAAGCAGGATATGCATAAAAACAATGGCATCACTGCAATTCACCATAATCATATGTCCACCACTCAAATAATGTCTCCACACCCTTTCCTCTTAACTTTACAAACTTTTGAATTTCAAATTTCTTATCTCTCTATCTGTCTATCTCTCTCTCTCCGTTAATATTGCAGTAGTATTATTATTAATTTTTTATGAGGCAGGGAATATTATTAATTTGTAAGCAGGGAATCTGCAAAGTTTTCCCCAAAAACTGAATCTGAAACATCACATTGTCCTAGAATAATGTGCACAACAATTTTCTTTATTTTTTTTTAACCTAAGATTTATCAAAAATACCTTCTTTGTTGTCTTTTTAGCATTTCACTTTGTTCATATTATTGGACGAGTATGCAAATAACATGCGGACTAAGGGCTCTAATTAAAAATAATTATAATAACAATTCGACAAATTGGAATCTAAAATAGTTGGGAGGAATTGAAAATTATTTCTAGAGAAAGTTTCCAATAATAATAAAAAAAAAAAAAGGGAATATTTTATGCACCGTATAATATATATAGATCATTGAATTGATATAATAATAACGAAATATGGTAATTTAGACTCCCTTTGGGAGTATCTGTGAATGAGATACTTTCTTTATAAGTCCTTCTGAAAAAGACATATTAAAGCGATTTTGTAAAGAACTTTTGAATTTCTTTATAATATTTTCTTATACAAACACAAATTAAAAAAAAAAAAAAAAAAAAAAAATCTTTTTTCTGGTGAAAGTAACATTAAAGTGTTTTTTTTAAAAAAAAAAAAATCAATTCTTTTCCCTATATGTATGAAATGAAAGCTTAAATAATTTTAAAACACTTCTTAAAGTTAAAAAAGAAGTTTTGATAGATTAATATTTATTCTTAATCACTTATAAATTATATTTACATACAATTTTCTTACTACAAATATATATTCCCCTCCGAGTCTTTGAACATGTTTTTTTTTTCTTAGTTGCTAGCTAATTAATCTTTGTTATTTTTTTATTCACTAAATGTCTTCATTTGAGTAAGTTTTTCTCAACAATATATTATTACATAAAACTAAATATCTCTCTATACTCTAAAGTCTAAAAATGATGGTTAGGAGAGTTGGACATGGATCCTATAAATATGTTAGATGATATAATATTAACTTTACCTTCACTTAGGGATGAGCATGAAAGACCAAAAAATCGAATCTACCGATTGAACCAAAGTCAGTCGGTCGGTGTCGGTTTGGAAAAATTCCAAATAAAAAATTTTCAAAAAATTTTAAAGAATAAAACCGACCGACCAATTGACTTTTACTCATCAACAGTTAAGGTCGATTTGAATATTTACTAAACTAACCATAGTCGAATCAACGATGGTTTGATAAAAAAAACCAACTCCTGAACGATGCTAATTCTTAGCTTCACTCATCAGTTTGTGTGTGGTCCAATGCAATGAGATATGTATATGTGTTTGAAAGTGGGATCCAAAACTGAGCACTTTACAGGTTTACACTGTCCTTAATATCCCTCTTTCTGCTTACTCATGTCTCATATCCAAACAATTCCCTTCCTACCCTACTCTTCACATGCATTTCCTTTCCCACACTATAACATATATATTTTTATATATTATTCCTTTCCCCCTTTTAAATCATATACTTTTTACTATCTTTATCATATACTTTCATTTAATCTTTTCATACCTTTTCTCATAAAATCTTGTATGGATGCAACACAAAAAGCTTTTGCTTTTTCCCTTTCTCTAACTTTACTGTCAAATTGATTCCATTCCTTTCTAAACTATACATGATTGGAACACTTATTACTATATCTATCATACCCACTAATAAAAAGGAATGTTTTTTTTTTTTTTTTTTATATAAGTCTATTATGTTTTTCTAAAATTTATTTACAAAGAATGTCATTAAAAAAATTAATTATCAATAATAAGTGAGCTATTCAAGTGCTATTAATAAGAATAATTTATTTTAGATAAATAAAAATAGTTTGAAATTTATTATTAAAAAATGTATGGAGATTATTTTTTAAAAAACAATTTATCAAAATTATTTTAAACTTATTATGAACAAATAAAGATTAAGAAATAAATTTATCATCGGAGAGCGATAAAAGTAATGGAAATAATATATAATTTTGCCACTTTATCTTTTCGAAAACAGGATTAAGACATATTTAATAGTACAATAGTAGTGCCATATTTGAAAGACCTCTTGTTTGCTAAGATATGCCACATTTGTATAAGTTATTATTCATAAACATGGTAGAAATTTGAAATAGCTAACTATTTGAAACAATATTTTAGATTTTTCTATTTTTTTTTCTTGGAAATAGTAACCTTAACCGAAAAGTTTGATTAGTATAAAATAAATTTGTACTAAAAAAAATTTAACTAAAAAGGAATAAAATTTTAAATGCAACCATAATTGCTAATGAGTGAACAAAATGTAAGAAAAAGATTTAAAAAGTTTTGCTGTTACTTATGAAACGATTTAAAATATTAAAAAAAAAAAACTTTAGAGTCTCAAAAGTTCTATAACAACTTTTTGGGTTGTTACCACCATATAAAAGGGTCCATTTTTCATTATTTTATGTAATCACTTGTAATTAGAATTGGTAAATTTGATTTTTTTTTTTGCAAATTAATTACAATTCAATTCTAACATCATTTTTTTGGTTGAATTTCTTTTATGTTCTGATCAATAAATAACCAAATATTGCGTATGATTATAGAGTAATATATATAAAACTGAAATCATTTAGACAACTTGAGTAATTAGAATTTGAGTGCGTGATTATTTTTCTAAAAGCATAATAATGATTATATACCGAATATATAGATGTACTTGAATTAATTATGGTAGGTCCGATCTATGTACCTAACAATGAAAAACAACAAACTAAGGAAACAAATAATTTTTTAAAAAAAAAAAAAAAAAAAAAATCTCATAGTCTCATCCTTGGAATTCAAAGTTATTGGAGGTTGGATGAGATTCCAAATCCTTGGCATATCAATTTATCCTCAAAATGTAGATCCTAGAGATGGATATTTTCTTTACAAAGATTCAAATTCAATTGCAACTTCAAGCTAAAATACAATAATAATTAATTTAAACGCCCAACCAGGACCAACTAATTTTTCCTTTACCTGCTTGGCCACTTCCATCACGACATAATTAAATACTTGGCATTATTACACTAAGATAACAACAAATCAGCTAATTAATAGGTTAATTCCTATATCATTTAACCATCTTCTATCGTATCTTTGAAAATGGAAGGTTTGCATTCATATTCAAATCTTTACCTAAAGAAAAAAAACGATAATATATTATCAACTTTGTACTTAATTAATTTGATTCATCAACAAACAATTTAATTAAAATTTGTCTTTAAAGTTTAAATTATATCATTAAAATAAATGAGAGGATGCATCTCCAAGAGTTAGGAAAATAAAAAACGGATGAGATTGGTATTGAAGATGTTTTGAAATTTTAGATAGGATATTATATACGATCAATTTTTTAGTTAGTTAAGGAATTGAAGATGTTAATGTCACATGAAAATAAGAGACGTTGGAGGCCTGAAATTGAATAAAATATTTATGATCCAAAAACAAAAACCATAACATTATTATATAAAGCTTTAGCTTCCCGGCCCACCTCTGCAGACTGCAAAGCCAACCAAGTGTATGTTCACCATCCTATTTTACTTATTCCCTTCGGCCATTTCAATTCCCTAGACATTATTTTTTTTAAAAAAAAGAAGAATTAAATTCAGAAAAAAAGAAAAAGAAAAAGGTTTATGGTTTTTTTTGGGGTTTGGGTGCGGTAAAACTTGGGAGTGAGTGTAAAAAAAGTAACACGGAAAAGGGGAGATAAATTTAGAGAGTACTGAGAACAACAACAGATCATACTTCTGGGTGTACTTAAATTCCTGAATTCTAATGTTACTGCCTTATATAAATATGCTTCATTTGATCCGCTTTTTTCGCTTCCCCTGCACAGAATCTCTCTTTCTGACATTTTTCCTTTTTCTTTTTTTCTTTTTTTTTTTTCTATATAACAAACAATCTTTCTTTCTTTCTGTTTACTCAAAAATTGAAAGAGCAGAGAGTGGAGTTTGCCGATTATGGGGAAGCAAAGGTATTGGGGCGGACAAGCAACTAAAAAAACACCCTCAGTTTCTACTAAAAGAGTAGTTAAAAATGATTTGGATAATGAAGCTTCTTCTTCTTCTACCTCTGCTGGCTGTATGTGTGCTGTTTTTCAGCTCTTTGATTTTCATCCTTTGAATCACCTCCCTTCTCAATCCTCTGTCTCTATCAACCCACCGCCTGACGACCATATTTCTAAAGGTTCTTTCTTTTTTCTGTTTGTTTTTTTTAATTCCCCTTATCAAAAGATCGAATTTTGAATTATGGGTTTGCTTGAAAATCAAATTTTGTGTAATGGGTGTTTGCCAAAAATTTCAGGCACTGAAGCACCACGAAACAGTTTGGAATCAGAGGAAGAAGAATTAGATATTTCTCCATTACCATGTACGAAGACGACTCCAAAACAAAAAGAAGACACCCTACGTTTCCCAGTAAGTATTAATTATTTGATTGTTTCCAAGAAAATTTATACATTGCTATAGCTTATACAATAAATAATTCTATGTGGTTGTTGCAGAAGGGTATTGTTCAGATCAAAACCAAAAGTAACGGAATAGCCAATAATTTGTCGGCGGGGAACGACTCTCCGAGCACCAAAACGCCAACTTTAGTAGCGAGATTAATGGGTTTGGATATTCTTCCTGAATCCAACTCTCCCTCAACCACACCCAGAAATGGTTATTCAAAAGCCAAAAAAAGAGGCGGGTCTCGTTCTTTGCCAGAAACTCCAAGAACATCTTGTGAAAGGAAATCAAATGTGGATAATTATCACCACCGTCTCTCACTTCAAATCCCCAATTACGATAATAAAGAGAATAACGCAAATACAAATCCAAGTCCAAGTCCAAGTCCAACCCATTATGCTAAAGAGATTGTGAAGCAAATCAAAGAAAGTGTTAGTAGAAAAGCTGGTCTCAACGATATTACCAATTATAATTACAATACAAGAAGAGATCAAGATATCATTAAACATACCAAACCCAAAAAGCTCTCGTCATTATCATCTTCTTCAGTATCTCCCAGACAGAGAGTATTGGAGCCGAAGAATAATTTCAACAAATTACACACTCAAAAAGTTGAAGGCATTAAAGAAGTGAGTTTAGGCACGACGAAGCCGAAGAAGCAGAAGGGCGTGAAGAGTGCAACAAGGGTGGCGGCGTTGAAAAAGGGTAATAAGCGAGAGGAGCCATTTGTAGTTCCTTCCCGAATCACAAAAGCCGCCATTGATGCTCCTCTTAAGAAAACTCCATTGTCTAATCAGCTTTTCAACTTCGGTTCTGTTCCCACTACTATCCTCATCAACAAACACCCTCCATTTTCCTCTCCCATCAAACCATCTTCTATGCAGGTACATTTTATTTTATTTTATTTTTCTTTTTCTATTTATTTGCTTCATCTCAATTTTCTATTAAAAAAAAAAAAAAAACAGTAATAAGACTTTTCATGTATCTTAATTAAAAAAGTTACAAATATATATTTTCTAAAATATGTTACATGATAAATTTTTATTATTGGACAATTATTTGGACCACACAGGTGTAGAGTAGCTTTACAACACTTTTTTCCCCCTTTTTTCATATCCTTATGCATGTGTGGTGACATGTTCCACTCTATCATTTCTTTTTCAAATTAGTTAAATTCTAACTTTAGCTTTTTAATGTTTAAAGAAGTTTATATTTGAATCCTCCCATTTCTATTTTGATTTTATCACCAAAAAAAGAAAATTATCACTTAATATCTACATCATTAAAAAATGATATGAAACTTCATATTCCTTAGATATTATTTTGTTAGAGATGATAACAAAGTAATTTAATTTTTAATTTGTTATCTTGTTCTTTTTTCTGTTGGGTCTACAGCCACCGTGCAAACGAAATCAATGTACGGATGAGACAGGCGATAAAGAATCAAAACGATACTTGCAATCAAATAACCACCAACACCTCATCCAATTGCCAACCAATAAAGACGGCAACAACCCCAAACATCACATCACAACCACCATCGCCGCCACGGCCGCTGCCGCAAATTGTAGTGACAACCGTGAGATCACGGCAGAGCTGGATTACGTCAGACAAATACTCCTCCGCCGTAGTACTACTACTTCCCCTACAGTGTACTCCTCCGTCTTCCTTGAAAATTTAAATTACAACAATGCCCATAATTATAATGTTTCAATTTCCCATAGAAAATTACTCTGCCACTTGGTGGAAGAGTTGTTGAAGCCATACCTCGAAGTTAAACCATACCGGTGCCCGGAGTCGGCGGAGCGGTGGCCGGATATGGTGGAGAAATTGTGTGAGAAAGTAAGAAAGTTGCCACGTACCAAGTGTGAGGTATTGGAGGACATAGATGGAATAATTGAAAAAGATTTGGACATTTTGGGAATTGGATTTGAGGACGAAAGTGAGGGGATGGTGAAAGAGATTGAGGAGTGGATCGTTGAGGAACTTTTGAAAGAAACGGTGCGTTTTGTTGAGACAGAGATGGCAGGATAATCACGTGGGAGATGCCACTTGGAAGCTTGGGACCCACATAGCTGGGGTAAAGATGCAGCGTTGGAATTACACGTGGAATGTTGACCCACCAGACAAACACTCCGATTTTTCGCTTCTGAAAAGGCAGTATTTTTTTTTTGGCAGAGGAATCCCATTTCTCCTTCTATGTACAAATTTTTTTTATTTCCTCTGTGAAATTCCCAAAAATTACAAAAGAAAAAAAAAAAAAAGAAAAAAGAAGAGATGCTATTTATGTAGTAGAGTAGCAATGGAGAGGAAAATATTTATATCCTATAACATAAAATTTAGTGTAAATTAATATTTTAAAGTACTGTTTTATTGATCCAATTCGTTTTTATTTTGTTCATACGATAATTGAAATGTTGATAATATAAATGATATATTTGAAATAAAAATGGGTAACTGTGTGTTGTGTGTGGTGGGTAGTGCGAGGAGATTATTATAATAATAAGAAAATTAAAAAGAAAATAAGAAAGGCAACGAAGTTCAATAGATTTTGTTGGGAGGATGTGAGGGAAAAAAAGTAATAGGAAAGAGACAATCATTAAAAGATGAGATCATCCTCACATAATTAAATTATTATTGTGCCTTTTCAAGCCAACCGAAAGTCGTAAAACACTGTAAATTTATACATATCCTAAATACAAATGCTGACAACTTCAGACTCTGTGTGCGAGAGAGAGAGAGAGAGATTCTTGGACCACCTTTGTATAGATTGTTTTCTTGTGAGGGTTACCTTTGCAATATGAGCAACGAATTTCAAAATGTTCATACTTTTGGTTTATGTAAGGTTATATATATAAATATATAACCCTTTTTTTTTTAATAAAAGCTATTTGTTTTACCAATTGAATTAAAGATGATCATAATGATATCTTCTCAAAGAGGAATGAGGTAGACAGTTGTTTCTTTCAAATCATCGCTACCATAAAATAGACACAAAGAATTGAATCAATGGATACAACATTGAAAATCTCCAATAAAATGTCTTGAAAAATAAAATATTGTTTTGTTTTTGAAATTTAGTTCAACACTCTATTGTGTAATTTTAGATATTTTTATACTACATATTATACATTATAAAGTTCAGTAGCTTAATAGTTTATTTAAATTTAAAAAAAGATAACCTTCTGATGATAGTTTATGGGCAAACTTTTCATTAAATTTAAAATTCCCGTGGCAAATTTAAACTTTTCCACCTTCACTTATGTCGTTTAGGTTTCTTTTTTTCTTTTCCTAAAAAAAAAAAAAAAAAAAGTCTTGGGGTGATATAATATATATTCAAAAGATTAAAATAATGGGGATAATAAGAAAAGGTCTGTGGTATCGTGCATGCAGAGAGAGATAATTTAAGGTTTAATGTCCAATGTGGATAAGATATGGCCGACATGTGGCCACGATAAATAATTAATTAAACAGGCAAAACAATGGAACAATTAAAAAGGTTGCAAGACAAAAGTGTGACCGTAGCACACTGGGTATAACCTGGAAATAAAGAAAAATGCAAGGGTCTGAACTCCAAAACAAAATGTTTCCCAGCACTTTGAAATCCAATTATGAGATTAAAATTAAAATAACATCAATTTCATAAATACAATTCTTTAATTTGAAAAGAAAAAAAAATAATGGAACTTGCTGAAAATCAGTGAAATTCAGAAGGGCCACTTTATATATAATTATAAGTGTCCAGATAAAGTATAAGTGAGAATAATTTTATTTAATGTCACACACAAACCATCATTAATACTATAAATTTTGAATCTCCTCTTTCAAACGCATATTAAAGTCAGGTCAAATTAAAAATAGTCAATATAAAAATTGTCGTAAGATATAATAATAACAATAACAATAATAATGTATATATATACACACGTATACATCAGTATATAGCTAGAGATGGTGAGAAATGTTTTAAAATTAGGGAGGTGAAATTAATGGATGGAGTACAAAGTCACGTGGTGGCATGATATGATTTTGGATGCTGTCCAAATACACAAAAAAATTGGCATGGCTTGAATCATTTTGGACATGATAATAAATAAAACATTAAATGTCCCTACATTATAACCCCATCGTATAAATCAAACTAACATAGAATTGAGCGGGAAAATTCAAATCATACATATTCATGTGCCTTATGTTTACGTTTGGGTTAGATCTTGGTCACGTGTGGAGATTTTAATCATATGCCCCAAACCAGCTTCATAATTTGCATTTGAAATAATTGACCAGAAAAAGGAAAAAAAAAAAAAAAAAAAAAACCTCTGAGCCTTTTGAATGCGTTGTATATAATTGAGTTTAATCAATTATGGTATTGTACCTGTTTAATTAATTTTGCCATCAATTATGATGTTTATTTGAAATTATTTTCAGATGTGATCAATATCATCAATTATGATCAGTAAAAATATTTGTAATAATATAGAGCCCACTTATATATTGTAATTTCTGTTCAATTAAAAAATTTCTCTTGACTTTCTATATCAAAAGTATTTTAGTTTAAATGAAACAATTTCGAGTCTTTTTTTTAACCATTAAACTAATTTTGAGCTAGGGAAATAAATTCGTTATGCGCCAAATTCAATCATTAAAAATTCTATAAAAACTAAAATTTCGTTCGATAATCATTTGGTTTTTTGTTTTTTTTTAAAAAACTAAACATATTTCATTCATATTTTTTTACAATGATTTGCATCTTTTTTAAATATAATGGTTGAATTCTTAGCCAAATTCTAAAAACAAAAATAACTTTTTTAAAAAAATAGTTGCAAATATAGACATTAGATTGAAAGTATTAGCTTATATAACATAATATTAAAAAAAAATTGTAAATATGGCCAAAATTAAATAGTCTATCAGTGATAAACCATATTATTGGTAAGAGTCTATCAGTGATAGACCATATCACTGGTAAAAATCTATCAACGATAGAAGTCTATCATTAATAGATTTGTCTATATTTGCAATTTGTTTTAAATGATATTATACACTTGGTTATTATTCCTAAAAATACTATCGATTGTAATTATTCTTTTTGAAATTTACTTTTTTTTGTTATCCAAATTTAACTTGGTTTGTTAAATTATTTGTGAAAAATAGATAATAAATGAAAAAATCTGAAAGTAGTATTTATAATAAAAAATAAAAAATAAAAAAAAATAGTTCCCAAACGATCTAAATAAATCATACATTTCTATAGTTTAGGGAGACCTATATATCTTAACCAAGTTAATATATATAATTTTACATAAGTTTACTTAGTTTCATGTGATCAAATAGTTAAATATTATTGTAATAATGGTAATCAAAATTTCAAATTCGAACATTGTAATTAATAAAATCTCGATTTTGAATATCAGATAACATTAAATAGTTTAAAAGATAATTAATACTTATTGAATGCATCTCTCACAGCTTTGACTTTTCTACTCACCACATCTTAAATTCACATATAACATGTCATAAAAGTTTGCCTCAGTTTTTTAATAAATTAAATGTCATTTATGAGCAAACTTAAATCTAGGCGGCCATTTTTATTATTATTATCCCCCCACCCTCTCAGAAAAGAAAAAAAAAATGGTAAAACATAATTAAGGAGAATGTTGATCAAAACTATTTTGGTATGGGGTTGGAAATTTTCCAATGATGGGGGGATGCATATGAAGCAAGGAGTAATTATAAAAAGGAAACTTGCATAATTAAGTGTAGTTGGGGAGGTTCCATAAGATCAAATATCTATGAAATAAATGATGGGTCAGTAATAATTTAGATGGCCACTCCATATTTAACAAGACTTTGCTTGAATTGCAAGTTTTCTCTGAATAAAATGTTACCTTTTTCACATTAAAATTGGATTTACAGGAATTGAATGGGGTTTGTAGTATTTTCCCCCAACATGTCTTCATAATTGGCTGGTCCAAACCCAAACATATTTCTCTGCTTTGCTGCAAGAGTAATCATCTGACAATTCTTTTAAAAAAAATTCAGCTGCAATAATGTTGCCGACTTTAAGTTGACAAGTTCATCGTTACATGAACGATAAACTTAGAGAGGGCTTATAGGGTTATAGTTTAAATTAGAATTAGAGGATAGAAATGTGCACTGAATTTATGCATAAAATTAAAGATGTGTAATGACAGGCAGGTTCGAAATATCGGTGTAGATGGAAATATCGAGGTTCCGCTTTTATGAAAATATCAATAAAATTTTAGAAAACCTTATGGAAATGGATGAAAATGGTTATAATTAGTTAATGAACTTTTGTTGTGGCTGAATTAGATTATAATAGATCATTTTTAATCATTGTTTATATAAAGTAAGACAATGTTTAGATCAATATTATAAAATATATGTACAAATGTCAATGTGAGACTAAAAATTTAAAAGATAAAGAAAAAATTAATTATAAAATAATATTAATTATTGGTAATTACTTACGAAATTAAAAGATATGAAATATTTGCCTACAAAATAATTGTAAATTGTTATTATAAAATGAAGTTGATACAAAAATAAATAATCATAGCAATAAACTTATCTAATATAATATAATTAGGATATAAAAATTATAACATTAAATATAAGAGAGATACAAAAGACATAACATTAAACATCACAACATAATGAAAGGAGAAAAAGAAAACACTACAAGCAGATAGAGTTAGAGAGAAAGTGAGAGAAATTTAGGGAACTCACTTCAAGTCTGGTTTAAATTGAAATGATATAAAAATTTAATGAAAAAAGTTGGATTGAAATTAAAAATAAATATATGGTTTATTTGTAAATATAATTTTTTTTTTATAAGAAAAGAGAAAGAACTTCCAGTGGACTAGCATATCTATAAAAAAATCTCATAATTTTGATAAAAATTATAAAATTTCGAGAAATTGGAAGAAATACTGAAATTTTGAAAAATTAGGAGAAATCAAAATTTTGAGATTTCTACTGAAATTTTCTAGTATAGCTATAACATGAATGCTTGTTTTTTCCTTTTTCCAAAAAAGAAAATGAATGCTACGCTGTGTGTTGATTTGACAGTGAAGTTTATTGCTGCAAGCTCTTAACTTGGTGTGACAACTTATATTCAATTAACATCTAAAACTATATAATATTTAATACCCACATTTCTTCTAGTCTAAAGGATTTCTCAAAATACAAAATTTACCTTATACGTCACTTTCTAAATGAATTTTGTAGAGAATTGGCCTTTTAAACCTAGATCTTCAACACAAAGGAAAGGCCCAAAAAAAAAAAACAGGTTTAAGCTTGGCCTAAAGAAGATCGGTGGTAGTTGTCAAATGTGATACTGATTAAGTCACGTAGCCGAAGTCCTGATGAGTGGATAAATTTTTTCGTTCATATCTGATTTATCATTTCGACAGATTTCGTTCTCTCTCTAACTCTCTATTCTCTTTCTATTTTCTCTCTAATTGTTCTTGGAGCTTTTGAGGAAATCGATAAAGAAGATGAAAGATTTTAAACATGCAATTCAAGTTCTTTTAGGATTTTTAGAATCCATATAAAGCACTTCTTCTCTAAAAACAACATCTCTACTCACTACACTTCGGTTAGTTTTGAAATTCCATAGCTTTAACCCCTTAATTCCTTTAGGATAGCCAATGAATATGCATTTCACTGTCCTAGGTTGAACTTTTCTTTGTTTGACATATATATATCCCATACAACCAGAAGGTTTAAGGAAGGATATGTTAGGAGGATGCCCTGACCATACTTCCTTAGGTGTTTTAAAATCAATAGGTGTGCAAGGACTCCTATTGATAGTAAAGCAAGTTGTAGCTATTGCCTCTGTCCAAAAGGATTCTACCACTTTAGCTTCTGAAATCATACACCTAACCCTTTCTAGGATAGTTATATTCATTCTCTCAGCTATTCTATTCTGCTGTGGGGTGTAGGCTACTGTTTTGTATCTAGTTATCTCATTCCTTGCACAGAACTATTAAAATCATTGCCTAAGAACTCTAGTCCATTGTCTGTCCTAAAATATTTTACTCTCTTATTAGATTGATTCTCAATAATAGATCTTCAGCTTTTAAATTTGTCAAAAGTTTGATCTTTAGAATTTAACATGAATACCCAAACTTTTCTTAAGAAATCATCTATTAAGGAGAGAAAATACCTCAAGCAACTCAAAGAGGGGGTCTGTAACATGTGTGTAACCAAGTATTTCAGTGGTTGAAGGAGTCCCCTTCACAAATTCCTATCTCTTTGACTTTTCATATACACAATGCTCACAAAAATTCAGCCTTTTGGTGTCTCTGGACTTGATCATCCTTTGTTTCTGTAGCTCTTGTATACCTTTCTCACTTAAATGTGAGAGTCTCCTATGCCATAAGTCAATCTCATCCCCTTTATCCTTTTGTGTAACAAAAGACTTAGTTGGAAGAGTAACATTTCTTACGAAATATAATCTATTAGACTTTATTCCAGTAAAGATAGTCCTCCCTTATTTTGTGATCTCTAGGCTTCCATTCTTCCCAACAAAAGAACAGTCCTGATCATCAAACATTCCCATTGAAATCAAATTCCTTCTTAGTTGTGGAACATGTCTCACCTTCTTGAGAAGTACATCTTTATTGCGTTTGAGCTTAAGCACTATTGAGCCTATTCCAATCACTTTGCAACCGTGATTGTTTCCCATGGAAAACGAAACCACCATCCCACGATTAGTAGGAAACAAACCATGTCTTTGATGATGTCATATGGTAGGTGCACCCTGATTCTAATACCTAATCTTCGTTAATTTCATGGTGCCTTTTCCTTAGTGGTAACAAGGACTTCTATGAATTCAAGTCCATCCTCTCCAATTGAGACATCTCCCCTTCCACGTTCCTTTGACTTCTTGAAGTCTTTTCTAAAGGGATTCTTCTTTCTTGTAGGCAATTTCTCTTAAAATTGGAGCAAAAAAAAAAAAAAAAAAAAAAAACCAATCTGAGGCTCAAATCCATGACTTTCAACTACCTGGAATGCGCGCGTCCAGGCCTCGGAGCATTGCAACGCTGTTGGAGAGCCTCGTGGTGCTTATGCTGTAGAGTAACACTATACTGGCCCTAGCGTTACACTGCGACATGGGCTTCTTGGCAGCTTAGCATTGTAATGCTCTGCGACAGTATAGAATACAAATATCTGCTTCGTTCTTGTCTTGTTTCCACTCCATTTTCTACCAATCTTCACAACAACTCTTGCTCCTTGTCGACACAGACTTGTAAACTTGATTACATAAAATAAATAGTGAGCCCTTACAAAGCTTAGCATTGTAATGCTCTGCTTGACGCTCCAGTATAGAATACAAATATCTGCTTCGTTCTTGTCTTGTTTCCACTCCATTTTCTACCAATCTTCACAACAACTCTTGCTCCTTGATCGACACAGACTTGTAAACTTGATTACATAAAATAAATAGCTAAAATAATGAGCCCTTACAGTTTTAATTAAAATTAATGCAGTAAACTAAGTGTCAAATTAAAAAACCTCCATTTTTGCAAACCAAACATTCATATTGCAGAATAAATCCCACAAGTTCTTTGATTTTCATTTCAAATTGAAAAACAAAATGCACAAAATGGCTCTGATACCAGTTGAAGGAATCTAATTCCTCGTGGAAACGTGTGAACGTCGTGCATTTGACAATCAATTTGAAGTAACACAAAATACAGAGAAGAAACAACAGAGATAAATATCCAAACAAGCATACTGCTGAGAAATGGTGAAGAGATAAAGATCATGAGGAAATTGTGAAAAGATAAAGATCACGAGGAAACTTACCCTTAAGACACTCTTCTCTGTTTCCTCTCCTAACCTCGAACAATCTCCTAGTCCTCTACAAGATCTCAACGTGCAACAATTCTTCTACAACGAACAGAATACCACCACTTAGACTTTCTTGCTATTCTCCGGAAAGAAATACATAATTGTGGGCTTTTTAATTTTGGGAGAGAGAGATTTTCGTTTTAAGAGAGATTGAAAGCTTTTATCTTTGTTCTTTGTAACTCTTACAAAACCAAAAAAATGATATTTCTTTTACAGGTTTTTTTTTTCTCTAGCATGAGAGATATGGAGAAAAGGAGTTATTACCCCCTCCTTCCAATGCCTAATAACTCCCAAAATGGAGTTTTTATTACTTTAATATATATACATTAAACCCATTCTTCAGATGGAGAGGGGGAGGGGGGAGGAGATTGATGTAAAGATAGTAACTCGATATTTACAATGATATAGTTTAGTTAGATGTTCTCTTAATCTTCTTGGTATTCATTGACATTTAACATGATCAAGATTCTTGCTAATTATTCACTTAGTCTATGCAACCTTAAAGCCTAGAATTGCATAACCTCAATTTCATGATTAAATAATTAATCAATCCTAAATAACACAAATAATTGGGTTTGATAGCATCCATATTAATTGTGCATTTGCATTAAGAAGAGGCAATCTTGACTAAGATCGAATTAGTAGTTCAGAAAGCCTACATTACTAATTTAATTATTCTTGAATTTACTAATCATGCATAATTGTGAACTAGATTAATTCCAATAACCTAAATTCACAGATTTGCATTTTTTTGTTTTGTTTGCCTTATGGAATCAAGCATATAGACATGCTTAAATTCCAGCATTAATTGAATTAAAGAAAATTGGCCAAAGATTCTAAAATCCTATGCATAGAAGTTATCACAACATTCAAAAACAAATTTCAGAAAGGTTTATTACATAAATCAAGAAATTACGTGAGAAATTATAAAAGATTCAATTAAGAAAATTAAGAATATAACCTAAATTTCCTTTTATACTAAAGGTTCAATGTAATTATGCTATAACGAGCTTAATTACGCTCTTGTTGTAGCCTACCCTCGAGCGTAAAGTGAGGGTAACGACAGGGTAGCAATGTTGGGTGAAATGAGAGGCGTGCCGCTGAAATTTTTTAGTTTTTTGTCAATTTTTTGTAGCGTAACTATGCTGTGGGTAGCATAATTACGCTGCCCTATTTTGCTAGCTTCTACCTTCAAGCGTAATGCTGAAGCATAAAGCTAGCGTAATTACCCCATGCTGAACAGTGACAATTTCGTAATTTTGCTGACTTTTTGATATTTGATGCTTCCAAGCTCTAATTTTACTCCTTTTTTTTTTTTTTTTTTATCGTTTTTCTTCTAAATGACTTCGTTGCTCTCTTGGGATGATTTTACCTATAAAATGGACATTTTATGCATAAGAATTACTTAAATACAATAGAGTTAAGAATATAAATTTAGCTCTTTTTGAGAGCTATTATATATATATAAATTAATAATATTAATTAATTAACAATTAAATATCATATATTTAATTTCATTTAAATCATATTCAAATGATATCCTCTCACATAACCTATAGTTTTAATATGAATCTTATTTATATTAATTTTAACCTATAATATTTATATTTATATATCATATAGTATTATAAATCATATTTATAATTAACTATATATTATAATGTATCAATTTACATAATTGAATTTTATTCAAATATTTATCTCTTTTTTCAATTATGAATCATATTCATAATTAACTATAATGTATCAATATACATTGTATTAATCCCCTTATAGTATTAACTATTAATCACATTCATAATTAACTATAATGTATCAATATACATTATGTTTTATATTAATCATATTAATATAAAGTTTCTCTTAAATAATTTAAACATTTTGAATTATACCAAAACCATTTATTCCTTGATTTATCCTTAGTGAGTTAGCAATGAGACTTAATGACCTATCGATTAGAAGCTCCAATGATACTAGATTAATTAATTAAACTCTTTAATTAATTAACCAACACTCATTAACCGCCAGTCATTCTACTAGTGACCAACATCTGTACTCCTCGCATTGTAGATATATGTATGTGCCCACGGATATGATCAATCAACAGTAAGTCGACTCTTTACAAATTGCTTGTAACTACAGCTGGATCAAATTACCATTTTACCCTTGTAGTTACATCTAACTCCTTAAGTAACTCCTTTTTTTTTTTTTTATCGTTTTTCTTCTAAATGACTTCGTTGCTCTCTTGGGATGATTTTACCTATAAAATGGACATTTTATGCATAAGAATTACTTAAATACAATAGAGTTAAGAATATAAATTTAGCTCTTTTTGAGAGCTATTATATATATATAAATTAATAATATTAATTAATTAACAATTAAATATCATATATTTAATTTCATTTAAATCATATTCAAATGATATCCTCTCACATAACCTATAGTTTTAATATGAATCTTATTTATATTAATTTTAACCTATAATATTTATATTTATATATCATATAGTATTATAAATCATATTTATAATTAACTATATATTATAATGTATCAATTTACATAATTGAATTTTATTCAAATATTTATCTCTTTTTTCAATTATGAATCATATTCATAATTAACTATAATGTATCAATATACATTGTATTAATCCCCTTATAGTATTAACTATTAATCACATTCATAATTAACTATAATGTATCAATATACATTATGTTTTATATTAATCATATTAATATAAAGTTTCTCTTAAATAATTTAAACATTTTGAATTATACCAAAACCATTTATTCCTTGATTTATCCTTAGTGAGTTAGCAATGAGACTTAATGACCTATCGATTAGAAGCTCCAATGATACTAGATTAATTAATTAAACTCTTTAATTAATTAACCAACACTCATTAACCGCCAGTCATTCTACTAGTGACCAACATCTGTACTCCTCGCATTGTAGATATATGTATGTGCCCACGGATATGATCAATCAACAGTAAGTCGACTCTTTACAAATTGCTTGTAACTACAGCTGGATCAAATTACCATTTTACCCTTGTAGTTACATCTAACTCCTTAAGTCTAACTGATTCTCTAATGATACGAATTAGTTATAGTCCAAAACTAGATCCCTCTTTGGCCAGTGAGAGGGTGATGTGTAAGAACCCATTTAAATGTTATTTAGATGATAGTAATAATAATAATAATAATAATATGATGATGATGATGATGATGATAGAATTAAAATGTAAATTAAGATTAAAAAGGGGCACCTTCTTTTTTGGTAGCTTAATCATAGGAACTCCAAAGTTAAGTGTGCTTAAGTTGGAGTTGGGTGACCTCTTGGGAATTTTCCTAGGTTGCACGTGACTGAGGACAAAGCATGTTGAAATTACTCGTTACTCGTTTTGAAAGAAGCATTGAAAACACGTAAGGACGACATAGCTAGGCCGCAGAAGATGCAGAGGAATGCCAGGGCCATCAAGTGTCGAATCCAGATTTCGAATCCTTGTTTGAATCCTGGACTTGGGGCATTATATGAGGCTCTCATTGTTCAAGATCCGAAATCAGCCCTTAAGGGAGAAATTCATCTACTTACTCTAGAACCGGAAAGAAGTGAATTCCATTTTGTGTAGCTATGTTCCCAACTTCCTACTCGAACAAATCCCTAAAATGGTAGGCATATTGAGTCGTAAAATCTAGTCATCTTCACCCATACAGATCAATGGATTGCCTTCATAGACATGAATTCACAATTCACTCAGAATTAAAGTTGTGTCACATATGGTTATCCTATTAAAATGATAATCTCTTCAAGTAACGGTGTTATAAAGAGAGATTAATTATTTCGCGATTTGTTCTTATACAAACTCTTTTTATAGGATATTCCCACTCACATGTCTCTACATGAACGATTAAGATCAAATCATTTGTATCACTTTACAACAACTGTAACAATTACAAAGTGGGTTGTATCCTTAGTGTCTTAAGTTATTACTTAAACACAATCCACCTATATGTCAACCACATACATGTTTAAGTTACATAAAATAACCTTAAATTTTAGTTCATTGGATTGAGTTATTGCCAATTACTTATTATTTTATTAATAACAATTTGTTTATACAAGTTTGTAAACTATGAGAACAAAGAGATTTAGGACACCAATCCTAACAGATATAACTTAATTAAAACGTGTTGATTGACTTTCACAACATTCACATAACTAGTTACCTAAACATTTATACTAAATAATTATCTATACCCAATTGTGAGGTGAAACAAGGCTAGGGAATCGTATGCGATTTCTTTCTTAAGTTAATAATATTTCAGGATTAACAAGATTCACAAGTGTTGAACGGAAAGCTAATCTTTTATCGCGATTTCTTTCTTAAGTTAATGCATATCTCTTGAATTTTTCTGATTGTTCTAAATAAAGAACTACAATAACTTGTATTTCTACAAATTTAGAACAATGCTTGTCCTAAAGCATGTATTTAAAGTCTTAGCATATATCTCAACTCAAATTAATGCATTAACTTGACCTCTCAACATGCTCCAACTTTTGAGATTCATTAGACCAACGGTTCGCCTCAAAGTCTTTTTCACTCCCTACAGAAATATTTCCTAAATTTAAATGTGACAAACTTATTCTTCAAAATTTCCTTACTTATTTCTGAACATTCTTATTTTACCTTTTCAGCAATGTGCCCATGCTTTAAAAACATATAATTAACTGTTTGCTATTTTTTATTAAAAGAATTGAATTCCTTATGGAAGCACATGAACGTCATGCAATTGAAATACAATTTAAAAAACTATAAAAAAGTGGAGAAGCAAACATGTTAATTTATTGGATAAATATTGAAATTCTAAGTATGCTTTCTACTGAGAGTTTGAAGAAGAGAAAACTCACCCTCGTAGAATTACTCTTCTTTGCAAAAATTCCTCTCCAAAGACACAAACACAGGAACACTTCTCTCGAACAGAGCAACACGATCACAAGAATGCCTCTGGACACCACCACAAAGAATCCTCACTATTCTCTGGTGAGATTGGGGTTTATGGGAAACTCTTTGGAAAGATCAAAGGGAAGAAATTTGAGAGAGAGCTAGAGAGAATTTCTGTCAACGTGAATGAGAGAAAGAAGAATCAAAGTTGGTTTTTGAACTCTCCAACCCTATCATGTTTAACACAAAGGGGAAGGGTAATTTCCCTTCCCTACTAAACCGACAATACTCCACACATAAAGGATGTTTGGGATGTTGAATTGAGATAGGATGTCTGGAGTTCATATGTCTGTGTTTGGCCTGCAACGTTATTTGGTCTGAGTTCATATATCTATATTTGGGTTGTAAAGTTGAGTTCATATGTTTGGGTATCTGATGCAGTTTTTTGAACTCTAAATGATATGCTTTTATGATTACTATTTATGTTTTGAAACTTTTTTATTGAATAATTCTACCCATCTTTGTTTGAATAAAATATTGATTGCAATTTTTTTCTTTTAATTTTTAAAACTTTTTTTTTCTTTCTTCTTTCCTTTTTTGCTTTCTTTCTTTTTTGGGCAATGAATAACAATTAACCCATTAGATTTCAATATGGTTAAATAAAATGAGAAACTAAAGAGAAATCAAAACTTTTGATCCTAGCTAATTTTTTCCATGAATTTCATTACCATCTTCTTTTTCTTCTTCTTCCTATTGTTGCTCTATATTTTTACTACGTCATGAATTTCTTAATTAAATATCCCCCATCATCGTAACATCCAATGGAATGTCACCACATTTCTTCAACAGTTTCACTTTCATTTCCTCTAAATTCAAAGGATCATCATAGAACAAATCTCTATTTTTCACTAGTTCTTGCTAGAAAATTTTCTAGGAAAAAAATTTCATTTATGATATTTTACATACTTTTTAACTACATACATACTTCTCGTCTAAATATTCTTAGCACTCATTTGATATGTGAATTTATTACGTATAAATATTGTACTTAATATAGACAAAATAATATTTTTTATATAGTAAACAACCTTACACCATACTTTAATAGTCATCAGTCTTATAGTAGTCGGAAGTGGTTGTCAAAGTTGATTATCGAAGATGATTTTTGTTGGAGTTTGTAGTCGGAGGTGGTTGCGGAGTCGAAAGATAGTCACAAGAAGGTGTATTAGAGCTAGTTGTTGAAGTTTGTCATCGGAGGTGGTTTTCGAACCCTGGAGTTGGTCGAGCGAAAGTGGTCGTCGAAGTTGATGATCGAAGATGATTTTCACTGAAGATTGTAGTCTGAGGTGACTGTTAGAGCCCGAAATTAGTCGCAAGAAATTGGTATTAGAGTTGGTTGTTAGAGTTTGTTGTCGAAGGTGGTTTTCGAAGCATTGAGTTGGTCATTGGAGTTGCCTGCTCAAAGGTGATCATCGAAGGTAATTTTCATTGGAGTTTGTAGTCAGAGGTGGTTTTCGGAGTTGGTCATTGAAGTTTGTAGTTGGAGCCAATTGGTCGTTGGAGTTGATAGCGTGAAGGTGGTCGTTAGAGTTGGATTATCAAAGGTGATTGTTAGAGGCCAAAATTGATCGTGCGAAGGTTGTCGGAGCTCGAAGTTGGTCGCCAGAGCTGTCATCGGAGGTAGTTGTCAGAGTTTGGATTTTGCCGCCAGGATTATCATCGGAAGTGGTTGTCGGAGCCCAGAGTTGGTCGTTAGAGTTGTCATCAGAAATGGTTGTTGAAGCCTGGAGTTAGTTGTCAGAGTTGTCATTGAAGGTGGTTGTCGGAGTCTGGAGTTAGTTCTCAGAGTGTGACAGTGGCCGATGGGTGGAGCCATTGAAAACATAGGAAGAAGGGAGAGTTGGGTTGAGTTGGTAAAATATACCAACTTAACTCCATCAACTCATGTTGGTGAGCCAAACAGGCCCATAGGGAGTTATTTTTATTTTCAAATATTTTTATTTTATTAAATTAAATCTCATTTAATTTAATATAAATAATAATATGAATAATAACTAATTAGTCAAATTAATTAATTTATTTTCTTTTATTTAATTAAAAGTAAATTAAATCATATTTAATTAAAATTAATTAAATAAGTATTAATTAATTATATTAAATAATATTAATTAAATGTCACATAGTTAATTAAATGTGCATTAGAATATCCTCTCTCATAACCTATAATTTTAATATGAATCTCATTCATATTAATTAATATTTGAATCTTATTCAAATATATATTATTCTCTCATTATATAGTTTAATTTTGAATCTATATTCAAATTAACTTTATAATATAATGTATCTTTATACATTATATTAATTGTATCATATATAATTAACACTAATTTTTCCTTTATAATTTGAATAATTCAAATTCTTCCACAACTTTAACAATTCTCATTTTACCCTTAATGAGATAGCGGAGAAACCTAATGAACCTATAGATTAGATGCTACAACGATAGAGTTTAATTAATTAACTCTTTAATTAAATTAATCAACTTTCATTAACCATGGGTCACTCCACTAAAGATCCACAACTGCATTCTTTACACTATAAATATATTTATGTGTCCAAGAATATAACCAATCAACGTAAGTCGACCATTCACGAATTATTCATAACCATTGATGTGTCAAATTACTATTTTACCCCTGTAGTTACATCTAATTCTTTAAGTACCACTAATTCTTCTAATGGACTAATAATTTAAAGTCCAACTATAAACTAACCCCATTCCTTTCAATGAAAGGGTGAGGCCTCATTGTTCTAGACCAGGAATCAGCTATTAAGGGAGTAATTCATCTACTTTCCTTAAAGATGAGAATGAGTGAATTCCATCTTGTATAGCTATGTTCCCAACTTCCAACTTGGACAAATCCCCAAAATAGTAGACTTATTGAGTCGGCAAAAAGTGGCCTCTCTCACCCGTACAGATAAAAAGATTGCCCTCATAAGTAGGAGTTCACAACTCATTCAAGATTAAGCTCAAGTCACCTATGGTCATCCTAGTGAAATGTTAGTCTATTCAAGTAACAATGTTATAAAAAGAAATCAATCCTTTCACGTTCCAATCTAATATAAACTCTTTATACAGGATACCTCCACTCACATGTCTCCACATGAATGATATGAATCATATCGTTTATAACATTTACAACTATTATAACATTTACAAAGTGAACTGTATCTGCAGTGTCACTAGGATAAGGCACCCAACCTTATCCATATACTGTAGACTTTTTAAGTTACTTGAAAATGATCCACTTGTATATCTAGCACATAATGTTCAAGCTATATAAAATAACCTTGGATCTTAGTTTATTGAATTGAGTTAATGCAATCTAAATGTCGAATAAAATACTTTTTATTTTATTAAATAAATGATTTGTATTTAAAAATACAAACTACGGAATTCATGAGATTTAGGATACTAGATCCAACAATCTCCCACTTTTTCTGAAAGCGAGTGGGGTGTACAGTACAACATACAATATAAAGTAAAGTATACAATATAATAAACTAGGGTATATTATATACCCCATAATACATTCACTTGCCCTAGACAAGATGATGCATATCCTGTAGACCGAGACTCTCCAAATGACCCTCAAATACTTTAGCCATGAGAGCCTTTGTGAATGGAATAGCAACATTGTGCTTTGAAGCACAATCTCTCTATTGAGATGATACTTGTGCTCGACGTGTTTTCCTCATTTGTGGCTTCGAGGATCTTTGGAGTCTACCAAAACACCACTATTATCACAATAAGGTCGATGGGCATTGATATGTTTGGGACAATTTCCATGTCTATCATAAATTTCCTAAGCCAAACAACTTCTTTAGCGGCTTCACAAACAACTACATACTCTGCCTCCATAGAAGGGTCAACAATATAGCCTTGCTTGATACTACATCATATTATAGCTCCCCCGTTGAGAGTGAACATTGGTCCTGATGTGGATTTCTTGGAATCCTTATCAGTCTTAAAATCAGAGTCAGTGTATCTTTTAAGGATCAAATCCTTAGCACCATACACAAACATACATTTTCTCGTTCTCTTAAGATACTCAAGAATGGTCTTAACGACCATCCAGTGAGAAAATCTTGGATTAGATCGATATCTTTGACTAATCCTACTGCATAGCAAAGAAATATTTTGAGGTTCCTAGGTCCTTGATTTGAAAATCATTAGTAAGGTTTTTCTTCAAGATATTTAGTCTTGTCTCAAATTACCTGTAAGTATGATATCATCAACATACATTATCAAAACAATAACCTTATCACTTTTCGTATGTTTATAGAACATAGTATGATTATCTTGGCTTTGACTGAATCCATAGCTCTTGACTGGCTTTTCAAACCATCCAAACCATGCTCTCGGAGATTGTTTAAGACCGTATAAAGATTTATTTAACTTTCATACTATGTTAACCCTGAGGTCCACCTCAAAACCATATGACAAGTCCATAATCCCTATTCTTCAAGATCCTCATGAGAAAGGCATTCTTAACATCAAGTTGATGAAGAGGTCAATCAAAGTTAATTGCAATAGACAATAGAATTATGATAGAATTAATTTTAGCTATTGGAGCAAATGTTTCTTGATAATAAATTCCATAGGTCTAAGTGAACCCCTTGGCAACCAATCTGGTCTGAACCTTTCAATACTACCATTAGTTTTATATTTTACAGTGAACACCCATTTGCATCCTACTATTTTCTTATCTTTTGGTAGTTCGACGATGTCCCATGTGCAATTTTGTTTTAGTGCATTAATCTCTTTTATCACTGCTAATTTCCAATTCAAGTCATTTAGAACCTTATGTATATTCCTTGGAACAAATAGGTTGGTTATTTTGGATGCGAATGACTTTATGACAGTCAGAAAATCTATGATTAAAAAAAAAAGATAGATTGCAATGGAATATTTGGTATATTTATGACTACCTTTCCTATGGGCAATTGGAATATCAAGATCAGAGACATAAGGTAAAGGATTATAAGGAGATTAAGAACTAGGAGAAGAAGTAGAGTTTCTAAAACCTGGATCTTCAGGATCATTCATCAGAGATTTTATTGGTCCTGTGATAAGTCACCTATTTAATCTCAATCTCTTTGAGTCAAGTTTCTTCTAGTATAAACCTGAAGCTAAAGATTCCAACTTATTAAGTCAGTTTGTAGTGTTTCTCCCCTTGAAGAAGAACTCTCCATACTTGGCATCGAAGGATAAGAACTCATAATTTCAGTACCACTAATGTTTGGGAGAGATGAAGTGTCCCAAAAATTATCTTCAAGTTAAGATGTCTCCCCTTGAAGAAAATTTGGGCTAAAAACGGTTGATTTTCCAAAAAAGACATCCATACTCTCAAAATACTTATTGGTCAAAGGATCAAAACATATGTAAGCCTTCTTATGAGAGACATAACATACAAAAATACATTTAGTGGCTTGAGGATCAAGTTTAATTTAAGAAAGGGTAGGAGAATGGACATAAGCAGTACACCCAAAGAATTTAATCGGTAAATTAGAGAACGGTCGGTTATTAAGAAAAAATTCATTGAAGTGATTCAGAGGGGTTTTAAAATTCAAAACCTTAAACGAAATTTGATTGATCAGATATACAGCTGTAAGAAATCACCCCACATATATTTTGGAAAATTCATAGAAAACATAAGGGCATGAGCAACTTCAAACAAGTGTTTATTTTTTCGCTCAACAATGTCATTCTGCTTTGGTGTGTCATGACATGTAGCTTAATGAAAAATACCCTTATCTTGCAAAAAAATTGATTAATTTTTCATCAAAATATTTATTGTCATTATCAGAGTGAAAAATTCGAATTTTAGTATGAAATGAGTCTCAATCATATTGTAAAACCGAACAAAAACCTATTTTACCTCTGAATTTTTTGTTAACAAATAAAGCCAAGTTAAAATAGTGTGATCATTTATAAAGGTAACAAACCAACGCTTACCACTATGATTCAAGATTTTAGACGGACCTCAAACATCAGTATGAATGAAGAAAAAATGTGATGAGACCTTGTAAGGTTTAGACAAATAAGTGGATCGGTGATGTTTGGCAAAAATGCAACTTTCACATTGGAAAACGAAAACATCAAATCCTTTAAATAAATAAGGAAATAGATACTTTAAGTAGAAGAAATTTGGATGCCCTAATCTACGATGCCAAAGCATTATAGTTTCTTTAAAATAAGGAGAAGAAACACTACTCATGCCCTGAACTTTTTTTATGATAGTTGAAACTGTTGGGGATGATGCCCTAACTCTCATTGGATCCTGTAGTTTGTAAACAAAATATTGAACAAACGCTTGTGATGTAATAATATTTTCTTCACAAGTCTATGGAACATTGGATGTTTTAATTGCTTTACCACAAACCAATAAACTAAGATTCCTGGTTGTCGTTGTAATTTAAGCATGTATGTGGAGACATACAGGTGGATCATGCTTTTAGTGATAACCAAAATGGTTTGTAGTATATGGATATAGGAGGGAAACCTTATCCTAGTAACACTACAGATGCGACTTGCATTGTAGAATAGTTACAAATGTTGTGACTTGCTACAGATGGTCTGATCCTGATCATTCATGTGGAGACATGCGAGCGGGGGTATCCTATATAAAGAAGCTTGTATAAGACCGGACCACGAAGTATTATAGTCTCGTTATATAATGCCGTTCATAATAGAGACTTCATTTCACTAGGATGACCATAGGTAACATGACCTCAATCCTGAGTGAGTTAGGAACTTTATCCTTTGAGAGCAGTCCTTTGATTTGCATGGTTGTGAGTAGCCAGATCGCCAACTCAAACCTACCACTTTGGGAATTTGTCTGATTTGGGAGCTAGGAACTTAGCTACACAAGATGGAATTCACTCCTTCCCCGAATGAAGAGTAAGGAGACAAATTGCTCCCTTTAGGGCTGATTCTGAGGCTTGAACGATGTGGTGCCACACACCTTCTCATATCCCGAGAGATATCCACACATAGTAGGACTATGTTGTATTTTTCATTAGAGGGATCAATGGTGCTTAAGAAGTTAGATGTAACTACAGGGGCAAAATGGTAAATTGGCCCAGCTGTACTTACTAGCATCTGTGAACGGTTATCGCACTATTGATTGGTTATATCCGATGGACACAGAAATATATCTGTTGTGAGAAGAGTGCAATTGTCGGTCTTTAGTGGAATGCCTGACAGTTAACGGATGGTGGATCTTAAGAGTTTAGTCAGCTATTCACGTACCGTTGGAACTTCGAGCCATAGATTCATAAGGTCCCCTTGGTAACTTAATGGATTCAAGTTGAGAATCAATTTTTGGGTCAGTTTAAAGTGTTCAAATTGACAAGAGGGGGTTCAATTATATATGATATGATTGAACCAGTCAATTATATATGATATAGTTGACATAATGTATGATATACATTAATTGGAGGAAAAAGATATAAATATGATTTATATCTAGTGAAGGAGAAAAGGACTATGGTTTATATGTTTCATTTGATGTGATATTAAACTATAGGTTATAAATATAATATGATTATATTTATTTTTAATTAAACAATTATGGGATAATTGTTGCCGGTTTTTTCTCCGTAACTAAATGAGTTAGTGGGAGGTTGCATTCAGTTTTCATAACTGAATGATAAAATGAAAATGGTTTTCATTTTGCAAGTTATCAGAAATTCGTTGACCGATTGAGTATACTGCCCATCGCCTAGCAAACCAAGAGCATACACGACAGCTCAAAGTTTGTTAAACGATCATGTACACGTGCGTTTTTCCTAAACGATCGCATAAAATCACCTAAACGATCGTCTAGCTTTTTCTAAGCGATCGTGTGACCGAGCATTTTACTAAACAACCATCTATACGATCAACCCAGTTTACAACACGATCGTGTACCTCTACCTAAACGATTAAGCATCCGTCTATGGAATAGACTACTGATATCTCCCACTTGCTTGGTTGTGGTAAACGACCATTCCTTCCTCCTTCCCTCTACCAAATCCAACAGAGCCCACACTTCCTGGATTCTCACTCCGAGAATACCGAGGTTTTCGAGTGGTTGTGTTCTCCATTGTTGCCCTTTTCGTGAGGAGTCTATTCGTGGGTAGACAACAACGAGATTTGGTGGTCGATTAGTTTAGCTTGCACAGCGACAGTGAGAGGTGCAATCCTTTGATGAGAGCGAGATTTTAGGCGAAAAAGAGTTCTTCAACTGGTACGTATCTCGTTCCTTTGTTGTTTAAAGTTCAAAGCATGTCGTAATTTGTTGTATATGCATAACTAGTATGTTTGATTATGAATGCAGTATTTCTATCACAATGAGTTTGGAACGATCTTGCTTCCACTCAGAGGTACTCTTTGATAAGAGTTCCTTCAGAAACGTCATTAAAATTTAGAGACCATTAATCATCCTAACATGTCTATTCATCCCCTGGAGTTCTGATCTTGAAATATAAAATGAGCTTCATAAAAAATATCATGACAGTTAACATCCTTAAAGATTTTACTAACAAAAACAAATTACAAACTAATTTTGGAACATGAAGGACATAACGTAAAGTAAGTTTTATAGTCAAAGGGATAGTTTCTTTTCCTGCAATGGAGGTGAAGCTACCATCGACAATGCAAATTTTTCATTGCAATACACAGGAGAATATGATTCAAATAAACAAGAGGAACTAGTCATATGATTAGAGACTTCGAAATCTATAATCCACAGGAGAATATGATTCAAATAAACAAATTTTCATTGCAATACATAGGAATATATAAATATGATTTATACACAGGAGAATATGATTGCAATACAATGATGTAGGATTGTATCAATAGCAGTGGAAGTACAAGGATCATCTAATTTTGGCAAAATATAAAGCATGCTTTTGTAGAAAAATGAGTTTCAAGACATACCTCTTGTAGAACTTCTTCAAAGCTCTTTCACCAGTTGTTATTTTCTCCAAATCTTGTTGTATACCACCTTCAGATCTTCCCCACTATTCTCTTGGTACTCTAGATTGAGTTGTGGGACTCAAAACAAGTTTGAATCAAGGGTAGAAGGAGAAAAGCTCACTACAGAAAACAGCTGAAGAACTTCTTTCTTCAAACCAATTTTTCTCTCAAAATCTCTATAGATTGCATGCCCGATTTTCACTCCATTCTCTTCATTATATTGCAAATCAACATGCAAAGAGAAGAGTTATATGAGTTGTAACTCATGCTTGGAGAAGACAAAGCCAAGATAATGGCATTTGAGTGAGCTACTTAGGTGATGGGTAATGGAAAAACTTCTTTTTCCATTTTGTGCGTTTTATTTTCCAATTTTCCAATTTTATCTAAAAATCAAAATTTGATTTTATAAAATCTATTTTGATTTTAAA
The DNA here is from genome assembly GCF_027475165.1 of Benincasa hispida. Classification (NCBI taxonomy): domain Eukaryota; kingdom Viridiplantae; phylum Streptophyta; class Magnoliopsida; order Cucurbitales; family Cucurbitaceae; genus Benincasa; species Benincasa hispida. Next base: position 31,368,766 of record NC_143478.1, read on the forward strand.
AATGAAAATTTAATTAATTTCATAAATTAATTATTTAAATAAAACTTAATTAATTTAATATCAAATATTAAATTAATTCTAACACATATCCATCTTTATATATTTAAATCATATTTAAATATATAAATTCTCCTATTTCGTTTAGTTCTAAAATTAAGCATGTAATTATATCTCATATAATTACTAATTCCCTTAATTATAATTTGAGCGATTTAGATTAACTTATCACGCTATTCTAAGGCTAGTCTATTACGAGCTAGTAGGGGAACCTCGCGGACCTAAAGATCATGGGCTCTAACGATCCGAGATTAATTGCTAAACTCATTAGAAAAAATTAATCTCCATTCGTTAACTAATGGGTTACTCCATTAACGCCCATAGTTGTACTCCCCTCATTGTAGATATATTATCCACATGATTTAACCATAATCATCAAGTCGACCCTTCACTAGTTGTTTGTAATAACGACTGGGTCAAATATCCGTTTTACCCTCGAGATTGCATCTTATTCCTCAAGCCTCTACTGATCCTCTAATGAACAACTGGTCTGTGATCCAATCACTAAACCAAACTCTCTCAACCTAGTGAGAGGGTGGGACCCCTTGTTCAAGACCTAGATTCAGTACTTGAGAGAACAACCTTTCTTCTATCCCTAAATCGGGTAGGCGTGAACTCTATCTTGCAAGGCTATGTCCCCAGTTATTCATCCGGTCTTATCCCCAAAATGGTAAGCTTATTAAGCAGTGTTATTGGACTACTCTCACCATTTACAGATCAAAGGATAATCCCGAACAAACAGGAGTTCATAGCTAGCTTAGGATTAAGAACGAGTTAACCTATATTATACAGGTAAAATAGTCAGTCTTAAATAGTACACAACGTTATAAAGTAAGAGTGACTTATTTCTTGGTCCTGATCTTATGCAAACTCATTGCATAGGACGCCCCCATTCCTCATGTCATAATATGTAAGAATTAGGGTCACATCTTATGGAGCACTTTACAAATCTTTGTAACAACTACAGAGTAGACCACATCCAGTGGTGTTACCAAAATAAGGTACCCAACCTTATTCATGTACCATAGATCATTTTGACTATTTACTTGAACCTGATCCACTTTTATGTCTCCATATAAAGTTCAAGTACTCAAATAATAGTCATGGGTCTTCGTTTATTGGATTTAGGTTTTCATACAATTTATGAAATCAATAACAAATATATTGATTATAGAAAATGTTTATCATTTTACAAACTGCGAGTTTTTAGGACATAAAACCCAACAATACTCCAACTTGGACTAAAACTCCAGTGGATCAATATATATAAATATATACAATGTTTAGTTTACATGTAGAGAATAAAATGTACAAATACAATAAACTAGGGCATCACAATACTCATCAATTCTCCCACATGCCCTAATGATATAAAACTCGTAGACCTAGTCCTACTAGGTGACCCTCAAACACTTTAGCCGAGAGGGCCTTCGTAAATGGATTAGCTATGTTAATTTTGTTGATTCGTTTGGAGCTACATACTCAGTTTCCATTGTCGAGTTCGTAATACAACTCTGCTTGATACTTCTCCATATAACTACTCCTCCGTTAAGAGAGAATACTAACCCCGAAGTTGATTTCCTCGAATCAATATCGGTCTGAAAGTCAGAATCAGTGTATCCAGTAAGGATCAGATCCTTAGGATCATACACAAGCATATAATCTCTTGTTCTCCGCAGATATTTGAGAATGTTTTTAACAGCAGTCCAATGGTCATGACCAGGATTGGACTAAAATCTACTGACAATTGTAATGGCATAACATATATCGAGACGAGTACAAAGCATTACATACATCAAACTCCCAATTACATATGCATATCGAATTTGAGTAAGATCCTCAACCTCTTGAGGTGTTTTAGGACTCTACTCATCAGACAAGTGAATTCCATGTCTGAAAGGTAAAGATCCTTTCTCGGAATTTTGCATTTTATACCTAGACAATATCTTGTCTATATAAGATGCTTGAGATAAAGCCAATGTTCTGTTTTTGCGATTCCAAACTATTTGGACTCCAAGAACATACTGTGCTTCTCCCAAATCTTTCATTTGGAATTGTGAAGCCAACCATCTCTTAACGTCAATTGGATATTCTACATAATTCCCAATTAGTAGAATATCATCAATATACAACACCGGAAAAGTGATAGTTTTGTTGACGATTTTCTTGTATACACAATATTCGTCAATATTTTGTTTAAAGCCATAAGATTTGATCACGGCGTCAAATCTCATATTCTAGGATCTAGAAGCTTGTTTTAATCCATAAATGGATCGATTAAGCTTACAAACCTTTTGCTCTTGACCCTGCTGTATGAACCCTTATGGTTGAGACATATAGGTACTCTCTTCATGATAGCCATTTAGAAAAGTTGTCTTGACATCTATTTGCCATATTTCATAATCATAAAATGTGGCTATGGATAAGAGTATTCTAATAGAGTTTATCATAGCAACTGGAGATAAGGTTTCTTCAAAATCTAACCCCTTTCTTTGGGTAAACCCCTTTGCCACAAGTCTATCTTTGTAGGTCTGTACCTTACCAGCTTGGTCTTGTTTTCTCTTGTAGATCCACTTACAACCGATGATTTTTACCCCTTCAGGTTGAACTACATTTCTTCTATTACTAACTTACTGCGAGGTTGATGGTTCTTTATATAATCTTATTCTAGGAAGGTTGCATTTGTCGATACAAACACTTTATCTTCCTAGGGATCATAAAAGAGACCACCTTTTGTTTCCTTTGGGTAGCCTACAAATAGACACAATTTTGAACGGTGTTCCAAATTTTTAGGATTTTGCACGAACACATGTACTGGACAACCCTAAATCCTGAAGTAATATAGATTTCCTCTACATCCTCTCCAGAGCTCGTAAGATGTTGCAAAAACACTTTTCGAGAGAACCATGTTCAAAATATACATCACAGTTTTAACTATGTGTCCCCAAAAAGAATTTGAAAACTGAGCGTAACTCATCATGGAACGAACCATATCCAATGATAACTAGTAGAAATAAGGTTATTACAACTCAAATTAGTAAAACAATGAGAGAAAGCGATGGTAAAATAGGCAATATCATGTCTGAAAGCGCCAAACTAAAAGGAATTGCGATCGCGAGTGCTCATCGCTTAAAAGAAGTTAATTTACCTATTTTGTATAGGAACAGTGTGATGGCGCATATGAAATTACGATCTAAAGGCACAATGTGACAGCGCGCTTAAAGTTGCGATCGTAAGTCATGCGATCGTCAGAAGTTTCGAAAAAAGTGATCGCATAAAGACCTCGCATCAAGGTGACAACACAATAAATTATGATGGGACGTAAAGCTGATTACGGTTGATTCCAAATTCAATTGACAAGCCACTAAAAGCCATACTGTAGCAAGTACATTGAACTTTCGAGGACTTTTAAACGGCACAACAGAGTAGGGAAATTAATGTTGCCCATCATTGCAATCATTAGTATGAAAAGCTGCTTCACCTTGAAATTTATAAATACCGAATGTCACCAGAGAGAGAGGGATCCATGCACATACATATACATATACATAGAGGATGGAGAGAGCAAGGAGATGAGGTGAAGCCGAGAGAAATCGCTTCTGAACAGATCGAGAGACTGCTAGAAAGCAATACAAAGGAGAGAAGGCCAACCCTTGCAAGAGCAAAAATCCAACTCTAGAATAGAGTTAAAGTGATAAAGAGTAGTGTAAAAGGCCACGGGAAGCAAGACATTGCTTACCGGGCTTGTTACCTCTCAAATCCATTTGTTATTTTGTATTCAGTACTTTATTTGCAGAAAATGGAAACTTCATTTCAATCCATGTTTAATCTCTCCACACCATGCATGAGTAGCTAAATTTCTGAATGGGTTGAGAAGTACTAAGCTAGCATGACTTAAGATATACATTTTATGCGATCATCTTGTCTTATATATGCATCAGTCACCCTTTAGACGTACTTGAGAGAGTAGTCTAAAGATAGAATCTAGGCTTAAGAGAGTCGGATTAGATCGCATAAGCGAGAGTATAAACTTAGACATAAGTTCTATATGCTATTTACATATCACATGCGCCCTAGAAACTTAGACATATGTGTGCGTCATTCATCATTTGGACATACTTGAGAGAGTAGTCTAAAGATAGAATCTAGGCTTGAGAGAGTCGGATTAGATCGCATAAGCAAGAGTAGAAACTTAGACATAAGTTCTATCGGCTGTTTTGCATATACATCGCATGCGTCCTAGAAATAGAATTATGGCATTATGCTTTGAGAAATGTAGTACTGATATTTGTGTATAGCATGATTGCATAACTTGTGCACAATCTTGAAAAATGTTAGCTAAACCCCTTCTCAACCCCTTCATCGCATACTTATTGTAACTTTACGTTGTCATCACTCTGCGCTTAACTCCGTCGCATAGGGAAATCTAAATCAAAACACCATCCACTTCTTTTTCACCACTGCAAGAGAATCAAAGAGTCTGTCGCATATCTATTTAGTAGTCTCTGTGCTTAACCCTGGACTTACCAAGAACCTAAGAAGGCTTATACTTAGGCTTTGTTAGGAAAACTTGTACGACCATCACATAACATACATCATTGCATACTCACACCATCGCATCATAATTTTACGCATCATCCAACAAGGTTCTGTTTCTCCTCTCTACCACACCATTCTGCTGAGGTGTGCCAAGGGCTGTGAGTTGAGACTAAATTCCATGTTCTATTAAATAGTTTTGGAATTCTATGTCCATATACTTACTACCTCGATCCGATCGAAGTGTTTTAATCTTTTTACCTAATTGGTTCTCAACCTCAGCCTTATACTCTTTGAAATTTTCAAAGGTTTCAGACTTTTGGCACATTAGGTAAACATATACCCATACCTAGAATAATCATCTATAAAACTGATAAAATATTCATACCATTCTCTTGCTCTAACATTTAGAGGTCCACAAAGGTTTGAGTGAATCAGCTCTAGGGGTTCTTTGGCTCTAAGACCTTTTCCAGAAAAAGATCTTTTTGTCATTTTACCCTTAAGACAGGACTCACATGGTGGTAATGAACTGTCTTCCAACTTGTTTAGATGACGGTTCTTAATCAATCTCTCAATCCTGTTGAGATTTATGTGACCCAATCTCAAGTGCCAAAGATAGGCATTTGGAGAAATCTTCCTCTTCTTATGAGTCCCGACAGTTTTAAACATCTCTATGTTCAAAAGAACTTTGACCTCAGTTGGTTTTAATATGTACAAGTTATTTTCTAATTTTGCATCGTAAATCTGTTTATTTCCCATTTTAATGAACACTTCACCATTTTCGAAAACTTTATAATTTTGTTCTAGAAAATAGGAGACGGATATTAGATTCCTTTTCATAGAAGGAATATAATATACATTTTTCAAATAAATATACTTATCTCCTATAAATAACTTCATATCTCCCACTGCTTTGGCTGAAATAATCTCTCCAGTCCCTACCTTCAAGACTGTTTCACTTTCTGTCAACTGTCTCCAGGAACCTGTTTCCTGTGAGATAGTACATACATGATTAGCGGAACCTGAATTAATTATCCAGATTTTATCATTTTCCACTAAACATACTTCGAAAACAAGTAAATCATATTTATCTTGTTGTTCGAATTCAACATTCTCATCTACATAATTCATAATTTTAGATGAATTGGGAGATGGAGGACAATCCTCTATTAAAACTCAGTTGGTGTAATCAACCGCTAGTAATTTGTTTGTTGATTTGATTTTACTGTTAATAATTTCGGAAGTGAATATTCTAGAATTCGACATGCTTATAAAATTCAAAGAAATTCTAATTAGCAAATTGCTAAATCCAAAATCAAATTTTTAGCAAAAAGTAATAATGTACCCATAACCATTATTTATTTGCAACGATATTTTAATGAGTCAGAATATGTGCTACCGTGAGGCAATCAGATACTCCTTCACTAAAACAAAAAATTTTGACCAAACACTATCCTCAGAATAATTCTTATTCCTATAATCATTTAGTTATCGTTTTCGGTCAAGATCTTTACTAACAACTTAGTAATTCTTGTAAGTGTGACCCACTATTTTCAGATCCTATAAGACGATATGAATTTGCCTCTGAAATAGAAGACAACATCCAAGATGGAACTATAAGACCATATTCATTTTACTAAAGCCTGAGTTTTTCCGAATCCTATGTTACAATCCTCCGAAAGGATCGTCGCGGTTAACGACTAGCTATTGCCACATAAAAACGACAGCAGACATAACATAGGAATCTCACGATTTAAACTAATGGAGGAGACCATAGGACAATGTTGACACATTTCTTTCACCCACTTACTATGAACCACTTCCCTCATTCACCCTTTTATTGACCCATGCAAACACTTTCCGTATGGAGCAGTCGAGGTAAAATCGACAAGAAGCCGAGCATGGATCTCACGGTGTGAACTCTTGAGGACGTGAGAGGTTATAGCTATATATCAAATATATTGTTAATCTCTCACTAAAGTTTACGATTTTGGGTAGATTTATACTTAGGTTCTTTTCGGTTAAGAAAATAACCCTAAGTCTATGTGGTTTATCCAAGTATAACTCTTATAATTGGATTTTAACCTACGATGTCTAGGTGATAAACCATTTTATTACCTCACATCACTCACGTAAGCTCATAAAACCGGTTACCAACGCTCAATAATTCAGCCATAATCCCTAGGTAGGAGGTGTTCCGTAAATCGTCAACTTAAGTACCCCCAGCCTTAGACAGAATTATATGCCGGTTGAGTTTGTAACCTAGGTTTTATAAGTTTTAACAATTAAAACAGGTGGTCAACCTACGTGAGCATGCAACTGTTGTTTATGGATTTTAAATGTCTAGCCCAATTTTATAACAACTTATAAAACTTTAGACATGCTAAACATCCATAACATACATGAGGCATTCAACATTTAATATAAAATTTATATTAAATACGAGAAATCCTGACATTCATACTATATATTATAACAAGTATAACATACTTTCAATGCATGTTACATGCTTCCTAGGGTGGGATTATAAATCTAAATGGAATACTATATGCACATACAAGATTTATTAAATTATAACATACATCAAATGCATAAATAGTTAAACACAGACTGATATGGTTTTTAGTTTTGGCAAAAAAACAAGCAAACAAAACCTAATTATTACAAAATAGCTTCCGAACCGCTCCCGGACAGCTCGAACCACTCCAAAACAAACTCAAGTAGCTTGAACCGAACCCGAAACGCCTGAACCAAACCAGCCAAGAACCATTCAAAGCTAAACCGGACCAGACCACAAGAGAACTGATCGAACCGGTAGCCCTCATTCATGTTCAATATCTCGTTGTCTTATCGTTTAGCAATGATGACCATCGTCTTGTATTTTTCCTGATTGTTTAGTAAATGCTACACGATTGTGTAGTATTTTCCTTCTATTGCATAGTGTCATCGTCTAGTGTCGAAGGAAGCTACATGATCGCTTAGTGTCTCACACTATTGCGCAGGTCCATCGTTTAGCACGGGCAATTTACTACACGATCATTTAGCTCCATCGTCTCACCCATGAAACATCGCATAGCATTCAATGCATCGCCCAACTGCCACACAAAAGTAAGTGATCATGGTAAGCGATTGCTCAGGCTATCATGTAGCTCTTCATCGCATCGCTTAACTATCGTATAGCTATCGCTTAGTTCTATCGTATAGAACTAAACAATCGCTTAACACCATCGTCTAGCGCTTCATGTCATTATTTAGTATATGTCGTAGCTAAACAATCGCTTAGCTCCATCATATAGAACATCATCATGTCATTCAGCATTGTAAGTAAGCGATTGTTTAGTTCCATCGCATAGAAAATTCAACACATCGCTTAGCTCTTCGTCTACACGATCGCTTAACTCCACTTCTAAACGACCGTTCAGCTCTATTGTGTAGCACTTCATCGCATCGCTTAGCGTGCATCATTGCTAAATGAAGTACCATCCTATAGTAAATTCAACGTATCGTTTAGTTCCCACACCAAAGCTAAACGATCACTTAATGCTATCACATAGCAAATTGAACGCATCGTTTAGTTCCCATAGGTACACGGTCGTTTGGCGTTCAACATCACAATGACCAATGCCATTGTTATACGATCGTCTAGCTTTTCTTCACATCGTCTAATGCATGAAGCTCAATGAACGTTTAGCTACTAAAGCTCAACGACGATAAGATTAGAGGCTGATTTTCTGGAACTGCAACTCGACCTCTTCGCTTGTTTCTTCGATTTACAACTTAGTTTTAACTCTAATGACTCCAAATAAATTACAAACTCTTGGGAACACATTAGAGCTCATGAAAAAAGAGCCAATTACAAATTTAAATGAGAAATTAAAGAGAATTAAAAAGCTAAAACTCAGAAAATCATATCAGTGCACCAGTTTCATATTTCCATATAAAACACCCACCAAACCAAAATTAAACCGAATTGAATGCTTATTTGATGCTATTATACCAATTGTAGAATTGTATAAACATCAGTGGAAGCACAAGAATCATCTAAGCACTCAAATTCACTAATTTTGACAAAATATAAAGCATGCTTTTGTAGAAAAAATGAGTTTCAAGACATACCTCTTATAGAACTTCTTCAAAGCTCCTTCACCAGCTGCTATTTTCTCCAAATCTTGTTGTAGACCACCTCAAGATCTTCTTCACTATTCTCTTGGTACTCTAGATTGAGTTGTGGGATTCAAAACAAGTTTGAATCAAGGGTAGAAGGAAAAAAGCTCACTGTAGAAAACAGCTGAAGAACTTCTTTCTTCAAACCAATTTTTCTCTCAAAATCTCTATAGATTGCATGCCCGATTTTCACTCCATTCTCTTCATTATATTGCAAATAAACATGCAAAGAGAAGAGTTGCATGAGTTGCAGCTCATGCTTGGAGAACACAAGGCCAAGATAATGGCATTTGAGTGAGCTACTTAGGTGATGGATAATGGAAAAACTTTTTCCATTTTGTGTGTTTTATTTTCCAATTTTCCAATTTTATCTAAAAATCAAAATTTGATTTTATAAAATCTATTTTGATTTTAAAAATGAAAATTTAATTAATTTCATAAATTAATTATTTAAATAAAACTTAATTAATTTAATATCAAATATTAAATTAATTCTAACACATATCCATCTTTATATATTTAAATCATATTTAAATATATAAATTCTCCTATTCCATTTAATTCTAAAATTAAACATGTAATTATATCTCATATAATTACTAATTCTTTTAATTCTAATTTGAACGATTTAAATTAACTTATAATGCTATTCTAGATCTAGTCCGTTACGAACTAGTAGGGGGACCTCGCGGACCTACAAATCATGTGCTCCAACGATCCGAGATTAATTGGCTAAACTCATTAGACCAAATTAATCTCCATTCGTTAACTAATTGGTTACTCCATTAACGCCATAGTTGCACTCCCCTCACTGTAGATATATTATGTCCACATGATTTAACCATAACTAGCAAGTCGACCTTTCACAAGTTGTTCGTAATAACGGCTGGGTCAAATATCTGTTTTACCTCCGAGAATACGTCTTATTTCTCAAGTTCCTACTGATCCTCTAATGAACAACTGGTTTGTGATTCAATCAGTAAACCAAACTCGCTCAGTCTAGTGAGAGAGTGGGGCCCCTTCTTCAAAACCTGGATTCAGTACTTGAGAGAACAACCTTTCTCCTATCCCTAAATCGGGTGGGCGTGAACTCCATCTTGCAAGGCTATTTCTCCAGCTATTCATCCGGTCTTATCCCCAAAATGTAAGCTTATTGAGCATTGCTATTGGACTACTCTCACCGTTTGCAAATTAAAGGATAATCCCGAACAAACAGAAGTTCATAGCTAGCTCAGGATTAAGATCGAGTTAACATAGGTTATATAAGTGAAATAGTCAGTCTTAAACAGTAAATAACGTTATGAAGTAAGAGTGACTTATTTCTTGGTCCTGATCTTATGCAAACTCATTGCATAAGACACCCCTACTACTCATGTCATAACATTTACGAATTAGAATCACATCGTATGTAAAACTTTACAACTCTTTGTAACAACTATAGAGTAGGCCGCATTCAATGGTGTTACTAGAATAAGGTACCCAACCTTATTCATGTACCATAGATCATTTTGACTATTTACTTGAACTGATCCACTCTTATGTCTCCATATAAAGTTCAAGTACTTAAACAATAGTCATGGGTCTTCGTTTATTGGATTTAGACTTTCGTACAATTAATGAAATCAATAATAAATATATTGGTTATAGAAAATGTTTATCATTTTACAAACTACGAGTTTTTAGGACATAAAACCCAACACCTGATTGTGTCAAGGAAACACTAGAACTACTAGATGATGAAGTGGTCTTTAGCAGCTTCAGGATTTAATAAATTTTCTCTTTACTAAGCGGGCTGGAGTAAACAACATTAGCATTAGAGGTATGTGGATGAGAAATTCGCTCACCTTACTTAAACTTTTCCAATTCGTAGGTTTTCCATGAAGTTTCCAGTAAGTTTCACGCATATGTCGAGGTTTATTGCAATGGTTGCACCAGAAACAAGGCTTTTCATTATGCCTATTGGATTTCTCAAAAGCTTTCGTTGCAGTATTCTCAATCACTGACAGTTTTTTTTGCAAATCATAACATTCCTGCAACTTTCATCCCTGTGAACTTCTAAAAAAACATCATTAATAGTTGGAAGAGTAGTTTTTCCAAGTATTCTACCTCTAACTTCATTAAACTCAACATTGAGGCCGGAAAAGAACTTGTAAATACGACCATCTTCAACAATTTTCCTATAGTGCTTTAGTCCTCTATAGACGTCCACTCATACATGTCAAAAAGGTCAAGGTCTTTCCAAATCCGTTTTAGGGAGTGAAAGTGTTGTGTAACTGAGTTAGTTCCTTGTTGTATATCACTCAATTTCAGGTTCAACTCAAACACTTGTGACTGGTTATACATCTGAGTTACACTATCCCATAATTCCTTGACAGTAGTGTAACACATGTAGTTACAGCTGATGTCTTCAACCATGTAATTGACAAGCAGAGTCATAACCATGGAGATTTCAACATCCCTCCGACGAATGATGGATTATTTGGACTAGGGACGGTTTTTTCTCCCGTGATGTAGGCAATCTTCCTTTGTCCATGAATATGCATCCAAAAACTTTGAGACCAACGAAAAAAATTATCTCTATTAGGTCAAATTATGGTTATATGGATAGTGGGACCGGTTGAATGGATACAATTGTTGCAAACTTTAGCGATGGGTGCCTTAGTTTTCGACATATTTTTTTTAAAAAAAAAAACAAAAAGAAAGAGCAGTAGATCTGGAAAGAAAAAACCAAAAAAATTGAAGAAAAAAATGGTGGCGACAGTAGGAGGTGGCGACTGATGGCGAAACACGACTGTGAGCAGTGGAACACAACAATGGTGGTTGTAAACTTGACTGGCTGGCATAGACAGAGGTGAACGGTTAAGCAAAAACGACTGACGATTTATGGCTCCGTAAAAAGGACTGACTGTAGTAGAAACACAAAAATCGACTTTAGGGTATAAATGATCGATGACTCTGATGGTGATGTGATGTCTGACATGGCTCTATGGGACCAACATAACAATGAACAAGGAAGAGCTCGACGACGGCAGCTGCGGTACGACTAGGGTTTTTAGGTTTTTTTTTTAAAAAAAAATAAGGATTTTAGGGTTTCAGTATGATTTAATGCTCTGATACCATGTGCAAAAAGTAATTTCCTCTCTTATTTCTCTTAGGAGGAAAAGACTTTCTTAAATAGAAGAAACACCCAATTACAAAAAAGGAAAGAATAAAAAATAACAAATACAATATAGAATTTCATAACAAAGAAAATAATCAACATAAAGTAACATCAACAACTCTTATTGAAGTGTTTCCTTATTCAATAACCCTTGTTGAAGTTTCAGTATTTTTATTGGAATGCTCATTCAATATGATTTTACTTCTTGGTTTATGCTTCTTAATGTAGTCTTCCTTCAAGAAAGTTGTATTTGTCGATACAAATAATTTATTCACTTTTGGATCATAAAAGAGACCACCTCTCATTTCTTTGGAATAGCTTACAAAGAGGCATAACTTCGTACGTGATTCCAATTTGTTTGGGTTGGCCACTGGCACATGAGTTGAATACCTCCAAATCTTGAGATGCCATAAGCCACTTTTACGACCTCTCCATAATTCAAAAGGTGTTTCAGAAACATTTTTTTTCATGGAACTTGGTTCAAAAGATAAGTTGCAGTCTCCACTGCATAACCCCATAATAAGTTAGGTAAAGAAGCATAACTCATCATTGACTGAACCACGTCTAACAGAATTCTGTTTCTCCTTTCTGATACGTCATTTTGTTGAGGTATACCAGGTGCTGAGAGTTGAGATGTGTATCAAATAGTTTTGGAATCCTATATCTAAATACTTTCCACCTCAATCTGATCAAAGTCTTTTTATATTTTTACATAATAAATTCTCAACTTCAGCCTTGTACTCATTGAACTTTTCAAGTGTATCAAACCTATGTTGCATTAGGTAAACATACCCATATCTAGAATCATCATTTGTAAAAGTGATGAAGTATTCATACCATCTTTTTGCCCATCGAACCATAAAGGTCTGGATGTACAAGATTTTGATGCTCTTTGCCTCAATAATCTTTTCCAGTAAAAGGTCATTTTGTTATTTTTTTTTCTTCTAGACAAGATTCACATACAGGTAAAAAATTTTCTTCTAACTCTTTTAGAAGTCTATTCTTGACCAACATCTCAATCCTATTGAGATTTATGTGACCTAGTCTTAGATTCCAAAGCTGGACATTTTCTTTTAAAGAAACTTTTAGTCTTTTATTTTGTGTTGTTGTAGTGTTGAATATTTCAACATTATGGAGCATTTTTATGCTAATGATCTTAGCACATATAAGTTATTTTCGATGATTGCTAAATAGATGTCAATACCATTTTTCGAATTGAATGCTTTATCACGAATGAATGATGTATTTATGACTTTTTCTACAATCTAGACAAAGAAACCGAATTCCTCTTAAAATGAGTTACAAAGTATACATTGTCAAATAATATAAATTTAGGATTGAAAAATGACTTTAAGCTCCCAACTGCAATTGTCAAGACGACCTGTCCTATCTCAACCTGCAGAGTCATGTCTTCAGCCTCCAACTGCTGCCAGGAACTAGTTTTCTGTAAAGATGAACAAATGTGGTTAATGGCCCCAGAATCATGTATCCTGGCAGTATCGCCATTTTTCACTAAAAAAATTTCTTAAACAAGTAAATCATATTTACCTTCTTTTGCTTTCTCTTTCTCAGCCAAATATTTTGGGCAATTACTTTTTAGTGCCCATCTTGGTTGCAGTGAAAACAAGTTTCTTTTGCAAGCTTAGCCTTTTTGCACTTCTGGGCAACAACAATAAGATTAGCTTTATTCCGTTTTCCACCTTTCTTTTTCTTCCATTTATTTATGCTAGAGGAAGAAGGCGAAGACACAGTCCCAAATGTAGAACCCTTGTGGAAATTTTTCGAGGAACTGGTAACATTTGCCTCACAGTGCTATCCTTTGACTTTCATCAAGGACTCATAAGTCTACATCTTGTTGATGAGGGTGATAAGGTTGTATTCTATTTTTTTCATTACAGCATTTCTACAAAATTGTAGGAAACTCTACGATAGAGTCTCTAGACTAAAGTTTACCTGGCTGGACTCGTCTATGACAGTCATATTTGTTAGAGTAAGAAAACATGCAGTGGAAGTATCAAGGATCCATATATAAGATTGTATCAACAACAACAAAAGCGCAAGGATCATCTAAACACTCAAATTCACTAATTTTGGCAAAATATAAAGCATGCTCTTGCCCCCTCAAGATCTTCCCCACTGGTACTCTAGATTGAGTTGTGGGACTCAAAACAAGTTTGAATCAAGGGATGAAGGAGAAAAGTTCACTGCAGCAACCTTGTTGAAGAACCCTTTCTTCAACCCGAATTTTCTCTAAAATTCTCTATAGATTGCATCCCGAATTTCACTCCAATCTTTTTATTATATTGAAGATCAACAGGCAAAGAAAAGAGTTGCATGAGTTGCAGCTCAGGCTTAGAGAAGACAAAGCCAAAACAAATGCTTCATGTGTGAGCAACTACAAAGATGGGTAATGGAAAAACTCTTTTTTCCATTTAGTGTTTTGTTTTTTTTTTTTTCTTTTCAATTTAATCATAATATCAAAATTTTGATTTAAAAAAAAAAACTATTTTGATTTTAAAAAAGAAAAAATAATTAATTTCATAAATTAATTATTAAATAAAGCTTAATCAATTTAATATCAAATATTAAATTAATTTTAACACATATCTATCTTTATATATTTAAATCATATTTAAATATAAAAAAATTCTCCTATTATGTTTAATACTCAAATTAACACCATCGCCTAGTGCTTCATCTCATCGTTTAGTGTCCGTCGCAGCTAAACGATCATTTAGCTCAATCATATAGAACATCATCACGTCGTTCAACATCGCATTTACACGATCGCTTAGCGCGACATCTAAACGATCACTCAGCACTACCGTGTAGCACTTCATTGCACCGCTTAGCGCGTGCCGCAGCTAAACGATCGTGTAGTTCCATCGTTTAGCTAATCCAACGTATCGTTAGTTCTTATGCAAAAACTAAACGATCATGTAGTGCTATCGTATAACATTTGAACGCATCGTTTAGCTCCCGCAGGTACACAATCATTTAGCTTTCAACATCACAACGACCAGCACCCATTGCTATACAATCGTCTAGCTTTACTTCACATCGTGCGCCTGGAACTAGACGATCGCTTAGCAACGAACCTCAACAACGATTTTGAGCAGAAGCTAAAAAACTGGAACAGCAGCTCGGCCTCCTTCACTTGTTTCCTCAATTACATCTTAATTTCAACTCTAATGACTCCAAATAAATTACAGATCCTTGCTAACACATATAAGCTCATGAAACAAGAGTCAATTACAAATTCAATTGAGAAATTAAAGAGAATTAAAATGCCAAAACTCAAAAAACTATATTAATGCATCAGTTTCATATATGTCATGAAAGACACCCACCACACCAAAATTAAACCGAATTGAATACTTATATGATGCTCTAATACCAATTGTCAGAGTGAGAAAACATGCAGTGGAAGTATCAAGGATCCATAAGCATTCAAATTCAAAGTTTTGGCAGAAACTAAAGCATGCTCATCTAAATAAGAGGGTTTTAGATCATACCTTTGTAAAACTCTTCAAGAACTTGATTAATCAGCAGCAGTCTTCACCAAAGATCACTATGAACCACCTCAAGATCTTCCCCACTATCGTCTTAGAGCTTTAGATCAAGTTGTGGGACTCAAGAATAGTTTGAAGTGATGAAGAACAGAGAAATACTCACAGCAGCACACTTCCGAAGAACCCTTCTTCCAACTGAATTTTTCTCTCAAAATTTTTGTGTAATGCATGCCTTCAATTCACTCCAATCTTCTTTATTTATTGCAGATGAACATACAAAGAAGAGATATGCATGGCTTGAAGCTCATGCTTGGAGCTTTAATGACGAGGAGGAAGCGGACTTTGTGTGAGCATGAAGAAGATGATATTGGAAAATCAAGTTTTTCCATTTTGTGCATGCAAATCGATTTTTCCCATTTTTATTTTAAAACAAAAATTTTGATTTTAATAACTGAAAAATCATTTTTTAAAATCAATTTAATATCAAATATTAAATTAATTTTTGTACAATAATCATCTTCATATATTTAAATCATATTTAAATATATATTCTCCTATTTCCTTTAATTTGAACGTTTCAAATTAATTTCTCAAGCTACTCTCAAGCTTACCCATTTACGAGCTAGTAAGAGAACCTCGTGAACCTACAGATCATGGGCTCCAACGATTCAAGATTAATCGGCTAAACTCATAAGTTCGATCTAACCCTCATTCGTTAACTAATGGGACACTCCACTATAGCCCATAGTTGAACTCCCCTCACTGTAGATATATTATGTCCATTTTATAACCATAATCAGTAAGTCGATCCTTCACAAGTTGTTCGTAATCACAGCTAGATCAAAATTACCATTTTATCCTTGTGAATACGTCTTTCTTAAGTTCCTACAGACCCTCTAATGAACGATTCTGATTCATAATCTCTGTGAATCAAATCCTTTCTCTATCATGAGAAGGCGGGGCCCCGATTGTTCAAGACCTGGAATCAATACTTAAGAGAAGAACCTATCTGCTAACCCTAAATCGAGTAGGAGTGAATTTCATCTTGCAAGGCTATGTCCCCAGCTATTCATCCGGTCTCATCCCTAAAATGGGAAGCTTATTGAGCAATACTGTTGGACTACTCTCACCGTTTGTAGATCAAAGGATAATCCCGAATACACAGGAGTTCATAGCCAACTCAGAATTAAGATCGAGTTAACCTAGGTTATTTGATAAATGAAATAGTCAGTTTTAACAGTAAACAATCGTTATAAAGAAAAGTGACTATTTTCATGGTCCAGTCTATATGCAAACTCATTGCATAGGATGTCCCCACTCATATATCTCAACATGAACGATCTGTGGATCACATTGTTTGTAGCACTTTACAATTCATGTAACAACTACAGAGTAGGCCACATCCAATAGTGTTAACAGGATGAGATACCGATCCATATACTTATTAGACCATTTAGGCTATACTGTTAACTTGATCTTGTTTATGTCACTACATAAAGTTACAGTATTCAGACTATCGCCATGGATATGTTTATTAGATTTCCATAATAATATGAAAAATCAAAAAGTCATTATTATTGATAAATAGAACGCTTAACACAAACTGCAAGTTCTAGGACATTCCCAACACTATTCATCTCTGCCACGTTGAAGTGGACCATCATGTTAAGTACATGCTCTCTAACCGATAATACCTTGTTTATCCTGGCGTTGAAGATGAACTTGAGAGCTTCATGCTTGAGGTGTGTGGACGATTTTCCGAACATCTCATGCTATGACTCCATGATCTTTCGTGCATTGATCATGGTCTAATGCTTTTTCGCTAAGACTTCAGTTAAGCTTGCCAAAATGTAGACTCGAACCTTATCATTGGCCTTTGTCTACCTGTTATAGGCATCATGAACATTTCATGATGCATTGAGTCCAGGGGCTGGAAGACATTCCTCTATTAGAAAAAATTTGAGGTCGTCAATGACCAAGACAATGTTTATCGTATTTTCCTAACTAGTGTAGTTTTCGCTGGTGAGTTTGTAGTTACCAAGCAAAGTAATAGCAGCGCTAATCATTATTTAAAAAGCCAAAATAGAAAAAATTATTTATATTAGATATCTTTGCAAAAACTCATTTAAACCAACCAAATTTAGCAAAAAAATAAAAAATAAATAAATAATGAACTCAAACATCATTTAATTTTGTAATGACACTTTAATGATTTAGAATAAATGTCACATCGAGGTATATAGTTATTCCTTTACTGAATTGAAACATTCTCAGTTAAATATTACACCAGAATAACTTTTATTTCTATAATATTTAATTCTTCCTTAATGTTTTCTTCTATGTGCAATTCTTCATTTCAACCCTATAGAACTGCTCCAATTAGCCTGCCTCAGGAAATAATATAATTGGTGCAATTGACAATAGAAATCTTATCCATTTCTAGAGTTCGCTCTATCCTTTTCCATGCAAACACTTTCCTAACGGGGACGCTTCCAGGGCACCACGAGGCCGAGCATGGAAAAAAAATACAAATTAATGAAGGAGACCGTAGGATGTGCTGACACATGACCTTCTCCCACTTACTATAAACAATTTGTCCATTCACCTTAATATTGATCCATGCAAATACCTTCCTAAGGGAGGATGCGCCCAGGGCATCACAAGGTCGAGTATGGATCTCACGGTGTGAATTTTTAGGGAGAACGTGAGTGAAAAAATGATATATCATATACATTTTTTTCCTCCCACTAAATGTTTTAGAACCTAGGGTTTATTAACTTAGGTAAATCTAGCTAATTAATTTAACTAAGTCATTGTTAACTTACTCAATATAACATTTATATTTAAGATTTTAACAATATATGATAATTATTTATTAAACACTTTAATAAATATAATCATTTATCGCATGTCTATAGAATTGTCTAATTCACCTTCTAGGTCGGTTTCTTGGTAGGAGTATTCTGTATCCGTCAGCTTAAATACCCCAATCCTAGACAGAACCTTCCTTAGACAAAGATCCCTTTTAGACAATTATTTTATAAATTTAATCTTTTTTCTTTTCAATTAATCCTATTAAAAGAAAAAAAATAAAAGATTAACCTATTTCTAATCATATTATAAATATTTTTGACATAAGTCTAGGTGAATTTATTTTAAACCATTTAAAATTAATTGAAACCTACATTTGTATGCAACTAGATTATAGATTTCGATCTAATTTATTAAACTTATCAAGATTATAAAATAATGAACATTAAAAACCTAAAATCACGCATCTAATGATATTAAATAAATATAATAGTTATATTCACTAAGTAATGTCATGTTGAATAAAATTTCATTTTCTTCCTATAATATAACATACATATTGTTCTCTGATGAAAATAAAACATATCCATCATATATATACAATAATTATATTAAAATATGATGCATGGATATGATTAATAATACATGCAATCATATAATATTACATTTATATTCATTATGATGCATGAACATGCTTATAATTGAAAGAGTCTGGTTAAAGGTCCTTGAGCAGAAATGGATCATCCAAATTTCCCAATTTCACAAAATTTAGATTTTTCAATGGAAGAGCAAAAATTATGCATTTAGTATAGAAATTACAGCATGCTCATAAAAAAATAAAAATAAAAAAAAACAGAAGAATATAAGAGTTTGAGAACCCTTACATTTGAATATAGTTCTTCAATGGATTCTCTTAAACGATCTAGACACTACCATAATGGTTACCTCGGTATTCTATGGGATGAGAACCCAGGATTTTGTGGACTCTGGCTATTTTGGTAGAGAGGAAAAATGAGAGAGGAGAATGGAGGAGAGAAAGAAGATAGTTTTTTTTTATTGCTCTTTTTTCTGAATCTCCACCTTTTTCTCTATTAACCCACTGAAGAAGATGACCAACCCCTCAATCCCACTAACGTGATAGAGAGAAAGAATGGAAAGGGGGATTACAACTCCCTCCCATAATTATTTTTTTTAAAAAAAAGATAAATAATAAATAAAATTTATTTATTTATTTTAATAAATTATTTAATATATATTTATATAATAACTACTTTATCATATAATATATATTAAATTATGGAAAATTCTTACAAATAGGGAAAAAGTGTAAATATTTTTAAATATTTTTTTTATATTTAAAAACACCCCTTAAATTATATATTATATCAAATATAACATATAACCTATAGTTTCAATTCTCTCTCATCAACGACTTTTAATATAATCACATTTATATTAGATTTTAACTATTTGAATCCAATTCATATAATTCATATTTGAATCATATTCAAATATTTATTTCCTCTCAAATATACTTTATATTATAATGTATCAAATATATTATAGTAATTATATCATAATTAATTATATCATATATAACTAATTCTCCCAATTAATCTGAACAATTCAAACTAATCCAAAAACTTATTCTCATTTATTTTTGTCGAGAAACCGAAAGGACCTCATAGGTCTGTACCTTGAAGTTTCAATAGTACGTAAACAATTAATTAAACTCTTTCAATTAATTACTCACCATCCGTTAACTGTCAGACACTCCGCTAAAGACTGATAATTGCACTATACACACTACAGATATATTTCTGTGTCCATTAGATATAACTAGTTAACAGTACGATAATCCATCACAAAATGCTCGTAAGTACAGTTGGGCCAAAATTACCGTTTTGCCCTTGTAGTTACATCTAACTCCTTAAGTACCACTGATCCCTCTAATAAACAATAAATCATAGTTCAACTGTGACTAAACCCCTCTCGACTCAGGAGAGGGTGTGGTGCCACATTGTTCAAGCCCCAGAATCAACCCTTAAGGGAACAATTTATTTACTTACCCCAACGTTGGAAAAGACATGAATTCCTTCTTGTGTAGCTGTGTTCCTATCTCCTCAATCAGAATCGCC
Source organism: Benincasa hispida (assembly GCF_027475165.1). NCBI lineage: Eukaryota > Viridiplantae > Streptophyta > Magnoliopsida > Cucurbitales > Cucurbitaceae > Benincasa > Benincasa hispida. The sequence continues at coordinate 31,389,144 of NC_143478.1, forward strand.
AAAATGGTAGGTTTAGTAAATCGACGATCTGGCCATTCTCACCCATACAAATCAAAAGACCACTTTCATAGGCATGAGTTCATAACTCACTCAGGATTCAGATCATATTACCTATGGTTATCTTAGTGAAATGTAAGTCTTTATTATGAACGGCTTATATAATGAGACTAAACATTTTGTGGTTTGGACTTATACAAACTCCTTTGTAATAATATCCCTGCTCACATGTCTCCACATGTCGATCAAGATCAGATCATTTGTAGCACTTTACAGCGATTGTAACATCTACAAAGCAGGTCATACTCGTAGTGTCACCAAGATAAGGTATCCAGGCTTATCCATCAACTAAGACCATTTAAGTTATCACTTAAACATGATCCACCCGTATGTCTCTACATACATATTTAAGCTATAAGATAACCTTGGATTTTAGTTTATTGGTTTATGATTAATGCAACTAAAATTGAAATAAAACATCATATATATTATTAAATAAATATTATGTTTGTACATTACAATTACAAACTATAGGACCCTATGAGATTTAGAGCATAAACCCCAACAATAATAACATGCAACTATATAATATAACTTTTATATTAAATATAATGCATGATAAATGTTTATTTTAAGGTGGGATTTTAAAAACTATATGACACACATTATACAATGCATTGAGCTTTCAAATTCATTCAATGTGAAAGATAAGAAATTGCATTCAATGTTGTGAAATTAATAAAGATAAAAAAAAAAAAAAAAAAAAAAATACACCCCCAAATTTAGCTTTCCCTTGCGTCATTATCATTGTTGGGCGCAAGGGCAGGATTATCTCCATTGTTGTCAAGGCATCACAAGGGTTGTTGAAGGGATGGAAGGATGGTAGGGGCAAGAATGCACTGGACAAAGACTTCATGAATATAATTCATCATTGTATGAAATTGATCGTCTTGTCTTTGAGCTTAGGGTGAACGAATTCCCTTAGTGCATGCTGCTAACAGATAAACATTTCTTACTGGCCGACCAACCTATTGATTAACTGCACCAGAGGTTGCAAGATGGATATGTGCAAATATTGGTAGAGGTCAACTATATCAAAGTCAACATAATCTGCATTAAGGTCACAGGTAAAGTTGCACGCAAGCTCATTCTTAGCATGTGGAGCACTCGTTTCACAAATCCTTGGCCCAGGTATTTGGTGTGAAGTGCTTACGCCTAGGCCCGTTGTGTCATGAATGAGAGTTAGATGTCGGAGGGACATATCAGGCGTTGATTTTAGAATAGAGGAAGTCTTATATGTTTCTTGCATAAGAGAAGGCGTTTTCTCACACTTATCTTCTGAATGAGAAGAGGAATGAATTTTCTTTCTCTAGGTAAAGTTGGTAGATTCTAATCATGGAATTCTTTTTTCAAACTCACACTCAGCTATTGATTGATCTACGTTGAGTGAGGCTTCATCTCTTAGTTCTTCTATAGAAGAAACTTCTCGCATGCACTTTTTCTCATGCTGGAAGGCCGAGGCTTAGAATTAACCTTTTTGGACTTGGAGATAAGAGGGGGAGACTAATATAGTGACCCTCTCAGTAGGGTCTGGAGGAGCATATTGTCAATGAGCCCATCCACTTCTGCCATTTCTTCTCCTATAGGCATCGCTACATTGGATCATTGCTCACAAATCATCCATGGAAAGTATAGTTTTTTGTGTGGATTACTCTTGACACTTCTAACTTTGCTAGCGAAGATGCATCCTATGCCAAGACTAATGCGCTTCATAATGTAGTATGTGGCCATGACTCTTTCTCTAGATAATGTCTCATCATGTGTTGTACGTGATCAAAATGATCATCAAGTGGATGATCAAAAGGGTAATATTAGAAAAAAAAAACCCCTTTATAAGAAACCCAAAACTCAACACGGTTTGGTTGATGACAACGACATTGGGACAGTTGTAGGTCATCAGTTAGTTGATGAAGAAGCACAATTGAAAATTTTGGTGGACACCACAGTTGATGAACATCAACAACTGGACATAAATGTGGAGGTTCATTTTGTGGTTGTTGAAGAACAAATGACTGAAGAAAGAATTGTCGATGAAGGAACCGATGATTGAACTGTCAACGAAACATCATGTGATCAAACCTTTGTTGAAGGACAACAACTCTCCGTACAACCGTTCATGCTTAGGAGCCACTTCAACTTGAATTCAATAGATGAATCCTAAGCCGAGGTTTGAGGAGTGTAATTAAAAACGATGTCACTTAAACACAAGGTACGACTGCTGTATGCATTGTTGATATTAACATTATAGTAAATGATTTAAATTTAGATACAGAAGAAAAATGATTGTCCCTGACATTAGAAAAGGAAGAAGACAACCAAGTTTTCACCCAAAGAGATCAAAAGGGAAAAAAAAACCTCTTTGATTTTAAATAAAGAGGTCGAGTCTCAAAAAGCTGAAAGTGAAGCTCAACCAAAATCTTAACCATCAAAAGAGAGGCCAAACCAACATGAAGAAGCTGAGCTAAACCACCTACAAATGAACCTCAACCACCTACAGATGAACATCAACTCTATATAAACGAACCTCAACCACATGCTAAGGAATTGAAATCACCCACGAGTGTTATAAAACCTAATTCATTGGCCTCTATCATTGACTTTCCCTTAAGGAACATTACATCATATGACCCTTTATTCTCAGTACTAGATGTTCTATGGTCAACATAAACAAAATGGAGAGGCAATCCAAAAACAAAAAATGAGAAGCGAAAGGTGGTATATACCTCTTAGACCAAGAAGTTCATCCAAACACTTGAGAAAACCTGAATGGACGGAGGTGGACTTCATCTTTGGGCCAATCAACATTCAATCACATCGACTCATGGCTACAATTGACCTATATTCATGCAGGATGTACATATTTAATTCCATGCCAACTACATCGGTAGCAATATCCTGAATCATAGTCTGCAATTGGTAGCCAGATTAATACCGTCCATCTTGATATGCGTTGGGTTTGATAAGCAACAACGAAAATTCAAATATGGACCATGGGAAGTTAAGCACTCGAATGACACTCTCCAAATAGGAAAATCTCTTGATTGTGGTATATTTTGTGCTAAGTTCGTGGAATATCTTATAAGAAGGAATGATACAAGTAGCCTAAAATAAGAACATATGTCACTATTTAGGAAACAAAATGTTGTCCAATTTTGGACAAATAAATATATATGGCAATATGTAATCAATTTGAATTTCATTGTATATTTTACAACTATTAGATAGTTATTCTAACACGAGTGTCTACACTGATTGAGTTCAATTGAATAATAGTAAAACAATAAAATTAAACAATAAGTGATCGTTTAGTAATTGATATTTGTTAAGTAAATGATCGCATGGTCAACTTTAGGCGATCATTTAGTGTTTGTTAAGCAATCGCGTGCATTAGTCTAAGTGATTTCGTATATTTTATTAAACGATCGCTTAATATAATATAAGGGATCATTTAGGTGTTCCCTAGATGGACCTGTTTCGAGTGTTATCAACATATGTCTGAATGTTTTCTTGTTAGGTCCTCTCTAACCACACCGTGTATACCTGTGGATTTGTTATGGCTGCTCCCCAGTAGAAGTTATTCTAACGGTTTGACGTCAATTGACACTTGGTACCTTTCATGGTGGTAAAATTTGCAAAGTCTTCAAATTCTAGTCTTCGTCTCCATTCTTGTCTATATCCAACTGGGTAGATCAGTCCTGTGTAAGAAACAAGCATACACTCAACGATAAACCACTTTGTGCATAATGTTTGAACATTAATGTTTCGAAGGGCTGCCACGCTATTGCATGAGAGCACGAATTTCCATGCAATTAAACTTCATACAAGTACATGTTCGTGAACAAAGATGAACCAATCCTCTTAGATCTCCATTGTCCACATTAGTTACATGCATGTCTACTGGAGAAACATGATATGTTCTAGACATCAATTACATCAATTCTGCCTCCTTAAGAACAGTTATTGTGTAATTAGATACAATGTTTATGCATGCCATTGCGTGTATACGTCGGATATAAAACTGCCTTGCATCCACTCACATATATGCTCCAACAACTTCGTGATTGGAAGTTCTTGTGCATCTTTTAACACTCCATTGAGGCATTCTATATATTAGTTGTCGTCATGTCATACCTACAATAGACTTGATAAACCCTTGCCCACCATTGTTATCCAACTTCCTCGAGATATGTCGCCACCTTGGGATATTCACTGAGCTTAGCCCAAGATATCTAAAACTCAGCATTCTATAAGCTTTGGCCTCAAGATAGAAGTGTGGGATTATGTCCTTATCCTTGAATTTGTCCATCAAATTATTTTGGATGTGGTTTATACATAGGGTATGAAATGCCTCGGGGAATATACTTACGACAGCTGATAGCACTGAAAATGTGTTATCTAGCTTCCTTTAATTCGGGATTGTTCTTGGATTTAATGTGTTTATTTGTCTATTTTATAGGTTTCGAGTACTTAACAGGTAGAATGGTGCATTAGTGACAAAATGAAGCTAAAACGAGCCAAAGCAGAGCTTAATTGCATCAATCGAGAAAGAGAAGACCAAAATGACCAAAATTCCCTTGGAAGCACAGTGCAAAATGCAACGGCGTTAGTGCTCGACGCTTTTTCTAGTACCACTGAATTTGGTGTAGTTTTGCAGCGCTTCGAACTCCAGACGTGTGAGGATTCCCATCAGTGTCGCGGTGCTACATACTGTCTAAAAATATCTTCTGGGAATTTTAGGCCAAAGGAGGAAAGATTAGCTGACTTTTACACCATTAGGCTCGTTTTCGACCATTCTACCTATGAGATTTTTTCATATTTTGTTCTGTAATCTTTATTTTAGTGTCAGGATTCATGTATTGTTCCCTAGGCTAAAGGCCCAAACGTCGTTTTGGACACTTTCTATGGTTTAATGAGATTTTTATTTTAATGTTCCCGAGTTCTCTATTTATGTTTGTTTTTTATTCCTTGATTTAATTTCTAGGATGACCATGGTTGTAGATTTAATTGACAACTAAATCATTAATACTTGTATGTTCGTTCACCCCATGCTATGCATGTTGTACGTATCCATAATTGTATCAATAACATGCTTAATTTGAGTAAATTAGGCTTTAGTTATGTTATAGTTTGATTGCTAGATTTCTAGGATCACCCTAGTAACGAAAGATAATGAAACCTAGATAATAGAAATTTGTTAGAATAGATTTGGCCAATTTAGTCTAATGTTCTAATCAAACCAAGTGATTAATGTGATTCGCTAAGTGAATATGCTTGCGTGACAACACTTAGTAAATTTAGGAATCAACATCCGCGTTGGTTTTCAGGGAGTTTGTCTGACTTTTCCAAACATTCGATTAGGCTTGATAATTAGATAACCAATGAATCTTGTATGATAATCAATCAATTAATCCATAGAAAGTCTAACAACCTGTAAATTGACGAAGGTAAATTTTTGTATCTCTCTTTTAATCTATTTTATTTTTTGCACTTTAATTTCATACAATGTAGTTTTCTTGGCAACTCAATCTCAAAACCCCCCATTTTTACTGCTTTCTAAAGATTAATTTAACTTCAAGAAGTTTTATGTTTAGACTCCCTATGGTTCAACCAGATCTTTCCATTAAGACTACTTGTTAGTTATAATGTTGGATTGTGAAAATAAATATTATTTGATTGGTAGAAACCTCGACAACTTACTCCTCATCAACAACCTTTCCATTGGAGATGTGTGAATCTGATATAACCATTTTCTGGAATGTCTTAAATTGAAGCCTTCAAATGGGTCATGAACCAAGTCCATGATGCATCATTCTCACCATCTATAATATTATTATGTTGCTATTGCCATCAACATACGCTACTATTAATAATATACCTTTGTATTTATCATGCAAATAGGTCCCATCAACAATTACAGGGTGGATGCTGTTAAAAAATCCCCTAATACATAGACTGAATGCCATGAAAACATACTTAAAGTATTGTTCATCTTCTACTTCAACCTTAAAGACCGTGCCCAAATTTGCAAGCTTCAATGCCTTGCCATATGTGTCAATATAGCATATGATCCTTCCAGCAGCCCTCGTGCAAAGACAAATGCATACTCTCTTACACGGTAAGCCTGCTTGTAGCTTATATTCACCCCATAATCTTGTCGGGCATCTTCAATTATATCCCTTTGGCAGTATGTTCGCCAACTTGATCATATTTAGACTTGATTAAGTGTCCAATAACCCAACTTTTTGTTTGTTGATGATTATCCATTTTCATTTCAAGAGTGCATGTATGGACGCTTGGATACTTCGTCACTTTTAAGGAATCACTTCCTTCCAATTTTTTTGCATGAACCCTCCAACTTGCACTCATCTACCAAACATCGTATAGTTAGCAAGCTCTTTGTCGACTTCTTTGCACAGTATTCAAAGTTCTTTCTTATTGCAACCATTGACAATTTAACTAATAAATCATGTTTGCAAAAGAAAATCTTACCAATCTTTATATCATCGTCATTCAGAAAGTCGTGAGATAATGTGATGAAGTCATCATACAATGGGTCCTTCAATGGTCTGGGTATATTTATAAATGGTTGGGTTGGAATACAAGCCTCGCCTCGTCCCCAACCTCAATTAATTTTTTAATTATATATATATATATATATATATATATATATACTGTAAAGGTCTAAACCCTATAATTATATATATTAGTTAATTTTAAAAATAAATATTTATTTTATTTAGAATGTAAAGTTAGTTGAATCAAAAAGATATGACCCAACTTCCCAAATGAAGCCTAACATCTCTTGAAAGTTGAAACCCTAGCTTTACCCTCAATCTTCTTCCATGTCCCATCACCTCCACCATCTTTCAACCTAACACTAGCATCCTCTTTTCTTCATCTCTTCCATTTCAGCCATCGCCTCTATCACGATCTTCACCACTGCTACCGTCGAGCTGAGGTTCTACCATCATCACTACTGAGTTCAGCTACTATCACTGCTGTCAATTCCATCTACTGTCGCTGCCGTTTATGTTCTTTGACTATGAGTTTTTTGTACCTATTAGACTGCTGTTCTTTTTCTTTCTATTATTAGATAGTATATAAGCTTGAACTAACCAAGTGGGAGTTCTTTTTGGTATTCATGGATTACTTTGATGAATTTGTCTTGTTTGGGAAGATTTTATTTATTAATATAAAAGAAATTTTGGTGGATGATGATAATTTTCAGAGGCTATATTGATTGAATACAATATCATATACAATATAACCTATCGTTTCTTTTCTCTCACTCATGAAATTTAATATAAATCAAATTTATATTAAATTTAATCATATGAATCTAATTCACATAATTAATATATTTGAATCATATTCAAGTATTTATTTCTTTTCAAATAAACTTTATATTGTAATGTATCAAATACATCATAATAATTATATCATATATAATTAATTTAACTTAATTATATCATATATAATAAATTCCCTCAATTAATTTGAACGATTCAAATTAATCCAAAAACTTATTTTTATTAAATCGTGTTGAGCTACTCAGAGGACCTCATGGACCTGTAGCTTGAGGCTCCAACGGTACGTGAATAATTAATTAAACTCTTTAATTAAATTATTCACCATCGATTAACTGTCGGGATTCCACTGAAAACCGACAGCTGCACTCTTCACACTACAGATATATTTTTGTGTCCATTGGATATAACCAATCAACAGTATGATGACTCTTCACAAATTGCTCGTAAGTACAGTTAGGCCAAAATTACCGTTTTGCCTGTATAGTTACATCTAACTCCTTAAGTACCACTAATCCCTTTAATGAACAAGAAATCATAGTCCAACTATGATCAAATCCCTTTCGGGCCAAGAGAGGGCGTGGTGCCACATTTTTCAAGCCCCGGAATCAGCTATTAAGAGATCAATTTATCTACTTGTCCCAACATTGGAGAAGGAGTGAATTTCTTCTTGTATAGTTGCGTTCCTAGCTCCCTAATCAAATGAATCCTCAAAATGGTAGGTTTGTTGAGTCGACAATCTGGCCACTCTCACCCATACAAATCAAAGGACTGCCCTCATAGGCGGAGTTCACTACTCACTCAGGATTCAAGTCATGTTACCTATGGTCATCCTGGTGAAATGTAAGTCTGTATTATGAACAACATTATAATGTAACTAAACATTTCATGGTCCGATTTTATACAAACTCCTTTATATAGAATATTCCTACTCATATGTCTCCATATGAATGATAAGGATCTGATCATTTGTAGCACTTTACAACAATTGTAACACCTACAAAGCGGGTCATACTCATAGTGTCACTAGGATAAGATATCTAACCTTATCCATCTATTACAGACCATTTAGGTTATCACTTAAAATATGATCCACCCGTATGTCTTTACATACATGTTTAAGCTATATGATAATCTTGGATGTTAGTTTATTGGTTTGTGGTTAATACAACTAATTTTGAAAAAAGACATAAAATATTTTATTACATAAATAAAATGTATGAACATTACAATTACAAACTATAGGACCCTACGAGATTTAGGGCATCAACCCCAACACAGGTTACATGGCACAATATTCTCATCTAGCAGAGACATGGTGGGAATATTATATGTTGGATTGGTTGCAAACCCAAAGCTTTAACTAGTTGGAATGGTTTGATTATACTACTGGAACATATTAATTGTGTCTACTCCATGACTTTCATGACAAGTAACATATACAAACAATGACATTTGGAATGCATTACTTCCTTCTAAAAAGAAGCTAAAGTCTTCGTCGTCAACTATGTCAATTTGAGGAGTTAGGGCCAATAGATTATAACAATGTTTGATGTATATATCAAACATATTCGGATCGATATTCAGTCGTAGGTGCATAATACTCACTAATTCATTACATGTTATATCATTTCAAACCTTCAAACTTTTCACAAGACCTTCAACATAATTGCTTTTGGACTTGTTCCTTTCCCCACCAAATCGTACAAAGATACAAAGTTGTGTCATAAATTTGCAATCAAAAAATTCACAACTGGATTTGAATTGCTATTAAAGTAAGCAATCACCTAGTAAGTAATAAGTGATTGTCCAACAAACTATAAGCAATTGCCTAGTAAATTATAAGTATTTGGCCATCAAATTATAAGTGATCACCTATATTAATGTAAAGGATTTTTTAGTTATATATAAGCGATCATTTATATAATACTAAACGATCACTTACATTGTGGTGAGCGATCTCTTATCTTTATGAAAGTGATATTGTAAGAAAAAATACTTCGCAGATATTATGTTCTCTTCGTTTCTAGTTCTGACGAACGGTCTTTCTCTATACTTAACAACAAAATGAATTGAATGATCGATGAAAGCGATTGATAATGAGAATGTTGTACTGAAACTCTGAGCGAACAATAGGAGAAACTGGGGAGTTCGACTAAAATTGAATAACTGAGAGTAACTTTCCATTACTTGCTCGTTCTTGATATCAATAACATTCAATGCTTTTGGTAGAATATAAGTTGAAAATAAATGCTTTAGTGGAATGTTGATGTTGCATTGAATACACCTATTATTAATCGCTGAAGAAATCATTGAGGAGGAAGAAGATAGACAAGTTGAGAAGAAGTCTTAAATTTGGGGTTAATAATTTCATATGGCAAAAAGGCCAATAGCAATAAAGTTTTTAGAAAGAAGTCAATCGTAGAAAAGTTTTTGTTTTGGGTCATTTTACGAAAGTTTCCTACTTAGTTAGGATTTAATATTCTATGAGTTTCTTTGACATTCAAATATTGTAAGGTCTGAAGGGTTCTCCTTTGAGATTAGTAGAGATACACGTAAGTTGGGTTCTCCTATGTGATTAGTAGAGATACACGTAAGTTAATCCAGACACTCACGAATATTAAAAAAAATGTGTTTTTAAATTATTAGTTCATAATATTTAATAGTCAGTCTTTATAGTAATTTAAAATTAATAAAAACATTTTTAGTTATGGCAAACTAAACAAACTTGAAAATAAAATACATTTGAGAAAGTGTAATTACATAATTGTTTTTATTTTAAGCACTTTTTATGAAAAGTGGTTAAATGAAAATAAGTTTTTGAAAAACACTTTTTTCGTTAGTCAAACCATGCCTGACCTTACATATGAGATAAAATCAATAATAAATCCAAGATTTGTGGAATAAAAATTAAATAACTAAGTTGTTTCACAAACTCAAGAAAGGACATTTCACAAAATCGAATCTGAAACTAAGGAATTTTGTTGGCATAACTAGTTGGTATTCATGGACAAATTGATAATGTAAGAGTGAGAGTTTCAGTCTCTACAAACATCAAACCTTGTGCTTGAATTTCTCTCCCAACGTTTCTGACAAGCTTCTTTTTTTTTTTCTTTTTTCTTTTTTTACGAAATGTAAGAATACTATCATGGGTTAAGTTCTCAAATAATGAAGTTTTTAGAAAGAAAAAAAATGACATATTTAGGGCAGTTCAAAAAATTATTCTAAAAAATAACATAAATATAAAATGAAATTTCAGATATAAGGTAGAAACATAAATTATTGATAAAAATAGGGTAGTTAAAACTCGTGTACCATTTCAATCCTCCAAATCAGCATCCACGTGTCATTAAATCGTGTACCTTGTACACGAGCTTCCTTAATTAATAATTTTTTTTATATGGGATTATATATATATATGAATAACTAAAAGGTTGAATTACTGTTATCTAATTGAGGAAATTAAGAAGAGAATTGGGTAAGATATGGTGATCATTGTGGATTTTTTTTTTTTTTAATAGCAACATTTGTGAAAAATTTTCAAATTTATTAGGTTGATTTATTCTTTTCTAATTGACTAAATTCATTTAAGATAATTATTTTTCTTTTTAAAAAAAAACTACATTTGCGGAAAAATTCGAATCTAGACATTAAGATTTAATTGAAAATATTATTTTCCAAATTATTTCTCATTCTTTTTTAGTGCTATTCCTCCTTTTTATTAGGTTATTTTTTTCCCTTTATAATTGGTTAAATTCATTTAAGGTAATTATATCAAATATTTATTATGGGCTAAATCCATATTTAGTTAAAATTTTGATTCCATTTTTAATAAAAAATTTATTAAATCGTTATTGTGATATTTTTATTTAACATTGAAAAATATAATAATTTTAATAAATCAAACATGTATAAAAATGTGGAATAAAAATCTATTTTCTAATTACTAATTGAAAAAAAATCTTTCAGGAATGTGCGCACAAATCGTGGACTATTTACACGATTTTCTTGGTGAACACATGGTACCCATGCGCCATCTGTTTGCATCCAATTGGCAAATCTATTGTCGAGGTAACTCGTGTTCGGTACATGATTTACCCTAAAATCGTGGACATGGTATACGATCTGCCCTTAAATTGTGGATATGGTACTTCGTCCACCATTTAGCAACCCTATTTTTGGGAATAGTTTCCTTTTAACTTTATTTTTGTAATTAATTATTTAAATCACATTATTTAAATAATAATATTCTACTATCATGTATTTATATTAAGGGTAAACTTGTAATTCCATTACATAATGGTAGTCTTCTAATTCCTTTTTTTCTTATTGTTGAACAATTTTATTAATTATTTGAAAATAATAAAGGGAGGATGAAATTTTGAACAATTGAATATGGTATCAGAGCGTCAACTACTCTAACCCTAGGTGTCACCTCCGTCGCACCGCCCGTTTTCATCGACGTTGAAGACCCCATCTGTTTTCATTTCCGTCGCAACCGCAAATGCCTCAACCTCCTGCCTATTTCTGTCGACATCGAAGACCCAGCCTGTTTCCATTTCCGTCGCGACCACAAATGCCTCGTCTTCCATCGTCTGTTTACGCCCTTTACGCTGATTACCGTCCGTTTACACTGCTCACAAGGTCTATTTTCATATTTTAGATTTCTACATTTTGGTGGGTGTCACGTTGCCACTTCAGCTTTGGGTTAAAAATACTACTTTTGCTGCTTCAGATCTTTTGTTTTTTTTGTTTTTTTTTTGTCGGGTACCACATTACAGCTTGTTCCTTTTATCTCTCGGTAATACTGATTTACCCTTTGATCAATGGTAGACAACGAACTATTGAATCACACTTCGTTGGCTGCATCTGATGTATCTCAACCAGCTACTAATAATTACGTGGATCCTTACTATCTTCATTATACTAACAACACTAGTCTTGTTCTAGTTTCAGATCTGCTCACCGAAAATAACAATGTTTCGCGGAGTTGATGAATGATTATTGCTTTAACAATGAAGAACAAAATCGACTTTGTTGATGGAACTATTTCCAAGCCAGATCATGACTCCTCTCAATGTCATTCTTAGATCATATGTAATCATTTTATTGTGTAGATTCTTAACTCAATTTCTAAGGAAATCTCTACAAGTGTTTTGTGTTCTAACAATGTCGAAGCAATTTGGAAGGAACTTCAAGAATGATACTAGATGAAGAATCAACCATGCATTTTCCAGTTACGTCGAGATCTCTCTAACTTGACACAAGATCAATAGACTGTGACTACTTATTTCACTCGATTTAAGACGTTATGGCATTGGCCATACACCTGTGACAAGTGCACTTGTGGAGGAGTTAAAAGACTAAACTGAGTTTTATCAAACCGAATAGAGTGATTCCTCATAGGATTGGATGAATCTTTTGCTTACTTTCGTACTAAACTTTTATTGAAGGAGCCAGAACCATCAATTAACAAAGTGTTCGTACTGGTTACTTAAAAATTTGAACAACCCTCTATCTCTAGCTCTTTTCATATGTCTCAAATTCCTGCGAATTTTGCTATTTGAAACTCTTCATCATCTTTAAACACTCAATTTTTGAGTCCACAAACTACATTGGATAGAACAAATATCGAGATCGCCCATTCTACACATATTGTAACATTCTGGGACATATCATTGACAAGTATTATACTCCATGGATATCCTCCTAGTTATTAACATAGCAATTGACGTTCATCTTCCAAATCAGTGGAATCCTCTATTTTAGCAATAGTCATATCTTCTTTCAAATCAGTTGACCCTCTAGCTTCCATTAGTAGTAAGTAGTGTTAAAGCCACTTGGCCATGTTGTAGTCTCACTTAACCAAAGCAACATCTTCAGAAACTGGTCAAACCACGCCTCTTGTTGCAGGTATATGCTTATCTATTTCTACCTTTAAATCTTTGATTGACAATTGGATTTTACACTTGGGTGCTTGAGTAGAGTTGGCAAAAAAACCCGCGGGCCTGGGAGTCCCAATTTGATCAGGGGATGGGGTCAAACTAGGGGAGGTTTTTGGGTCCCCACATGAGGACGGGGACAATAGCCCCACCCCAACCCCAACCCTAACCCCAACTCCAACCCTGATTAAACCCCGACCCCAAAATAGTTTTATATATTTTTTAAAATATATATTTATAATATATAATATAATTTGTATTATTGTTGCAGCCCAAACTCCTCTAAACTTAAAACTACCCAAGAAGTTTAAGCCCAACTCCTATTTCCCTAAGTCCAAATCTAAAAAGTAAAAACCTTAAACCATCATTTACTTTTTATTTATTTATTTATTTTTGTTATTTTGCAATTTTCACTGCACCAGGAACCTCCATCCCATCCAAGAGAAGAGAAGACCATTGTCCTCCTCGTCTAGCCGTCCCCAGTCCCCTCTGTTCTTCTCTAATCTCCGGTCGACACGCTGAGGCTGAGGCAGTGAGTCGTTGACGCCATTCGGTTTGCCCGTCATCCCGCCATCGCCATGCCGTCAACTTGCCATTATCACACTAGTTCCGTCAGGCCCATGACCTGTCAGTCTGCCACCATCGCGCCAGCTTTATTAGCCCAGTTAGCCGGCCACTACCAGCCCCTTTCCACTTTAAGTTAAATCTTTGCTAGGTTACACAATATCTTCATCACCTTCTACAAATAAAGATTCTCCAAGTCTTATTTCAAGTCCAATTCTAAGTCCAACCCAAAATTCAACTCTATGCTCCTGAAATGATGATAATTTGAATGTTAATGATTGTGTTATTTTTGGTGAGGATACTGAGAAGTGATCTTCAAAGAAAAGATTGAGATTGGTTGTTTGGAACCATTTTAAAAAGAAAAAGAATAAATGGAGTAGACAAGGCGGTTTGTAATTATTGCAAACAAAAGTTAGGAGATGAAAGTAAAAATAGGACTAAACATTTGCATGACCATATCAAGATATGTCCAAATAAAGGACAAAAGGAAATATGACAATCCCTATTAAATCCTAACAGAGAGAAGAACAATTCATTGGGTTTATATAACTCTAATCAGGAAGCTGCAAAAAAAGCATTGGTTAGGATGATAATCAAACATGAATATCCTCTGTCAATAGTTGAGCATGAAGGTTTTAGAGGATTCTGTAATATCATCTAACCGTTATCTAAGATGGTGTCAAGAAACATAATAAAGAGTAGATTTTGAAAATTTACAAGACTGAGAAGTTGAAAACCATGACATTGTTGAATGTGATCAAAGGAAAAATTGCCCTTACAATAGACATGTGGACCTCTTACCACCAAACAAAAGGTTATATGGCTATCACTGCACATTTTCTTGATGATAGTTTGGTTCTACGAAACAAAATAATTAGGTTTATATATGTCCCTTCTCCACACACTTCTAAGATGCTTCATGAAAAAATAATGGAATGTTTGTTAGACTCGAATATTGACCGAAAATTGTCATCTATAACTATAGATAATTATAGTACAAATGACTCCATGGTTAATATGTTTGTGTGTGGAAACTTAATATTGGACGGGAGTTTATTTCATATGCGATGTTGTGCTCATATTCTGATTTAATTGTAAAAGATGGGTTGGCAGTGATAGAAGATGGGATTGAAAGAGTTCGTAGTAGTGTGCGCTTTTTGGGTGCATACACAAAGAAAGAAGGAGAAATTTGAGAAAACTACTCGTCAGTTGAATTTTTATGATGGTCGGATGTTGAGTCTTGATTGTTGTACTAGGTGAAATTCTACATATTTTATGTTAGTCATTGCATTGAAGTACAAGGTTGTTTTTTTATCAATTAAAACAACAAGAACCAAAGTGCATGTGTTTGTCATTGGATCAAGATTGAGTATTAGCAAAAAAGATATTTGAGAAACTGAAAATATTTCATCACGTGACTAAAATATTTTCTAGATCCAAATATCCTACTGCTAATCTTTTTTTTTTTTTCCAAAAATTTGTAAACTGAAATTGGCTATTTCTGACTCAACAAATTTTGGCTTTCAAGAGATAAGAGACATGGCTTAAAATATGATTTCAAAGTTTGATAAATGATGGAAGAAAATTCATGGGGTAATGGCCATAGCTGCAGTTTTAGATCCACGTTACAAATTGAAGTTGATTGAGTTTTACTTCCCTAAAATTTATGGAGGTACTTTTTTTCCTGAGGTGGAAATGATTAAAAAAATTTGTTCAAATTTGGAAAAAGAATATCAGTTGGAGAATGAAGGTAAAGGTGATGATACTCGCTTTAGAAATTTAAATGGAACATCATAGAATATAGAATTTGATGATTTTAATGATTATGACTTGTTTATATCAAATTCTGATAATATGAATAAGAAGCAACAATTTGATGTATATTTGGATGAACTTGTCTTACCCCGATCATCTGATTTTGACATTCTGAGTTGGTGGAAATTGAATGGAGTCAAGTATCCATTTTACAAGAAATTGCAAGAGGCATCTTAGCCATCTCGTTGCATCAGAGGTTGCTTTTAGTACCTGTGGTAGAATTGTAAGCCCACATCGTAACAACTTCATCCAAAGACAATACATACTTTGATGTGCACTCAAAAGTGGATTGCAACTGAAGTTTTTGACAAATATTGTTAGTTTGTGTATTTTGTTTGACCTCTTTTCAGCATTTAATATATTAATAAATATTTTATTTTATTTTATTATAGATATGTGACAATATAAGGTACAAGCAAGGAAAAGAAATGGCTAAACATTTAGCAACTATTTTAGAAGATGCAGACGATTCTGATGAAGATGGAGTGGTGACTGATGTATGCTCAAGAATTGACATTATTTTTTTATGACACTTTTTAAAGCTTGTTGTCTATTTTTTTTTTTTTTTTTTTGTGACATTATTTATTAATTATATTTTAAATGTAGGAATAATACTCATAACTAAGGATGGGATGATGTCAAGAAATGAGAAAATTTTAAATGTAAAGTCATCGATGAAGAGATAAAGACGAGCAATTTATGATTGTGGTTGTCGTATTTGTAATTGTATGAGACTTTTGCCTTTAATTGACTTCCAACTTTTATTTGAACTTTATTTAATTTAAGTTGTAAACTTATTTAATGGATTTGTGAGCTTCTAAATTGTGTTTATTTTATTGATTAGTTTATTAAATTTTGTTTATTTTTTGTGGACTAGTGCAATTTTAAATAAAGTGACTCAAATTAAAAAAAAATGTCAATAGAGGAATCCTTGTGGGGAATTAACAGAGGAATTCCTGTGAGGAATTAAAAAGAGAATCCTCGCGAGGAATTAATAGGGGAATCCCCATGGGAAAATTGGGAATGGGTCTCTGCGGGGACCTTGTTTCCTCGATGAGGAATCCCCACCTTATCTCTACCTTTAAATGGCAGGGATGGGGTGAATTCCCCACCCCCCCCCCCCCCCCCAGCCCCACCTCGACCCTCTTGCTAACCTTATCCTCAAGCCATATTTGTGAATCTTGCAAATATTTTCATGATTTAAGGGATGTTTCAAGGATGTCTATTTTATTACCTTATTCCTCTTGAGTTGATGTTGAATTTGTGGGTGACATACGTCTCAATGAATACATTATGTTGACTAATGTTTTATACATTCCCACTTTTACTTTCAATCTTATATCCATCAGTGCTTTAACTCATCAGTAGCCTCTTGCCATTAAGTTTGTTGGTGATTTTTGTGTTGTTCAAGACAAGTCTCTTCGACAACGATTGGTAGGGCTAGCATTGCTCATAGAGTGTACATTTTGGATATTAGTTCCCATTCATTGGTTGTTGAATCTATTTCATATGTTACTTGCCCTATTGTTACTTTTGATACTTGGTATTGTCGTCTTGGGCATCCTTATGTTAAACATGTCTACTCTTAAGGATGTGATTCATATTGACCCTAAGAATTTTAATTCCCCTTGTTCTATATGTCTTCTAGCAAAACAAAAGAAATTTTCTTTTGTATCACAAAATCATGTTGCTTCTCATATATTTTTTTTTTACTATCACTACTTTTTAACCATAGTGGATGATTATTCTCATTTTACCTGGACCTTTATGATGAAAACAAAAGGTGAGACTTTGGTTATTGTACCTCGGTTTTTTATATGGTTGAAACTCAATTTGGTAGGCCAATTAAACAATTTCGATCAGATAATGCCTTGGAGTTGGCCTTTACAAATTTCTTTCATTCTAAAGGTGTTCATCAATTTTCATGTGTTGCTCAACCTGAACAGAATTTTGTTGTTGAAAGGAAGTATCAACATTTATTGAATGTTGCCTGATCTTTATTTTTTCAGTCTCGAGTTCTTATTCAGTTTTGGACTAACTATATTCTTACTTCTGCATTCTTAATCAATTGTACCACTTCATCATTATTAAAGTGGGAGATTCCTTGTGCTACATTATATGGTAAACCTGTTGATTATTCCATGTTGAGGTCATTTGGGTGTTTGTGCTTTGCATCCACTTTATCCACTCATAGGTCCAAATTTGATCCTCGTGCCACTCCTATGGTGTTTATTAGGTACCTTGCTAGTATGAAGGGCTATAGGTTATATGATATTGAATATATGCATTTTTTTATATCTCAAGATGTTTTTTTCCATGAGCATATATTTCCTTTTGCTTCAGTGGTTGACCAAGTTTACTTGAAAACACCTTTTGATGATGTTGTTAATTAAGTCTTTTGATTTTGTTGAGGCTCTTACTTCTCCAACTGACATTATTCCTCCCTTAGATGTTGTTCATTATACTAATGCAGTGAGATCTAGTCATGATGGGGTTGTACCAAATGATATTGAGTTGCCTGTCTTTGAATCTTCTCAGGATTTAGAACAGGTGGATGTTAGAAAGTCTTGTCGGATCTTAAGACCTCAAACTTACTTGAAGGACTATCATCGTAACATATTGTTATCTTAGGATGTCATGATCCCGAGTGTCACCACCTTTACGAAGTACCCTTTACAAAATTATTTGTCTTATAATCACTTGTCTATTGGCTATCAAATTTTGTACTATAGATTTATGCTTCCTGTGAACCCTGTTTTCATCAAGCTGTCACATTTCCTCATTGGCAGCAAGTTCTGGAATGTGAATTGACTGTGATGGAGAATAATCGTACATGGCCTGTTCTTCCCTTTCCATCATGTCAACACACCATTGGATGTAAATGGGTATAAAAAGTTAAGCAATATTCTGATGGCACAATTGAACATTACAAAGCTCGGCTGGTTGCAAAAAGATACAATCAACAAGAAGGGCTTGATTACATTAAGAATTTTCACTCATTGCCAAAATGGTTAGTATAAAAGTCTTGCTCACTCTTGTAGTTTCTTATCAATGGTCTTTAATCCAACTTGATGTGAATAATGCCTTATTGCATAGAGATCTTCTTGAGGAAGTTTATATGGACTTGCCTTTTGGCTATAAGCATAACGTTGCTACACCTCAGGGAGAGCGTT